>NW_016811904.1:187330-194114 GCF_001698545.2 Rhinopithecus bieti
AAAAAAAAAAAAAAAAAATCTTAAAATGTCCAAATCTTTTTAAACCAATATATTATCATACTTCTCCAAATATAGTATAAGGAAAGTTTTAAAATGTAAAACAAAAATTTTCAACATAAAAGTATCAGTATACAAAGATATTTATTATAGCATTCTTTGTAATAGGGGAAAGCTAGAAATAAATGAACCATAGATGAGGTATTGGTTAGGTAAATTATGTTATGTCTTTGTGGTGGGATGCTAAACAACTATTAAAAATTATGTTTACAAAGTGTTTAATAACATGGATAAAATTCTAGGTGAAAAAACTAAAACAGAATTAGCTCAGTGGTACTTTGAGAGGTTGTATTTGTATTACTGAACCCTTCCTCCAGTTTTGTGATTTTTTTTTAATCTAGCTTCTAGGATTTGTTTACCAATTACATTGGGAATGTTAGAAATTTATTTCATATATTGCAAAGAATGTGGTAGCTAGAGAGCAGGCTAATTGACCCTTGGGACCTCATCTTCTATGAACTGAATGTCACATACTGTGTTTTGTAGAGTAGCTTTTTATAGTGCAATTGTTTTAGTTTCTTCAAGCAGCCTATTGGGAGGACTGTGTTTCTTTTTTATGGATTTGTTTTCAACATCAAAACAGAACAGATCAAAAAAGATGTGGAAAAGTGTTAAAAGTTGGCTTAAGGAGTTAATAGAAAAAGCATACCCTACCTCTCTGGTTTGTTTGTGTAGTGAAGGAGTTGAACTGGAATTATCTGCAAAATTCAATGAAGAGTTCACAGGAGATTGAAATAAAATAAATTTTAGCAAATTAAGTAAGGCTACTGACAACCTTGGTCATCACAATACAACAAGTTGTTTCTGTTTTTCAGATGCGTGATCTAAAAGCTGTTGGGAAAAAATTCATGCATGTTTTGTACCCAAGGAAAAGTAATACTCTTTTGAGAGATTGTAAGTATATGAGGTTTTTAAGGGTTTGCTTAATCTATCTCACCATGCCTTATCATAAGTACTTTATAAGGCAAAGGCTCTGTGGTAATAAAACTGACATCATTTTGTAGGATGAAAAAAATATGTAAATGAATATGTAAATCAAACTTCTGGCAGAAATTAAACATTTATTTTATTTTATTTTTATTTCTATTTTTTTTGAGACAGAGTCTCACTCTGACTCCCAAGCTGGAGTGCAGTGGTGTGATCTTGGCTCACTGCAACCTCCGCCCCCCCGGGTTCAAGTAATTTTCATGCCTCAGCCTCCTGAGTAGCTGGGATTAAAGGTGCCTGCCACCACGCCCAGCTAATTTTTTTGTATTTTTATTAGAGGTGGGTTTTACCATGTTGGCCAGGCTGGTCTCCAACTCCCGACCTCAGGTGATCCACCTGCCTCAGCCTCCTGAAGTGCTAGGATTACAGGCAGAAATTAAAAATTTAGATTGGAATCTCAGAGACTGAAAGATTTTGCTTATTATATTGCCCTCATCAATAAATATACCTCATCAATAAATATACAGTGGCCAGGCATGGTGGCTCATATGTGTAATACCAGCACTTGGGAGGCCGAAGCAGGAGGATTGTTTGAACTCAGGGGTTTGAGACCAGCCTGGGCAACATGGCAAGACCTCATTTCTACTAAAAATTAAAAAACTAGCCAAGCCTGATAGCGCATGGCTGTAGTCCTAGCTACTTGGGAGGCTGAGGTGGGAGGATTGCTTGAGCCCAGGAGATCAAGGCTATAGTGAGCCATGACTGCGCCACTGCACCCTAGCCTGGGTGATAGAGCGAGACCTGTCTCAAAATATATATATATATAAAATACATACATATTTTTTAAAATGCTCTAGTGGTTACTACAAAATGCATTCCTGGAGGCTGCTAATTTATAATATTTACATATATTACATAATATTCCTGGAAGCTGCTGACACATAAAGAATTAATGATCTCCAAGGGAAAGGCAAATGTTCAAATTTTTGTTTGTTAGTTTTTTGAGATGGAGTCTTGCTCTGTTGCCCAGGCTGGAGTGCAATGGGACAATCTCAGCTTACTGCAACCTCTGCCTCCAGGGTTCAAGCGATTCTTCTGCCTCAGCCTCTGGAATAGCTGGGATTACAGGTGCCCGCCACCACATCCAGCTAATTTTTGTATTGTTAGTAGAGACAGATTTTGCCATGTTGGCCAGGCTGGTCTGGAACTGCTGACCTGAAATGGTCCACCTGCCTTGGCCTCCCAGAGTGCTGGGATTACAGGTGAGAGCCATCACCCCTGGCCTAAATGTTAAATTAATATAATAGTAAATACCCATAAACATTTAACAGATTATTAGTACCTTTATTGACAGTTTCATTTTCAAGCCTATCATTTAGTCTGATGACTGCTTTCTTTATTAGAGTTCTGTCAAAACAGACAGCGTCTCACTCTGTTACCAAGGCTGAGATGCAATGGCGTAATCATAGCTCACTGCAGCCTCAAACTCCTGGGCTCAAGCAGTCCTTCTGCCACAGTCTCCTGAGTAGCTGGGACTGTAGGCATGTGCCACCACGCCTGGCTAGTTTTTAAATATTTTGTAGAGATGGGGGTCTCCCTATGTTGCCCAGGCTTGTCTCAAACTCCTGGCCTCAAGCAATCTGCCCACCTCAGCCTCCTAAAGTGCTGGGATTATAGGCAGGAGCCACTGTGCCCAGCCAATGTTTTATTTTTTCAACTTTTTTGTTAAAAACTAAGACAAACGCAAACACATTGGTCTAGGCCTTCACAGGATCAGAATTGGATCATCAGTACAATTGTCCTCCACCTCTGTATCTGTCCTATTGGAAGGTCTTCTGGGGCATGAACACGCATTAAACTGCCATCTTCGATGATAACAATGCTTTCTTCTGGAATATCTCCCGAAGGACCTGCCTGAGACTGTGTTATGGTTAACTTTTTTCTTTTTTTAGAGACATGATCTTGCTCTGTCACTCAGGCTGGAATGCAGTGGCATGATTATAGCTCACTATGGCCCCAAATTTCTAGGCTCAAGCCATTCTCCCACCTCAGGCTCCCATGCCTGGAGCCTGTGCCACCATGCCCAGCTAATTTTTAAAAATTTTTTTGTCTGGGTACGGTGGTTCACGCTTCTAATCCCAGCACTTTGGCAGGCCATGGTGGGTGGAACACCTGAGGTCAGGAGTTCCAGGTCAGCCTGGCCAACATGGTGAAACCCTGTCTCTATTACAAATACAAAAATTAGCTGAGTGTGGTGGCAGGCGCCTGTAGTCCCAGCTAGTCGGGAGGCTGAGGCAGGAGAATCGCTTGAACCCGGGAAGTGGAGGTTGCAGTGAGCCAAGATTGCACCATTGTACTCCAGCCTGGGTGAAAAGAGGGAAACTCTCTCTCAAAACAAAGCAAACACAGAAAAAACAAACAGACAAGAAAACACATGTTTTTAGAGACAGGGTCTTGCTCTGTTACCCAGGCTGAACTTTTTAAGTAGAAGTATGCTTCAACGTAACAATGAAAAGTATAGCATAGTAAACACTTAAACCACAGTAGCATAGTCATTTTTTATCACTATCAAGTAGAATATTATGTAGTGTACATAATTGTGCTATATTTTTATATGACTGGCAACATAGTAGGTTTGTTTATACCAGCATCACCACAGACACGTGAGTGATGTGTTATACTAGATGTCACTAGGTGATAGGAATTTTTTAGCTCCATTATAATTTTATGGGACCACTGTCATTGACCAAAATGTCATTATGTGGCACATGACAGTACACTTGAATTCAGTTTTTAAGTTGAGCAATTAAAAAAAAAATTAATGAAATTAGCAGCAGTTTTATTAGAAGTGGTAGGATTATGGTTTTTTATGTCTTTTCCAAACTTTCTGCAATGGTGTCAAAATTACTTATATAATTAAAAAATAAATAATATTAAGTATATAAATTTGCGTACCTCTCTTGGGTAAGGTTATATACATGTGAGGTTAAAGTTAGATGTGGGATATGTGCCTTTTTGGAATGAATTGAGGAAGGTAATTGTGCTCTAAGCTGTGTGCTGCTGAACTGTTGGCATACAAATCACTGAGAAGCTTGTTTTGTTTGTTTTTTTTGAGACAGAGTCTTGCTCTGTCACCCAGGCTGGAGTGTAGTGAGTAGAGGTTGTGATCTTGGCTCACTGCAACCTCTGCCTCCTGGGTTTAAGCGATTCTCCTGCCTCAGCCTCCTGAGTAGCTGAGATTGCTGGTATGTGCCACCACAACTGGCTCATTTTTTTGTATTTTTAGTTAGAGACGGGGTTTCACCATGTTGGCCAGGCTCGTCTCAAACTCCTGACCTTAAGTGGTCTTCCCACCTCAGCTTCCCAAAGTGCTGGGATTACAGGCATGAGCTACCAAACCTGACCAAATCACTTGGTAGCTGTTTTTGTTTGTTTGTTTGTTTTGGAGACGGAGTCTTGCACTGTCACCCAGGCTGGAGTGCAGTGGCATGATCTTGGCTCACTGCAACTTCTGCCACCTGGGTTCAAGCAATTCCCATGCCTCAGCCTCCTGAGTAGCTGGGATTACAGGCACGTGTCATCATACCCAGTGAATATTTTGTATTTAATAGAGATGGGATTTTATCATGTTGCCCAGGCAGGTCTCAAACTCCTGAGCTCAGGCCATCTACCCGCCTCAGCCTCCCAAAGTGCTAGGATTACAGGCGTGAGCCATTGCACCCAGCCTGCAGCTTTTGATTGAGGACCATGTTTGCTAGACCTGATGTTGGCACAGCCTGCATAGCCTTTTGCAGTTTTCAGAAAGCTTTCATATGTTATTTGTTAAAGTTTAACCTTGTGAAATTACCAATACTGGGCTGTTTTTTTACCTAGAAGAATAGCAACTCTATATTAATTCAGTATACTAATTATAAAAGGGAAGCAGTACGACAGAGTGGCAACAACTTTGGTCTAAGAATCAAAAGACCAGGCCAGGTGTTGTGGCTCATGCCCGTAATCCCAGCACTTTGCGAGGCTGAGGCGGGTGGATCGCTTGAGGCCAGGAGTTTGAGACTAGCCTGGGCAACACGGCAAAACTCCATCTTTACAAAAAATACAAATTAGCTGGGTGTGGTGGCATGTGCCTGTAGTCCCAACTACTCAGGAGGCTGAGGTAGGAGGATCACCTGAGCCTGGGAGGTTAAGGCTGCAGTAAGCCATGATCCCACCACTGCACTCTAGCCTGGGCAACAGAGTGAGGCCCTGTCTCAAAAAAAAAAAAAAGGAATCAGGCCAGGTGCAGTGGCTCACGGCTGTAACCCCAGCACTTTGGGAGGCCAAGGTAGGCGGATCACCTGAGGTCAGGAGTTCGAAACCATCCTAGCCAACATGGTGAAACCCTGTTTCTACTAAAAACACAAAAATTAGCCAAGTATGGTAGCGGGTGCCTGTAATTCCAGCTACTCGGGAGGCTGAGGCAGGAGAATCGCTTGAACCCAGGAGGCAGAGGATGCTATGAGCTGAGATTGTGCCATTGCACTCCAGTCTGGGCAACAAAAGCCAAACTCCATCTCAAAAAAAAAAAAAACAATCAGTAGCCCTAGGTTCTGGTCCCACCTCCACATATAAAACTAGGCAAGTCATTTCCTTCTCAGCTTCATTTTTTGTATTTGTGAACTGAGCATGATTATACTTGCCTTGTCTAATGCAGTCTCTGATGGATAAAATGCCTTGGCTATAGTCTTTTTTCTTAGAGTATGGGGTAGGGAACCTAGGTCTTCTAATTGTTTGTCCATTGGTCTTTAATTATAGGATGCCAGTATGTGGCTTAGTAGATGGGGAGGAGGGAAGGGTGATTTGTGGGATATGAAGTAAACAAAACTTAAAGTCTATGTAAAGAAGTGCATTCAGGATTAGGGGACAGGGAGGGCAGGTAGTGGGAAAGGAGAGGTAGGAAGGCTTGGGCAGGCAAAGAGAGCCTTGATGTCTGAATTCCAGAAGGGAGAGAGGTAGATACTGGAATAAAGATAGAAAATATTACCTTTGCTTCTGTCTTTTCTTGTCTCATAGGGGATTTGTGGGGCCCTTTGATCCTTTGTGTGACACTCGCATTGTAAGTACTTGCATTTTCTTTCTTTGTCCTTTGAGCTAGACTAGACTTTTTGTGGATTTTCAAAATTGTGGGGGATTTTGATTGAATATTTCATTTAGGACTTGTATGACATGTTGGACATGTTGTACTCCTTAGGTATTTAAGCCTCTAAAGTCACTTTCCAAATCAATTTAAAATGATGAAATTAAGCTCACCTTCCTTAACCAATGACATTTTAGTCTGTTTTACCCATGTCTATTCAACAAATATTTATTTACTTGTTTACTCTCTTGTTCCTCCCCATTATTAAACTAAGTGAATTAAGGTTTAAGCACCCTTTGTTTGCAAACGTAATTCTCTGTAATCTTACTAAAAATATGAATGAGAATGAGAATAAATCAGAAGTAGTAGAGTGAAAAGCAAGATCGTGTTTTAGAGCATTGTACTCTTCCATACAGGTTGTATGTAAAGGAAGAGGACAGAGGAAGGAGAGAAAGGTTACACTAGAGAGAGGAATATAACCATTGATAGAGTGGGAAAAAATACTGCCCTGGAATTCAGTTCGGAGTTCACATTCTGACTCTACTGTCAGCTAGCTATGTGATTTTGGGCTACTAATAACCAATGCTTGTATAATTTTTCCCAGTTTGCATAAAACTTTTAAATACTTCCTCTTATTTTAGCCTCATAGGAAGAATTAAAATTATTTTCTTTTTTTTTTTTTTTTTT
>NW_016811904.1:194276-196394 GCF_001698545.2 Rhinopithecus bieti
AAGAATTAAAATTTTTTTTTTTTTTTTTTTTTTTTTTGACAAATAAGCTCAGGTTCAAAAAGGTTGAGGATTTAACCAAGATCACATAATCAGTGGTAGACCTGAGATTCAACCTCACTACCTATTCTGTACCTCTAGGGTTCATTACACATCTCTTCCCACCTAGTCACTCTGGGTCTCCTCTTCCATATCTGTAAAGGGAAATGGTTGAGGGTCCTTTCCAGGCTTAACCCTTTGTGGGTCTAAATTCACTAAGTTTCTTGCTGACTTCTCTAATTTTTTAAATTTAAATTGAGCATATATTAATTTAGGTAATAGTGTTGAGTACTATTTCTTATGCTTTTAGTAACCATGTCAAGGGATGTAGCCTAATGCCTTGATGGAGGGGTTTATATTAGACATCCCGAGCATATATATATATTTTTTTACTTTTGAAAGATTAACCTTATAGGTTACATAGTTTAACCCCACTTAGTTGCAGAGAAAACTGGAGTCCCAGGACATCAAGTGACATATCTAGTGACAGAATTAGGATCAGTATCTGGGTCTCTTGCTTTCCAGGCTAGTTAATATTTTTTCCATCATACCATGCTGAAGCAATAGGGATTCCAGGCAACAAGTGATGAGTGCTGGCCATTCTTTGCATCTGGTTGTCAGGACTTGGAATGGAATATGCATAGCATAGAATACAAAAGCCTGTGCGTACTGCCAAGTAGCATAGCAGGGCAAGAAAGACTTACAGTGTGACTTCTCTATACTGTTTAATAAGAAGAGGTTGTGAGCTTACAATTATTATTTTTCTTGGTAATAACACCAAGTCCAAATATTCAAAACAGTTTACATCTGTAAAATTCTTAGACAAAGAAAGGATAGTTAAGTGGCTGTTCAACTACTCAATTCCAAAGCAAAACCCTTTAGTAATAATCTGTATGTTTTGATTTTTTAAAAATCAACCACTAAAAGGTTTATAGACCGTTTCCGTTTTGTTTATTATTTTTATTTTGTTTTGAGGCAGTCTCACTCGGTTACCCAGGCTGAGTCGGTGGTGTGATTACAGCTCACTGTAGCCTCAACCTCCCAGGCTCAAGTGATTCTCCCAGCTCAGCCTTCCTAGTAGCTACGACTATAGGCGTGTACCACCATGACCAGCTAATTTTTTTATTTTTTGTAGAGACGGGGGTTTCGTCATGTTGCCCAGGCTGGTCTCGAACTCCTGGCCTCAAGCGATCTGCCTGCCTTGGCCTCCCAAAGTGCTGAGATTACAGGCTGAGCCACCATACCTGGCCTATTTCCATTTTTTAAATATCTCAACTGAAACCTTAACCCAAGAATTGCAAATTCAGATGTGTCTAAAGGCTAGAGTAGTAACCTAAATGCATGTAGTAGTGATATGGTGACTGTAAGCCCTTTGCACTTATGTCAGCTACATTTAATTGTTGCTGTGTTAGAATGCAGGCTCAGTGTTAGAAAGTCTAATAGTTTTTTCAAGAAGATCTAGAAATTCATATTCTCATGTGAAATAAAATAATGTCAACTTAAATTCAGAATCATCTTAAATATTATATAAGCCCAAAACCTCATATCTGTGAGGTACATTTTGACCCTTCAGTTTATAACCACTGCTTAAAATAAAAGGTCTTCAGTAATTCAGCAAGGTCAAATGGAGCACCCCTTGTAGTCCTGAGGCATTTGGAATTTGCAGTAAGGGAGCCTTGCCAAATGCTTGTGTCATTTTCCTTTTAGTACAACCTACATATTACAGATCTTCAGGCGAGGTTATAGCATAGCAATCTGATTCAAAGTTTGAGAACCCATGCCTTAACTGTGTTGCCCTAAGTAAAAGATTAAGCAATTCTTATGCTGTTTCCTTTTCTCAGAATGCTGCAAAGAGACTCTGTAGATAGTGAAAAAGATGGAGGGCCCCAGTTTGCAGAGGTGTTTGTCATTGTCTGGTTTGGTGCAGTTACCATTACCCTCAACTCAAAACTTCTTGGAGGGAACATGTGAGTATTATTAAAATGCATTGTTTTCCCCCCTTGCCAGGTAGTATATCTTAGATTAAGGGAGACAGGCTAGTTAGATTTTTTTTTTTTTTTTTTTTTTTTTTTTTTTTTTTTT
>NW_016811904.1:197063-199203 GCF_001698545.2 Rhinopithecus bieti
TGAGATGGAGTCTTGCTCTGTCACCCAGGCTGGAGTGCAGTGGCACGAGCTCAGCTCACTGCAACCTCCACCTCCCAGGTTCAAGCGATTTTCCTGCCTCAGCCTCCTGAGTAGCTGGGATTACAGGCACCCGCCACAATGCCCGGCTAATTTTTTTGCATTTTTGGTAGAGACGGGGTTTCACCATGTTGGCCAGGCTGGTCTCGAACTCCTGACCTCAGGTGATCCACCCACCTTGGCCTCCCAAAGTGTTGGTATTACAGGCGTAAGCCACCACACCCAGCCAAAAGCATGTACTTAATAATTAATGTTAGGATGTAGATGTTATGTACCAAGAAGGAGGAAACAGTCCATTATATAGAGAAATCTATGTAATAAGCTGTGTCATAACACCAATCAGCTGTATTTATGATCTTTATTAATGTATTTTGTTTTTAAGATCTTTTTTTCAGAGCCTCTGTGTACTGGGTTACTGTATACTTCCCTTGACAGTAGCAATGCTGATTTGCCGGCTGGTACTTTTGGCTGATCCAGGACCTGTAAACTTCATGGTTCGGCTTTTTGTGGTGATTGTGATGTTTGCCTGGTCTATAGTTGGTAAGTATGTACTTATTTCCACAATAACAGAACAAACAAAAACATGATTTAAAGATGAAGACCAGATGAGGAGCAGTATAAGTCCAAAGTTAGATGTGAGTGATACGATTCTTGGCAGTATCATCCATAGAACCCTCTTCCCTGAGGAGGCAGTGATGGGGCTGCTGTCTATCTTATCTGAGTTGGATATCTGGACTTATAAGGTATGGAGAGTCACATCTTTTTTCTTTCTAAAAAAAAAAAAAAGGTGGGGAGGGGGGTTTACACTACATTTAGCCCAGTCCTGGTATATAAAAGGCATTAGGTGACTTGTGAAATGACTGGGATCTTTCCCTGACAAAGTAATTAAAATAAAAATAATACCATTTATGGATTGCTTATCAAAGGCCAAGCACTGTTTAAGAAATACTATTGTTAGTCCCATCTTATAGATGAAGAACAGTTACAGAGAAGTTGAGCAGCTTGCCCTAGGTTGCATTACTAGTGAGTAAGAGAGTCAAATTGCAAACCAGGCAGTCATGAACCTTTAAGAACTATACTATACCACCTTCCAGTGTAGATTTTAAGCATCATTATATAGCACTTTTCTGCTTCAGTAGAACATTTTGCTAAACACTAGGAAGGGCCTATAGCAATGATAATGAATGCTATGTACTCATTGTTTTTACATTCCTAAAGTTCTTTTAAGATTCCAGCTTAAATTTAGAAGTGTTCACTAGCTTCTGCTTTAATGGATAGACAGACTGCTTAATATTTTTAAGTGTAGTAACATCTCATTGCTCTGGAACATGGTTGAAAGCTAACAAGTAATCCAACAAAGGTCTGAGAGAGCCAGAATTGATATTCCAAAGACTGTATATTAAGCTTGGGTGCTTTTCCCATGGGGAAATCATTCTCTCACTGAGAATCTCATAATTACCATACATGTAATTATACTTACTTAGTTATCCAGTATCCAGGCTCACAGGTGATCACAAAGTAGAATCATAGGAGAGAGCAACTTTAATTCAGCAAACATTAATCACAAACTATGTGTCAGGCATAATTTTAGGCATGGTCTTTGTCCTTGGAGTTCAAAATCTAACAGAGCAGCCCGACATGAAAGCACTTAAAGGCAATAGGTGTTCTAGGTGGGAGATGGAGATTTATACATGGTAACATGATTATTCAGGAAAGATTTCCCAGAGGTGTGATGATGATGATGATGATTAGTATTTGAGATGGAGTCTCACTCTGTCGCCCAGGCTGGAGTGCAGTGGCACTATCTCGGCTCACTGTAACCTCCACCTCCTGGGTTCAAGCAGTTCTCCTGCCTCAGCCTCCCGAGTAGCTGGGATTACAGCTATGTGCCACCACACCTGATTAATTTTTGTATTTTTAGTAGAGATGGGGTTTCACCATGTTGGCCAGGCTGTTCTCAAACTCCTGACTTCAGGTGATCCACCCGCCTTGGCCTCTCAAAGTACTGGGATTACAGACATGAGACACCGTACCCGGCTGATTATTTTATTATTTTCATTTCTTTATTTGGCTTATATATATA
>NW_016811904.1:199450-214701 GCF_001698545.2 Rhinopithecus bieti
TTTTTTTTTTTTTTTTTTTTTTTAAGCTTTCCATTTGTTTGGTAAATATTCCTCCATCACTTTATTTTGAGCCTATATGTGTCTTTGCCTGTGATATGGGTCTCCTGAATACAGCACACCGATGGGTCTTGACTCTTTATCCAATTTGCCAGTCTGTGTCTTTTAATTGGGGCATTTAACCCATTTACATTTAAGGTTAATATTGTTATGTGTGAATTTGATCCTGTCATTATGATGCTACCTGGTTATTTTGCCCATTAGTTGATGTCGTTTCTTCATAGTGTCAATAGTCTTTACAATTTGATATGTTTTTGCAGTGACTGATACCGGTTGTTCCTTTCCATGTTTAGTGCTTCCTTCAGGAGCTCTTGTAAGGCAGGTCTGGTGGTGACAAAATCTCAGAATTTGCTTGTCTGTAAAGGATTTTATTTGTCCTTCACTTGTGAAGCTTAGTTTTGCTGGATATGAAATTCTGGGTTGAAAATTCTTTTCTTTAAGAATATTGAATATTGGCCCCCACTCTCTTCTTATAGGGTTTCTGCCGAAAGATCCGCTGTTAGTCTGATGGACTTCCCTTTGTGAGTAACCTGACCTTTCTCTCTGGCTGCCCTTAACATTTTTTCCTTCATTTCAACCTTGCTGAATGTGACAGTTATGTGTCTTGGGGTTGCTCTTCTCGAGGAGTATCTTTGTGGTGTTCTCTGTTTCCTGAATTTGAATGTTGGCCTGCCTTGCTAGGTTGGGGAAGTTCTCCTGGATAATATCCTGAAGAGTGTTTTCCAAGTTGGTTACATTCTCCCCATCACTTTCAGGTACACCAATCAAAGGTAGGTTTGGTCTTTTCACATAGTCCCATATTTCTTGGAGGCTTTGTTCATTCTTCTTCATTCTTTTTTCTCTAATCTTGTCTTCCCGCTTTATTTCATTGAGTTGATCTTCAGTATCTGATGTTTTTTCTTCTGCCTGATTGATTCAGTTATTGACACTTGCGTATGCTTCACGTAGTTCTCCTACTGTGTTTTTGAGCTCCATCAGGTCATTTATGTTCTCTAAACTGGTTATTCTAGTTAGCAATTTCTGTAATCTTTTTTCAAGGTTCTTAGCTTCCTTGCATGGCGTTAGAACATGCTCCTTTAGCTCAGAGGAGTTTGTTATTACCCACCTTCTGAAGTCTACTTCTGTCAGTTTGTCAAACTCATTCTCCATCCAGTTTTGTTCCCTTGCTGGCAAGGAGTTGTGATCCTTGGAGGAGAAGAGACATTCTGGTTTTTTGGAATTTTTGGTCTTTTTGTGGTGGTTCTTCCTCATCATCGTGGATTTATCTACCTTTGGTCTTTGATGTTGGTGACCTTTGGGTGAGGTTTCTGTGTGGACGTCCTTTTTTTTGATGTTGATGCTATTCCTTTCTGTTTGTTAGTTTTCCTTCTAACAGTCAGGCCCCTCTGCTGCAGGTCTGCTTGAGTTTACTGGAGGTCCACTCCAGACCCTGTTTGCCTGGGTATCACCAGCAGAGGCTGCAGAACAGCCAAGATTGCTGCCTGCTCCTTCCTCTGGAAGCTTCGTCCCAGAGGGGCACCTGCCAGATGCCAGCCAGAGCTCTCCTCTGTGAGGTTTTTGTGGACCCCTTCTGGGAGGTGTCTCCCAGTCAGGAGGCATGGGGGTCAGGGACCCACTTGAGGAAGCAGTCTGTCCTTTAGCAGAGTTCAAGCACTGTGCTAGGAGATCCACTGCTGTCTTCAGAGCTGGCAGGCAGGAATGTTTAAGTCGCTGAAGCTGTGCTTACAGCTGCCCCATCCCCCAGGTGCTCTGTCCCAGGAAGATGGGAGTTTTATCTATAAGCCCCTGATTGGGGCTGCTGCCTTTCTTTCAGAGATGCCCTGCCCAGAGAGGCAGTCTGGCTACAACAGCTTTGCTGAACTGTGGTGGGCTCTGGCCGGTTCAAACTTCCCTGTGGCTTTCTTCACACTATGAGGGGAAAATCGCCTACTTAAGCCTCAGTAATGGTGGTCGCCCCTCCTCCCACCAAGCACTAGCGTCCTAGGTCCACTTCAGACTGCTGTGCTGGCAGTGAGAATTTCAAGCCAGTGGATCTTAGCTTGCTGGGCTCTGTGGGGGTGGGATCCATTGAGCTAGACCACTTGGCTCCCTGGCTTCAGCTCCCTTTCCAAGGGAGTGAATGCTTCTCTCTCGCTGGTGTTCCAGACACCACTGGGGTATGAAAAGAAACTCCTGCAGCTAGCTTCGTGTCTGCCCAAATGGCCGCCCAGTTTTGTGCTTGAAATCTAGGGCCCTGGTGGGCACCCGAGGGAGTCTCCTGATGTGCAGGTTGTGAAGACAGTGGGGAAAGTGTAGTATCTGGGCTGAAATGCACCGTTCCTCATGGCACAGTCCCTCATGGCTTCCCTTGGCTAGGGTAGGGAGTTCCCCGACCCCTTGTGCTTCCCAGGTGAGGCAACGCCCCACCCTGCTTCAGCTCACCCTCCGTGGGCTGCACCCACTGTCTAACCAGTCCCAGTGAGATGAGCCGGGTACCTCTGTTGGAAATGCACAAATCACTGCCTTCTGCGTTTATCTCACTGGGAGCCACAGACCAGAGCTGTTCCTATTTGGCCATCTTGCCAGCCACCTCCTATTGTTTTTTTTTTTTTTTTAAAGAGATGGGGTTTCACTCTGTCATTCAGTCTGGAGTGGAGTGGTGCAACCGTAACATACTGCAGCCTTGAACTCCTGGCTTCAATCAGTTCTCCCACCTCAGCCTCCCAAGTAGCTGAGATTACAGGCATAAGCCACAGCACCCATTGAGAGGAATGATTCTTTATTTTGTTTTTTTGTTTTGTTTTGTTTTTTGAGACTGGACCTTGCTCTGTCACCCAGGCTGGAGTGCAGTGGCACCATCTTGGCTCATTGCAACCTCCGCCTCTCGAGTTCAAGCAATTCTCCTGCCTCAGCCTCCTGAGTAGCTGGGATTACAGGTGCCCGCCCCCACACCTGGCAAATTTTTGTATTTTTATTAGAGATGGTGTTTCACCATGTTGGCCAAGCTGGTCTCGAACTCCTGACCTCTGGTGATCCACCTGCCTTGGCCTCCCAAAGTGCTGGAATTACAGGCATGAGCCACTGCACCTGGTCAGAAGGGTGATGCTTGATTAGTAAAATGATGAGTAGGTTTTTCTTAGATGGACAAGAGAGGGATGGCATTTAAAAGAGCTGATAATTTCAGAAGAACAGTTAGCTCAAAAAGCACAGCAGCACGAGGCCATTTACCATAGGAGCAAATGACCTTACACATCTTTGTGCGCCTTTTCAGTATAGTTCAATAACTTTTCCAGAAAAGGGTAAAAAACTCCTTTTATAAAGATTTCCATCCAAAATGGTTTAGTACTTGAAATAAGAAGCCCTTGGCTCTCTGAAAAACTATGTTGCAGAATGCCTTTATCTCTGAGGATCACCAGTATACTCAACTTTTAGTGTAATTCTGTGTTCCAAATGATGCCAAGTTCATGAATGTTTAGTAAATGTTAGTAGTTGTGACAATATTACTGTATTAAACATTCCTTTTTGTTTTGTCTTGTTTTGTTTAGCCTCCACAGCTTTCCTTGCTGATAGCCAGCCTCCAAACCGCAGAGCCCTAGCTGTTTATCCTGTTTTCCTGTTTTACTTTGTCATCAGTTGGATGATTCTCACCTTTACTCCTCAGTAAATCAGGAATGGGAAATTAAAAACCAGTGAATTGAAAGCACATCTGAAAGATGCAATTCGCCATGGAGCTTTGTCTCTGGCCCTATTTTGTCTAATTTTGGAGGTATTTGGTAACTGAGTAGGTGAGAAGATTAAAAGGGAGCCATATAGCAGTGTCACCACTTATATGAGGAACTGATGTTTGAAAGGCTGTTCTTTTCTCCCTTAATGTCATTTCTTTAAAAATACATGTGCATACTACACACAGTATATAATACCTCCTGAAGGCATCATGGAGTCACCGTGGTCCATTTGAGTGACAACCAGTGACTTGGGAAGCACATGGATACATCTTACAAGTTGAATAGAGTTGATAACTATTTTCAGTTTTGAGAATACCAGTTCAGGTGCAGCTCTTAAACACATTGCCTTATGACTATTAGAATATGCCTCTCTTTTCATAAATAAAAATAAATTGTCTATATCCATTTTCTTTTATTTTTCTCTCTTAAGCTTAAAAAGGCAATGAGAGAGGTTAGGAGCGGGTTCATACATGGAGAATGAGAAAACATGCATTAACCAATATTCAGATTTTGATCAGACGAAATTCTACACTTGTAACTTTGTTGCTAAGTGAAAAAACAGCGAAGGGGCCTCTAAAGAACAGCCGTCTTTGGGTCACCTTTGTGCAGTCACGCTTTTTGCCTATGTTTAACAGCATCAGGCTTGGCACCTCTAGTTTAAATCTTGCGCCTTAGCTTGAATAAGTGCGTCTAAAATGTTAGGTATCTAACATGTAATTTTCCGTTTGACTGAAATTGTGAATGTTTCGCATGCCTGGAACTTATCCAAAAAGAAGACCTCAAAACTGAGATTGGTAGATGTTCTTAGTGCATATTACATGTGGGCACCTGTCCTCTTATGTGAATGAGGCGTTTGAATGCAGTAAAATAAAAGGAGCTCTTTAATATTCTCGTATCTGGCCCTTTAACTAGAAAGTAAAGTAAATCAGAAGTCTGCATTTAACAATGTGAACAGGGAGGATTTTAGGGCTGATACCTGATTAAAGAGACAGCTAGTACTAGAGCATGTGAACGTGGGATGGGAAATGAGTTACAGCTGCCTGCCTTTTCATAGTGGGCTTTACAGTTCTTCCTCATTAGATGTGTTTTTGGGTTGGGGAATAACAATTATTGTCTTGATTTTAGACTGTTATCAAGCTAGATTAGCTCCCTTTAAAACAAGTACATTTTGCACATGGGCGACCCTACTTGTAACGTTGCTCAGGAATTTATGCCACATCAGAGTGGGAACGTTTTCAGGGAGCAGAGCATCTGGGACAGGCTGATTCTGATTCTAAACAGGGCTCCCTTTAAGGCAATATGAACTGTGCCTTCGATTAAATTGCCACATTGAAGGAACTCTAATAGACAAAGATTTACGTGTCAGGCGAAAACACGTCGGGTAAATATACTATGGAAGTTGAGATAATCATAGGACTTTCTTATGTCCCCAATTTCTTATCATATAATTAAGAAATTTATTCATTTGTATTTAAAGACTTACCTACACATAGATATATTATCCAAAATCCTAATTTTCTCCCATCCCCACATTAACTCAAGTGAACACCAGGGCCAAATGGGTTCCTTAAGAATTGATAATAAACGAAAGCCTATGCAAAGTGGGTCCCCTTGGTCCAGCCTTGTCCCAGAGTTTTTGTTATATATATCTATTTATTACAATTTACCTTTTAAATTGTAAAAATAAACCTTTGTGTGACAGAGCAATGTTTTCATCTTGATTAGTAAGAAAATACTTTGGAACTGATCCTCATTTGAAATGGTGTCAAATTAACATCCATGTTCAATGTCTGAAATTCTCTTACTTCCCGGCTAAAACCTCTTCCTCTCTATGCCCCCAAGTTGTTTTGTAATATGTCTGTAATACTATAATGTAAAATTAACAGAAGTAACCATGAGCTTCTCAAGGGGGAATTAAAAGGTGTTTATTGAAGTTTACTCGGGCCGTAATTGTTTGGGTCAGAAATTCCTAAGGCCTACAACTTTGGGGGGTTCGTGTAGATGTACATGGTGGGTGGTTATACATATCTGGACTTAAGAACCAGCTTGTTCTAAGGTATTATCTTTGCTTTGGGGACTAGGGAATGGATTTACTTGATTTAACCCTTTTTCTGTTGCCCTGAGAATACTCGCCAGTGCGCTTGTAGTTGTATGCATTTACCCCAAGATACTTTTGCCACGAAAATAATTTCGTAATATTTTCTACATCATTTTCACATTGACTTTGCAAACAGAAGACATTGTTTCTATTTATAGCATGTCTTTTTTTTTTTTTTTTTTTAGTAGCGGTATTTCTATTTACAAAAATATAACAATTCCTTGGATCCACTGAAATTCAAATCCTAGAAAACGTATGCAATGTCCTATACATGATATTTAAACATCATTCTCCGAACAGTTGGTTGCTGAGAGATTCATTTGGAGAATCAATTTTTTTGAATAGACCAGTTTCTGATGTTCCTGTTTGGAGAATAACTCAGGTGTTTTATATGGTTTTCACTTTGAAAATCAGATTTGGCTTTAGCCTCAAAGAGCCATGTTTAATGGTAAATTGGAGTGCTGGCAGTTTTTTTTCTAAACGAAAAGGGTTAAATGAAGGTTGATAAAATGGATGTTGCAATTGTCTCTGAAAGTGAGTGGCGTTGAAGGATGAATGAAATGTTTTCTTAATATATTTGCAAAAAAGTACATTGCTTTTCTGTGTATGCAAGTTAAAGACCCCAATAATGTCTGGAAGTTGTAACCCCTCAACGCAGCTTTTCCTGATTTGCTGCAAAGGCACATAGCTGATTATAGAAGTGAAGACAGCAAGGACAGGGGACTCCAACAAAGGAAACCCTGTTGCAGGAATTGGGAACTTTCATGCTTCAGATGAAATTCAGGCATGTGAGCATCACTGCAGAATGTGGCGCATCATTGCCATCATGAGTAATCACTTGCTGCTCCTACTTCTGAGACCAAGACTCTGTTGGCATATTCTTTAGCAATAGGATAGGTAAAGACTGGATTTAATAGCTGTTCAGAGTATAAAAACTCAATTGATGCCAACATATTTGAATGTGTGGTATAGTCTTAAAAGTCAACCGTTAATCATTTAGTCTTTTGCCTCTGAAGAGATTTATTACATGAGTTGATTTTGATCTTTTCATTGTGGTGGGGTTTTCCTGTTGTTGGGCAAGGTGAGGTCACAGGACATGGGACTAGTAAGCATTTTACTGTTTACTATATTTGCCTTTTTATAAACAGTATCTCCCAAAATGTGATTAGAAGGCTAGCAAGCCTGTATTTGGACATTTAATTGTGTACTCTACTAACAGTATTTGGACTGCCTGTTCATTCCTGGAGACAAAAGTGAAAATCTGTCAGTTCAAGTTCTTGGGTAACATCAAGTCATTAGAATTTATCTAAAGCTTGTCATGATTTGATAAGATATCCATTGCATGCAGCTGTTTTAGCTCAGTGCAAAACACTGAAATTGTGATTCTTAGACTGTTTCTGAGACATTTGGATGGAAATAAATGTATAAATGTTAATTGATGTATATAAATTAGAAACACTTTTCTAGATTCTGTAGACTTTTATTAAAAATAGAGAATTTCTTGGGGTTTACTCAGGCCACAGAATGGCCAAATAATAATAATGACAATGATATTACTAATAATAATAGCTAACCTTTATTTGGCACTTACTGTGTGCCAGGTACTATTCTATTTTTTTAAGAATTTTTAAAATAACAGCTTTATTGAGATACACTTTACCATGAAATTCACCTTTTTTTTTTTATTTTTATTTTTGTGAGACAGGGACTCACCCTGTCACCCAGGCTGGAGTGCAGTGGAGCAATCATGGCACATTGTAGCCTCGACCTCCCTGGGCTCAAGCAATCCTCCCACCTCAGTGTCCTGAGTAGTTGATACTACAGGCATGAGTCACTACACCTAATTGGCTAATTTTTGTAGTTTTTGTAGAGATAGGGTTTTGCCATGTTGCCAGGGCTGGTCTTGAATTCCTGGACTCAGGCAATCCGCCTGCTTTGGCCTCCCAAAACACTGGGATTACAGGCGTGAGCCACCATGCCTGGCTGAAATTCACCTTTTAAGATGTATAATTCAGTGGTTTTTAGTATATTCACACACAAAATTGCACAACTATCACTACCATCTAATTTTAGATCATTTCGTAACTTCGCCACGAAACCCCAGGTCTGTCGGCAGTCAGTTCCATTCTCCCTTCATCCCAGCCCCTGGCAACCACCAATCTGCTTTCTGTCTCTATTGATTTGGCCAGACACTATTCTTCCGTGCTTCCCATGCATCTCCTGTAATCCCAGTGCTACAATTCTCATTTTATGTGGAAAATTGAGGCACTGAGAGGTTAAGTAAATTGTCCACGGTCACACAGTAATTTGATTTACAACAGTAATAACACATTAGATGAGAACATAGGACACAATTTTGAATTCCATTTTTATGTACCTGAAATGAATATACCCCTCCCCCAAGGTATTTTTCCTATTGTTAGCATTTGTACCCTAGGTACAAATATAGGTATTTTCCCTATTGTGTTATGTACGTGAAATGAATACACCCCTCCCCCAAGGCATTTTCCCTATTGTTAGCCTTTGTACCCTAGAACTGACTGGATGTAGATAACATTTGTTTTCAGAGTGATGGAACACTGTATCAGCAGCATCTGAGAACATAAGAACAGTTGGACATTGGAAGGAGTTAGGTTTGTTGCCCTTATCCCTCCTTGAACCTCTTTTCTCTCCCGTTTCCACGACCACCACACACATATACCCCTTTTTCTCAGTCTTAAGAATCAATTTCTGCCTCTTTTTAATTCTCCCAGAAGGACGGTTAATGCATCACAGTTTAACTTGTCTATTCAGGTATTAATAGTCAAGGGATGCATCTGGTTGCTTATAGTACCAGTTATATTCCTAGGACCTTAGAGAGCGGTAGTTTGAGAATAGAATGCCTTTCTATTTGGGTTAAACTACGTGGGAGGAAAAAGTAACAGAGTAAAGGCTTTGCCTTAATGAAGTCAAGTGTTCTGCCTGGTGGGAAGTGGCCACACGCTGCGCTGGGCTGCCCTGCTCTTGTTTACTCTGTTCTCTCAGAGCCTTTGTACCTTGCCATCACTGCTGGTAATTTCTTGGTCCTTTTCGATACTCCATTTTAATCTTGATTTTTTTCTATAAATAATAAATCTATGAAAATCTGTAAAAGATTTGTGACTATTAAATGTGCAAATAAAAACACTGGAAAAAGAGAATTTGTGTGTGCCTATTCTTGTACTGAAGGCACAGAGATTTGCTACATCTGATTTCAGATATATTGCCATCCGACAATATTGAATGCTTTGTAAATTGGGCAGGGAGCAAGTAAGAAAGGGAAGTCACATTGAGCAAATGCTGTATACCATGCCAGGCACTTTATTAGTTGCTTTACAAACAGTATCTCCTCTGATGACAGCAGCCTTTTGAGATCAGAGGCATTATCATTAAAGTTGGATCTGGCTGGGTTTCGAGGCTCATACCTGTAATCCCAGTGCTTTGGGAGCCTGAGGAGGCAGGATCTCTTGAGCCTAGGAGTTCAAGACCAGCCTGGGCAACATAGGGAGACTCCGTTTCTTTAAAAAAACAAAAAAACAAAAATTAGCCAGACTCGGTGGTATGTGCCTGTAGTCCCAGCTACTCAGGAGGCTGAAGTGGGAAGATTGCTTGAGCTCAGGAGTTCGAGGATGCTGTGAGGTACGATGGTGCCACTCCAGCCTGGGTGGCAGGCTGAGACCCTGTGTCAAGATAAATAAATAAATGAAAATTTAAAACAGTTGAGAGATCTGGGAATCAGGTTAAATTGCCCAGAGTCACATAGTGAATGGTACAACCAGAATTCAAACACAGGTTTTAAGACTGCAAAGCCTGTTTTGGGGTTTTTTTTTGGGGGGGGGGGCAAGGGTTTTCTATATTGGTTCTTTGCCAAATTAAAACCATACTTACGCACTTAAATGAAGCTAAGCTAGGCCAAGCAGGCAATTTAGGCGCTTGGTAAAGAAAAACTGGGTTTTCAGCTTTCTGCTGGGGACTATACCTGTTCCCGCTCTTGACTTATAAACTACTTGGATAAACAAAATTCCGCATTGCCCTACACACATAATAGTTGAAAAATGTCATGGCTTTTATTTTTGGTACCAAATAAAATAGCAGAGTGATCAGTAAAAACAAGAAGTCTGTGAAGTATTGAGAGAATTTGTATCATCCAAGAGTAGAAGAGGAAGGGCATTCCCAATGGTAGAGAATACTTATGAGCAAAGATAAGAGGGAACAAGCAGGTCTGTCTGTACAGCTGTTCACTTGCACATGTGAGAGTGTGGCGCCTTGTTCTATACATAATCACAATGCATTGTGACACTTCATTTTCCTAGCTGCCTTTATTTTATGTCATTGCGAAGTAGATAAAGCTGATTATCTTATAGCTAAAGAAATAGGCTCAGAGAAGTATGTCCTGGGTTACAAAGTCAGTCTCAAGGATGCAATTGGTTGTTCCTCATGTTAATACAATCTTTCATTTTCTAATGAGAATGCAAAAGTTGAAGTGAATTCAACTGAATTGGGAAATGGAAGAAATTAGTTGGCTGAGACCAAATTATTGAGAGTAGGTATTGAAAACCAGGGAATTGTGAAGTTAGGTCTTACTGTGGTGGGAAATAGGGTGACTTCAAGGGGAATATCTTGATGAAAGTGACCTCAAAGGAATAAATGGGGACATAGTGGGAAATTGGATTGGGAGGAGGGTAGAGGGAAGAGAAGAGTGTGAATATATTTCTAAGCTGTAGGTCTGAAGTCGGGAAGAATGGTGGGCTAACAGTTGTGGAGGCACTGACTTTGGCTGTCACAGTGGTGATATTCTACAAACCATTGAAAATTGGCGCCTGGAGGGTAGTATTATAGAAGTCATTGCTATAAATGTAAATTTGAGCTTACAGATGTGATGAATGTTGAGAGAACACTGTCCAGGCACAGTCTTGATGACAACCACAGTACTGGGTGATAGGCCTATGAAAAGGAGCCAGAAAGATGAGGAGGAGGAAGTTACGAAGCTAACACTTACCTGCCATGGATTTTCACATTGCTGTCTTCATCTAACACTAACCCTGTGAGATCATTCCCTCCATTTTTCAGAAGAAGAAGAAGTTTGGATTCAATACCTTGCCCACAGTAAGTGGCAGAGGTAGAATGTGAACATAGGTCTGTATGAACTCCAAAGCCTTGGTGCTTTCTGCTCTGCTGTCACCACCATGCCCGATTAATTTTTGTATTTTTTTGTAGACACGGAGTTTCGCCATGTTGCCCATGCCAGTCTTGAACTCCTGAGCTCAAGCGATCCACCCACCTCAGCCTCCCAAAGTGCTGGGATTACAGGCATGAGACACCATACAGCCAAATATTTTATTTATTTATTTAAATAAAAACATGGAAGTGTTGATGAATGTGTGTGTCATCCTTCTGCAGGGACCATGCTAATGTTCTCCGCATTGTTCCGATTTTAGTATATATGCTGCCTAAGAAAGCACTCCAAAAGTATTGATAGGTAGGAGATGGAGGTTCCTAGTCTTTGTTCCTTATTTGTAGATTCAGATCAGGCACAGAACATTAGAGATTAAAAGAACATTAGCAATAATTGGTTCAGTTTGCTCATTTTACCAATGAAAATACTGAGGCTCAGAGAGGGAAAGTCATTTATCCAACGTTGTTGGAAGGAACCAGACTAAAACTTAGTTTTTTTCATTTCTGGTTCGCTGCTCTTTCTACCACGTGAGAGTACAGTAGCTAAAAGGATGATAACCTAATGCAGGTTAAACAAACAAAACACAAATCCACAATTCTTTTTTTTCTTCTTTTTTTTTTTGAGATGGAGTCTTGGTCTGTCGCCCAGGCTGGCGTGCAGTGGCATGATCTCATTGCAACCTCTGCCTCCCAGGTTCAAGTTCTTCTCCTGCCTCAGCCTCCCCAGTTGCTGGGATTACAGGCGTGAGCCACCGCGCCCAGCCCACAACTTTTTTTTTTCCGTCAGTGGATATGTGCATATTTAACAGTGAAAAAGGAAGGAGCTCATGAGAAAAAGTGATATGCTCTAAGGAAAAGAGTTTATTGAAGGAGCAACACCCTAAAGAAGGTGAAAAGGGCTGGGATTCAGAATATAGTTGGTAGATGTAGCTTTAGAGAAAGGAGAGAAACCTCTTGTGAGGTGGAAGAGAAGAATAAGTGGCTAGAGGCATGGATGATGAAATGTTCACACATTCAATAAGCTATTGAACATTCTACTACTACACTAGATAGGATTCAAAAATGGCTAAGACGCTGGTCTCTGCTATCAGTACTAGCTGCCAACAGGATGCAGCTTTGATAGTTCCAACTACATGGCATGGTGAGAAGGAAGGAGTAATCAAGCCAAAGAAAGAATGGGAAATTCATGGGCAATAATGGTAGCCATGGCCCTGGGTAATATGTTGAATGGCTGGAGCAGGCAGGAGTGGAAGAAAGATTGAAAATTGAGATCAGGAACTCAGCTAATGTAGTCCAGGCAGGCATCCAGAGAAATCCAAGGAGAAATACAATCCAGGGTAGTGGGGCTGGTGCTATAGCTTCAGAACCAAGAGTGGGAATGTGTTCCCTTCCAGCCACCATCCAGATGCCAACCTGCTCTCATCCAGACTTCTCGAAAAAGCTTGTCTACATTCATGTTCACTTACCAACCAACTGCAGTCTGGCTTCATGCCCATGTCATGAACATTCTCAGAGTGGCTGCTCTCACTAAAATTGCTAAGCCCTTACCTTACTCTACTGCACTGATGCTGTTGTTAACTCCTATTCCTCCTGGAAACATTTTTCTTTCTTGTGTTCCATGACAGCTAACTCCCTTGATTGTCAAAATAGTCTATTTCTTCTTAAAGAATCCCTCTTCTTCCACCTGCCCCTTGAAACTGAGTGTTTTCTCTGCCTTCTGCTCTTTTCAATCTACAGATTCTCCCTAGATATCAAAATTCACTCTCATAATTTCAACTACCATTCAAACTATTCAAGCTATTGTTTTTTTTTTCTTCCCAGCATGCATTTTCATTTTCTTTCTAGTTCCTTTGGAGAATTCCTCCCTTACTAGACTGACCTAGACTGAGTCATGTTACCTCCTTTCCTTGATCACAGTGATTAAGTAATGAATACTTAAGCCAAGTTGGGCCAATCAAAGGCCTTTCTAGGTCTAGGCCTTTTCTGCTAGACCTAAGAAGCCAGACTGTCTTCCTTTTGTATTATGACTTGTAAAGATGCAAGCCTGGGGTGGTCAGTGGCCAACTTTTTCATCACAATAGCAGAAGAGAATGAGTGTATCACAAGAAGAGAAGCTGGCACTGAAGGAAGCTTCATGAGGTTTAAGCCTGAGTCCAGCTGTGCCTGAAGGCAGTGAACTCCATCCTCAGATGGATCAGCCAGTAAATCAGCTTGAGGAGTTCTGATAACTCTGGAATCTCCAGTTTATGACTCTGACATATGATTTCTAGAATGATACAGAAATAATTGCTGGACAGTCACTTGAATGTCCCATTGCTTTTTAAACTCGTCACGTCTCAACTAGACTGGGCAGGTCCCCCAAACCCTGCTCCTCCTATGTTCGTTATTTTGGAGAACCACTACTATACCTAGTTACCCAAGTCAGTAATCTGAGAATTGCCCTTAACTCCCCCTTCAGTTTCTTATATCCATTCAGTCACCAATCCTGCTAATTTTACCCAATAAACATTTCTCAACTCCATATCTTACTCCCTGTCCCCACTGCCACGGTTTGGTTCAGGTTCTTATCTTTTCCTTTTTGGCCTGTAGAAACAACTAGCTAAGTAATCTGCTTCCATGTTGCCCTGCTCAAATCCATTTCTCATACTGTTGTCAGAGTGACATACATTAAGTGTATATTTGACCCTATCTCTCTTCAGTTTAAATTGCCCTACTGCCTTCGTGTCCAGAGTTGGTTCCTTCCAGTGGGTTTGTGGTCTCGTTGACTTCAAGAATGAAGCTGCAGACCTTCTTGCTGAGTATTACAGCTCTTAAAGGTGGCACGGACCCAAACAGTGAGCAGCAGCAAGATTTACTGTGAAGAAAAAAAGAACAAAGTTTCCACAGCATGGAAGGGGACCTGAACAGGTTGCCACTGCTGGCTGGAGTGGCCAGCTTTTATTCCCTTATTTGTCCCTGCCCATGTCTTGCTGATTGGTCCATTTTACAGAGTGCTGATTGGTCCATTTTACAAACCTCTAGCTAGCTACAGAGTGCTGATTGGTGCGATTTTACAGAGCACTGATTGGTGCATTTTACAAACCTCTTGTAATACAGAAAAGTTCTCCAAGTCCCCACTCGACCCAGGAAGTCCAGCTGGCTTCACCTCTCATCTTCACATCTTCTTTGGGACAAAACTGAAGCCTTTTATGCCACTGATTGCAAGACCTTCTGTCATCTGGCCCTAGCTTTCCACTCTTCCAGCCTTGAATTCTGTACTCCTGCAACAAGGAACTACTTGTTCCCAAGCACTTGCTGTGCTACTTCTCACCTCCCTGCTGTCCCTCTAAAGTGCCCTCCACACCCCACTTTTACTGTAAAAGTCATCCGGGCCTCACCTCATCCAGCAGGCCAATTGCCCTCCTCCCTTTTCACCTCCTCTGCTATTTCACCTGGCTTAGGTATTCTCTTCTGTGCCATCATAATACCATTCATTCATACATTTAACAAATATTTACTGAGTGCCTATTAATAGTGAACAAGACAGAGTCCCCACTTTCACGGAGCTGACATTTTCTTGCATTCTCTTGTGGTTAAGTTCACATCTGTCATTGTACTTAACTACACTATGTTAAATTATACTCACCTGTTAACTTGTCCATATCTCCTACTAGATCATGAGATATAAAATGACAGGAATCATGCCTAATTTATCTCTTTGTCCTCAAAATCTAGCCCAAAACTTGGTACATAGTAGGCACAGTATTTGTTCAGTTAATTAGACTCAGAAGTGTCATTCTAGAAGACTAGCATAGTATTCTGTTTTGTTTTGCTATAATGGAATACCTGAGGCTGGGTAATTTATAAAGAAAAGAGGTTTATTTAGCTCACAGTTCTGCAGGCTGTACAAGCATGACACCAGCATCTGCTCAGCTTCTGGTGAGACCTCAGGAATCTTACTCATAGAGGAAGGTGTGTCACATGGTGAGAGATGGAGCAAAAGAAAAGGAGAGAGGAACTAGTATCTTTTTTTTTTTTTCTGTTTTTTTGAGATGGAGTCTCACTCTGCCACCTAGGCTGGAGTGCAGTGGTGCCATCTCAGCTCACTGCTACCTCCACCTCCTGGGTTCAAGTGATTCTGCCACCTCAGCCTCCCCAGAAGCTGGGACTACAGGCACGTGCCATCACGCCTGGCTAATTTTTGTATTTTTAGTAGAAAC
>NW_016811904.1:215115-217753 GCF_001698545.2 Rhinopithecus bieti
TTTTTTTTTTTTTTTTTTTGAGACAGAGTCTCACTTGCTGTGTCGCCCAGGCTGAGCGCAAAGGTGCAATCATGGCTCACAGCAGCCTTAACTTCCCAGGCTCAAGCAATCCTCCCACCTCAGCCTCCGAAGTAGCTGGGACTACAGGCATATGCCTCCATGCCTGGCTAATTAAAAAAAAAAGTTGTTGAGACGGGGGTTCCACTACATTGCCCAGGCTGGTCTGGAACTCCTGGACGTAAGTGATCCTCCTGCCTCCAGCTCCCAAAGCGTTGGGATTACAGGCATGGGCTATTGTGCCTGGTTGCCAGGCTTTTTTTTTTTCTTTCTTTCTTTTAACAGCCAGGTCTCATGTGAACTAATAGAACAAGAACTCACTCATTATCGAGAGGAAGACACCAAGCCATTCATAAGGGATCTGCCCCATGACCGAAAACCTCCCACCAAGCCCCACCTCCAAAGTTTGGGGTCACATTTCAACATGAGATTTGGAGGGGACAAACATCCAAATTATATCAACTGGGTAGAAGGGATAGTGGAAGTTTGATCTCTGGGGAATAGGGGAAGGTAGACAGGTAAAGAGATACATTTAACTACAATGTGGAAAACACTTTAAAGAGGTATGGCCAAAGGCTGTGAGAGCCCAAGGATGAAGCATTTTTATCTAATGTGTTGAGGTGAAGATGATAGGCCATGAAGCCATTCACTCTGTATGTTGGCACTCTTCTCTGGGAAAGGGGAAGCCTGCTCCTCTGCTGACAAGGGAGAAACCATGTTCTAGATATTTAGTGTATGCTTTCACTGAGTCCTTCATATGAGCCCTGCAAGATATATATTATTAGCACCATTTACAAATGAGGAAGCAGAGACTCAGAGGTGAAATGACTTACCCAAGGCCACACATCTGGTAAGTGGCAGGGCTGGGACTTGAACTCAGTCTGGTTCTAGAGAATGCATTCAATTAGAATTAGCTGAATATAGGCTGCCTGTAACAGAAGAATCCAAAATAAGCGTGGCTTAAATAAAATAGAGGCTTATTTCTCTCTCGTATAAAAAAGTCTAAAGGTGGGAGGTTCAGTGCCGGTATGGTGGTTTTCTGGTCATTTGGGACCTAAGAAGCTCCAAATTCCTGGTCCCACTATCCTCATTATTAGTTTCCTTCCTGATGGTCCAAGATGGCTGCGAGAAGCCAATTCATTATACCTACCTGCCAGGCAGCAGTTAGAAGTAGGGGAGGACAAAAGGGGTGTTATTTTCTGGCCAACTTAGCTCCCCTTAAGCTACTTCTTAGAAGTTAAACACAGCACTTCTACTTACATGTCATTGCTAGGGAGCTTAGTCGCATGGACATGTCTAGCTGTCGGGGAGGGAGGGAAGGGGGCTGAGAAATGTACTCTTTTAGCTCTATGCATTGCTATCCCAAATAAACTTGGAGTATTGCTATTAAAGAAGGGAGACTTGATATTGAGTACAGCAAGCATTCTGTCATAATTCTTTGTTTGAATAAATTTAAGGATAATTTACATACAGTGAGTACTCATGTTTAAATGTACAGGCTAATCAGTTTTGATAACTATTAAAAGTCATGTAAGATGTTGAATACTTTCACCACCATATTCATGATATTGAATATTTTGTTTCTAAAAGTCTTTTGTGTCCCTTTGTAATCACTCTCTTCTAATCCCTGGCCTCAGGTATTTAGTTATCTACTTTCTGTCACTTTAGATCAGTTTTTCCTGTTTCAGAATTTCATGTGGTCTTTTGTGTCTGATTTATTTCACTCTGCATATTCTTGCGGCCAATCCTTGTGTGTATCACTAGTCTGTTCCTTTTTATTACCGAGTAGCATCTCATTATATGAATCATTCTCCTGTTAATGGATGTTTCATCTGTGTTCTAAAATTCATCCCACATTCTCACCAAAGTCACGCTTCCCATGAGCTGCTCCCTGCAGTGACTAAGTGGGATAGGCATACTGACAGGCCCATTCATGGGATAACGGGGCTACTCTGATGGGTGATTTCGGTTTTAAGGACTCTTCAATCGCCTTGCTACACTTTTGTTTCAGAACCGCACTGCAATCTGAGATGCTTACATTCAACTTTTCTTCTTCCCTCTCTTCTTCACTAGGAATCAGACCTACATGGTGGTCTGATGGCTCTCCCAATCTCCCTTAGCTCCCCACTCATCTTCTCTCACAAGATTTTCCTTAATACATTTCTTGCATGTTAAAGCCAATCTTGACATCTACTTTTCAGAGGACACAGACTAACACAGATTATTTCCAGTGTTGTTACAGAAATGAGCACGGATCTGCCCACCTGGGGCAGCAAAGCCAAACATTGAGATTTGCACCAAGAGAAAGTGAGGCATTTATTACAGGGAGCCAAGCAAGGGGAATTGTGCAGCTCATGCTTAAGACTCAAACTCCCAGTGGCTTGCATGTAACGGTTTTTAAAGGTGGGAAGGCAGAGGTTACAGGAAAAGTCATAAATCAATACGTGGAGACTATACATTGGTTTGGCCTAAAAAGGTGGGACATTGGCCGGGCGCGGTGACTCAAGCCTGTAATCCCAGCACTTTGGGAGGCCGAGACGGGCGGATCACGAGGTCAGGAGATCGAGACCATCCTGGCTAA
>NW_016811904.1:221476-223994 GCF_001698545.2 Rhinopithecus bieti
TGACTTTTGACAGGGCGTACAGTTCTATGAGTTTTAACAAAGAAATAAGTTTGTTTAATCAGGATACAAAACACTTCCATTCACCAAAAAAAATCTCTGTAGTGCTATCCGTTTTTAGTCACATCTTCTCCCTACCCACTAAACACTGGCAACCGCTGGTTCTGAACCACTATGGTTTGTCTTTTAGGGAATCGTATATAAAGGGAATTACGTAGTATGTAACCTTTTGAGACTGACTCCTACCACTTAGTATTTAAGATTCATCTATGTTGTTGGATGTGGCTGGAGGCCATTGTCCTAAGTGAATTAATGCAGAAACAGAAAAGCAAATATGGCATGTTTTCACTTATAAGTGGGAACTAAATATTGCATACATATCGACATAAAGATGGCAATAAAAGACCCTGGGGACTATTATAGAGCGGAGGTAGGGAGTGGGGAAAGGATTGAAAAAATAACTATTGTGTACTATGTTCACTATTTGGCTGATGGGTCCAATTGAAGCCCAAACTTCAGCATCACGCAATATATCTATGTAACAAACCTGCATGTGTACCTCCAATTCTAAAATTTTTAAAGAAAGATTCATCCATGTTTTGTGTGAATGTATAGCTCATTCCTTTTGTTGGTGATTACCATCTCATTGTATGAATCTACCATGTTTGTTTAACCACTCACCAGTTGAAGGACATTTGTGTTGTTTCCTGTTCTGTGCTATTACAAATAGAATTGCTATGAATATTCCTGTTGAGTCTTGTGTGAATATATTTTCCCTAGGGTAATTACCTAGGAGTGGGATTGCTGAGTCACATTGTAAATGTGCAGTTTACTTTCTAAGAAACTGCCAAACTGTTTTCCAAAATGGCCATAAAATTTTGTGTTCTGACCAGCAATGTGGGAGAATTCTAGTTGCTTTGCATCCTCAGCAGCACTCTGTATTGTCAGTATTTTAAAATTTCAGCTATTCTAATAAGTGTGGCATCTCATTGTTACCTTGATTTACATTTCACTAATGGCTAGTGATGTTTAACATCTTTTCATGTGCTCATTTGCCATCCATATATCTTCTTCTGTGAAATATCTTTTCATGTCTAGCCCATTTCCTAATTGGATTGCTTGTACATTTTCTGTTCAGTTTTGACAGTTCTTTATATGTTCTGCACAAAAGTCAATTGTCTGATGTGTAATTTACAAATATTATCTCCCAGCCTCTAGCTTGTCTTTTTACCCTTTCAACAATATCTCTTGCAGAGTAAAGATTTTTAGTTTTGATGAAATCCAGATCATCAATTTTATCTATTATGCTTTTGTGTAATGTCTAAGAACTATTTGCATAACCACAAGTCATGGATATTTTCTATACTTTTTCTGGTGAAAGTTGTATAGTTTTGTGTTTTATATTTAGATCAGTGGTTGTTAACCAGGTGCAATTTTGCCTGGGTCAGGAAGGATTTAGATGTATGGTACACTTTGAATTAATTCTGTGTCAGGAAGGATTTAGATGTATGGTACACTTTGAATTAATTCTGTGTACGGTGTCAGTTTTAGGTTAAGTTTCATTCTTTTGCATGTGAAGGTCCAGTTGTTCCAATACATTTGTTGAAAGGACTGCTTTTTTCTCTGTAGAATTTGTCTTTATAACTTTATCAAAAATTAATTGGCCATATATGTTATGTTATCTACTTCTAGACTCAATTTGGTTCCATTGATTTATGTGTCTATACTTTTGCTAATACAACCTAATCTTCATGACTGTAACCCTGAAATTGGGAAGTGTGACCATGACCAGGTGTAATTTATCCCAAGAGTGCAAAGTTGGTTCAACATCCAAAATCTATATAATACACCATCAAAATCTATATAATACACCATTTTAATAGAATAAAAGTCAAAAAGCACATGATCGTTTAAATAGATACAGAAGGAGGATTTAAAAATATCCAACATTCCTTCACCCAACAAATGGAAGGAATGTCCTCAACCGGATAAAGGGCATCTACAAAAAATCAACAACCAACATCTTACTAAATGACAGAAGATTGAATGCTTTCCCCCTGTGATCAGGAACCAGACAAAGACGTCTGCCATTGCCATTTGTATTCAACGTTGTGCTGAAGGTCCTATCCAGGACAATTGGGCAAGAAAAGAAAAAAAAAAAAAGGATCCAAATTGGAAAGGAAGTAAACAATAACAATCAACAAAAATCTGTTGTATTAATAAAAATCTGTCCCTGCTAACAAATGAGTTCAGATTGATGGTGGCATTTAGTTCCTTTGTATCTTTGACGATATTCCGCTGACTAGTGTTATCTTTCACTGACAAGAGTGTTGATGGCTCCAACTATAATTATAGTGCCTTCTATTTTTCACTTCAGATCTGTGCATTATTGTTTCATGTATTTTGAAACCAAGATTTTAGGTGCATATAGATTTAAGATTGTTATGACTTCTTGGTGAATGGATCCTTTCTTCATTATGAAATGTCTCTCTTTTTTCTTTGTAACGTTCTTTGCTCTGAA
>NW_016811904.1:227502-229080 GCF_001698545.2 Rhinopithecus bieti
CCCTGAAGACCCCAACTTCCTTAGACTCATGCTTACTTTGCCTTGGGAATCTTTATGACTATTCTACTTGAAGATGATGTTATAAGTGAAGAGAAGTGACAAATGCAAGGTTTTCATAGGCCTGAGCACTCAGAGAAAGCCTTATGGTGTACTTGAAAATAGCTTTGCGGTTTTTTTCCTCTTCTTAAGCCAAGATATCCTCGATTCAAATGAAATATGTATTGTATAGAAGCTCACTATGTCAACTAGATAAAAGAGGGAGAGCAGCTCTGTATAAGGTGAAGTCGAGCACCTTCCAATGCCTCATTAAGCCCTCGGACTATATGAAGCTCATTAAAAATCCCTGGCATCAAGCCAGGTTTTGGAAACATACATGACTATTGGTACCATTTTGAGTAAGTCACTTCACTTCTCTGCGCTTCCTCGTCTGTAAAGTGTATCTAATTATACTTATCCCACATATCTACTGTGAAGATCAAATGTGCTTTCATGAGTTAAGCATCTAGAAAATAACAGGTGCTTACTAAATGATAGTCTTTGCTCTTTCAAAGCCATACATTCTCAAGATACATTGATAATACTACTGCTAGTCAGGCTGAGCATAGATATATTATGTCTTTACTCAAACTTCTCTTGGATCTTCAAGACAGAAACTTTCATCTTGTGTTGTTTAAAGCATTCTAGTGTTAGACAAACCTGAGTTTGAATCCAGACTTTTCTGCCAGTAGCTCTGTGATCATGTAGTTCTTTCTTCCTTGTTCTGAGCCACAGATTTTATACTGTAAAGTGGATATGATAAAAGTGTTTACCTCAAAGGATTTTGTGAGTTTTAACTAAGCTAATGCACTTAAAGCACTTAACATGGTGACTGACATATGCTAAAAATCGGCATAAAGATGTGGTATTTTCTGGGTGAGATGACAGATGACCTTATGCTGCATGATTCTCAGAAGATCCAGGTTGTCTTGTATCCTTGCCTCTCTTCTGGCCATCTCTAGCAATACCTGGGTTGAAAGCTCTGCTAATCCATGAGAACTATTGTGCATATCAGTCAGGTCACTTAATTTCTCTGAGCCTTCCTTTTTTCCTGCTCAGGTTAGAGAACTCGGCTTGCCTGTCCTAGCCATGACATCCTGGGATAAAAGGAGGAGTGTGATGATGTAAAAATATGTCCACAGGCCGGACGTGGTAGCTCACGCCTGTAATCCCAGCACTTTGGGAAGCCAAGGCAGGTGGATCATGAGGTCAGGAGTTCAAGACCAGACTGACCAACATGGTGAAACCCCGTCTCTACTAAAAATGCAAAAATTAGCTGTATGTGGTGGCATGTGGCTGTAATCCCAGCTACTCAGGAGGTTGAGGCAGGAGAATTGCTTGAACCCAGGAGGCGGAGGATGCAATGAGCCAAGATCACGTCACTGCATTCCACCCTGGGCAACAGAGCAAGACTCTGTCTCAATAAATAAATACATAAATAAATAAAATAAAATAAAATAAAATAAAATAAAATAAATGTGTCTACAAACTCTTTGACACTCCTCCCTTCCAAAGGCAGGAACCTAAATCCCACTCCCCTGA
>NW_016811905.1:0-1246 GCF_001698545.2 Rhinopithecus bieti
TATGTGGTATTTTTATTATCATTTTTTTCAAGAAATTTTTCAATTTTGTTCTTAATTTCTGTATTGATCCACTGGTCACTCAGGCGCATATTGTTTAATTTTTATGTGCTTGTATAGTTTTCAAATTCTGTCTGGTTATTGGTTTCTAGTTTTATGCCATTGTTGTCAGAGAAGATGCTTGATATTATTTCCATTTTTTGAAAGTTTTAAGACTTGTTTTGTGATGTAACATAGGGTCTATCCTTGAGAATTATTCAAGTGCTGACTAAAAGTATGTGCATTCTGCAGCTGTTGGATGAAATGTTTTGTAAACATCTATTAGGTTCTTGCAGTCAATAGAGTAAATTAAGTCTGATGTTTATTTCTATATTTTCTGTCTAGATCACCTGTGTAATGCTGACAATGCAGTACTGAGGTCTCCAGCGATCATTATTTTGTTGTTTATCTCTCTATCTTTCACTTTAATACTATGTTAGATAGATAGATAGATAGATAGATAGATAGATAGATAGATAGATAGATCTGATTGCTTTAGGGTTCGGTGCATGTATATGTACAGCTGTTATAATCTCTTGCAGAACTGACCCTTTTGTCTTTATATAATGACCTCCTTTGTATCTTTTCATAGGTTTTTTCTTGAAATCCATTTTTTTAAGTATACTTATTTTGCATTTTTTTGATTTTTATTTGTAGGGAATATGTCATTTCTTCCCTTTATTTTCAGTCTATGTGTATTTTTAGGAGTGAGGTTTCCTTTTTTTTTTTCTTTTTTTTAATGTTTTAAGCACACTTTTTTTTTATTATACTTTAAGTTCTAGGTTACATGTGCATAACGTGCAGGTTTGTTACATATGTATACTTGTGCCATGTTGGTGTGCTGCAGCCATCAACTCGGCAGCACCCATCAATTCATCATTTATATCGTGTATAACACCCCCATGCAATCCCTCCCCGCACCCCATGATAGGCCCCAGTGTGTGATGTTCCCCTTCCTGAGTCCAAGTGATCTCATTGTTCAGTTCCCACCTATGAGTGAGAACATGCGGTGTTTGGTTTTCTGTTCTTGTGATAGTTTGCTAAGAATGATGGTTTCCAGCTGCATCCATGTCCCTACAAAGGACGCAAACTCATCCTTTTTTATGGCTGCATAGTATTCCATGGTGTATATGTGCCACATTTTCTTAATCCAGTCTGTCACAGATGGACATTTGGGTTGATTCCAAGTCTTTGCTATTGTGAATAGTGC
>NW_016811905.1:4856-9674 GCF_001698545.2 Rhinopithecus bieti
TGATATGTGAGCAGAATCAAGGACTAAGAAATATTTTAGTTAGTTGTTTTAAAAATCACATATTTCCCCAAGTTGCCTCAGGCGAAAGTGAGGGATATGTGAAGTGGTAAGAAAAAGCATTACAATTTTATACAGACCAAAGGTAGCATAATATAAAGAGTACTTAAATTGGCATCAGAAGCGTTGGCTTTTAGTTTTATTTTTTACTCACTGCGCTGACTTGTATTGTGTGTGGTCTTTTCTCTACACTTCAGTTTGTCTCATCTATAAAATGAATAAATTATATAACTCACTGTTTCTTGACAAACTTTAAAAACTTTGAATAGTTATGGATTGATTTCCTTGAATGTATACTACATATGGGAGGAATTTTCTATTTGTGGTAAGGTTATATTTTTCTCTTAAAATCATTATTATTGTATTTTATTTATTTATTTATTTTGGCCAGGCACACTGGCATGTGCCTGTAATCCTAGCTACTCTAGAGGCTGAGGCAGGAGGATTGTTTGAGCTCAGGAGTTTGAAACCAGTCTGGGCAACATAGTAAAACCCCATCACAAAAAAATAAAAAGAATTCTTTTTTTAGGTAAGTCAATTTAAAATATATATTAAATAAAAAATAGTCAAAGTCATGAAGGGGAAGGTCAGATAGTCTCTGAATTCTTTTTCTGAGACTCAAGTCCTGATTTATCTCATTCTCAAAATGGAAGCAGACACATCTAAAAGCAGGATCTGCTGAGAATTTTTGTTATTGAGTCTGGGTTTGGCAGTTGACAGCTAAAATTTCTTTAACATGCTGGAAAACATAAACAAAGGAATCTTTATTCCCTATGCATTTTGGAGTGATGTTGTTCCCAATTAATTAGTGATGGAAGTGGACCTTACCATTCACAGCAAGCTGGGAGTGCCCTCAGGTCATGAGGGCAGGCATCATGTAGTAAAATATCTTTCAGTGCACCAGGTATACCTTTAGTAAACTGATGCGGTATCCGGCTAACTAGGGTCGAAAGCTGACATTCCCATAATAATAATAATATCATTTAACATGTACTTGACTTGTGTCAAGCAAGTTTGTAAGAACTTTATATGGAATATCTCATTGAATATTCATGACAATTCTATAAGGTAAATACTGTTATTACCACTTTTTTCAGATGAGAAACCTGATACATAGAGCAAGTAAGTACCATACCTAAGGTCACAGAGCTAATAAAGAGTTAGGCTTCAAGCATCTATCTTTTCTGTCCCATGTGAAAGCTATTCCACCACTGAATTTCCCCACTAAAGTTACCAGGTACACTTTGTTAAATATGAACTTATCTAACTGATGGTCAGCTTTTGTATAGAACAGCATTTCTTCCCTGACTTGACTTTTTATTCTGTGCTTTCTTAGTTCTTTGCCTTGGGACCCAGACTGCTACTGCTCTAAAGTTAAAGTTGGTACTATGTGGCATGAAACTGCTTTGGCAATCTGAGGTCCGTCATCTGGCCGAAGAGATCCTGGCTGTAAGCCTGAGTGCTCATGTGGAGCTGGACCTGGCAGGAACAGGTGTGATGAGGAGGATCCAGCCCAGGATTCTGAGAGAAAGGCTGGATCTGTTGCAATATAGTATTTATGAGAGAGAAGGTGGCCTGATGGGATCCAATGAGAATTAATGAAAGAGCTAGTGAAAAATAACTACCCTCATCTCCACTCAGTTGAGAGCTAATTCTGAACTCTTCTTTTCACCCTGGTGGCCTTTTCTGCCAGAAATCAGTGTTATAGCCAGAGGTCCAGAAGTTGCAAGTTCCTGAAAAGGACCTGGAAAGCTGGAGGGGGAATGGTCATGAGACAGGATGGGCATCAGTTAGTTATAGGATTTTTTCCCCAGCTTTATTGAGGTATACTTGAGAAATAAAAAATTGTCTGTATTCATGGTGAACAGTACGATGTTCATATATATATATACATACACACACACACACACACACATACACATTGTGAAATGATTCCCACAATCAAGATAATTAATATATCTGTCACCTTACAGTTACCATATTTTCTTTTATTGTGTGTAGTGAGAACATTTAAGATCTACTCTCTTAGCAGATTTCACGTATACAATGCAATATTATTAACTATAGTCACCATGCAGTACCTTAGCTCACTAGGCATTTGAAATGTTCTGCCTTTAAAATACCTTAGCAGTTCATAAACATTGTAACATGTTAGAATTCTTATCCATACTTTCTTTGGTGCAATATCATGCTTTAATAAATTCCTATCATGAGTTCTTGAGTGAGTTTTCTAATAAGTTAGAACTCTTGGCCAGGCATGATGGCTCACGTCTGTAATCCCAGCTCCTTGGGAGACCGAGATGGGAGGATTACTTGAGGCCAGAAGTTTGATACCAGTCTGACCAACAGTGCAAGACCGCTATCTCTGTTAATTTTAAAAAAGAAAGGAAAAAAAGTAGAACTCTCCAAGCCATGAAACACCTTGTAAGAACCAGAGACTTTGATATAACAGTCCTGACACATTTTAGTACAAGTAACTATCCTCCCATTTCAACTACCCCCTTATATACATTTGCTCATGAACATTAGCATGTTCCTTAGTGATGGCAGCCGACCCTTCCCCTCAAGTAGTCGGTCATCTTAGGCCATCTCCAGCGTGCTGCCCCTGGGCGCAATGTGAGCGGCCGCCAAGAGTCTGCACAGTTCTGTGCTTGGGACCCAAGGACCTCCTCTAGTTTTAGATATCGTTCTGCTGCGAACCTTCTGGAAGATCTTGCACAAGTGCTTGTTTTCTTTCTAAACTTCAGTGTTCTCATTTGTCAGATAAAGAGAGTTTGCAATTATGTGACCTCTTGAAACTTTGATTTGTGGAATTCTATTATCCAGCAGGCAAAGCAGTAAAAATTGGTTTTACTATGTTGCCCAGACTGGTTTCAAACTCCTGAGCTCAAACAATCCTCCTGCCTCAGCCTCTAGAGTAGCTAGGATTACAGGCACATGCCAGTGTGCCTGGCCAAAATAAATAAATAAATAAAATAACAATAATAATGATTTTAAGAGAAAATATAACCTTACCACAAATAGAAAATTCCTCCCATATGTAGTATACATTCAAGGAAATCAATCCATAACTATTCAAAGTTTTAAAGTTTGTCAAGAAACAGTGAGTTATATAATTTATTCATTTTATAGATGAGACAAACTGAAGTGTAGAGAAAAGACCACACACAATACAAGTCAGCGCAGTGAGTAAAAAATAAAACTAAAAGCCAACGCTTCTGATGCCAATTTAAGTACTCTTTATATTATGCTACCTTTGGTCTGTATAAAATTGTAATGCTTTTCTTACCACTTCACATATCCCTCACTTTCGCCTGAGGCAACTTGGGGAAATATGTGATTTTTAAAACAACTAACTAAAATATTTCTTAGTCCTTGATTCTGCTCACATATCAAATACGTAAACTAAAGAACAAGGCAGTTATTTGATTTAGCCCAGGCATTCAATATAAAAAACTATGTCTATGTCCATATGCAATATGAGACCAGTCATTCCACTTTTCACACCTCTTGGCACAGGTAGTCACACCCAATGTTTACTGTTTTGCCTGCTGGATAATAGAATTCCACAAATCAAAGTTTCAAGAGGTCACATAATTGCAAACTCTCTTTATCTGACAAATGAGAACACTGAAGTTTAGAAAGAAAACAAGCACTTGTGCAAGATCTTCCAGAAGGTTCGCAGCAGAACGATATCTAAAACTAGAGGAGGTCCTTGGGTCCCAAGCACAGAACTGTGCAGACTCTTGGCGGCCGCTCACATTGCGCCCAGGGGCAGCACGCTGGAGATGGCCTAAGATGACCGACTACTTGAGGGGAAGGGTCGGCTGCCATCACTAAGGCTCCAGTAGGCCTTTATCCCCTGTGGGTGCCAAGGAGACTGGGAGGTTTGGAACTCCCCACAGTGCAGCACAGCAGCTGTGGCCAATCACACCAGACTGCTTCCATAGGTGGGACCGGGATCCATCCCTCCTCACTGGGCCGGGCCTCCTTGCGGAATTTTAGCAACTCCAGCCAGGGATTTACAGACAGAACTCTGATTCCCTGGTACAGAGCCCCTGGGGGTAGGGTCTGCCGCAGTCTCCAGTTCAGAGGACTTAATCAGTCCCCCTGCTAGCTCTGAGGAATCCGGACAATCCAGAAGAGTGGGATTGCCCCCAGCACAGCGCACCTGCTTAGCCAAGGGGCCAGACTGCTTCCTTAAATAAGCGCTTGATCTCCTGCATCGTAACTGGGTGAGACCTCCCAACAGGGGTCACCAGACACCTCATACAGCTCTGGATCAAGGGGATCTGATAGATATCCACAGAATACTCCACCCACTCTACCCAAAAACAACAGACCATACATTCATATTAGCACTGAAGGAGTTCTCAAATTCAAAACCGATCTGTGAAGACTTGACTAGCAGTGTGTGTGTGTGTGTGTGTGTTTGTGTGTGTGTGTGTTTTCTTTTCATTTATTTTTTTCTTTTTTCTCCTTTTAATGTTTTGTCTAGACATTAAAAAAAAAAATCCCTGTCAGGTCACTGTCTGACCACTGAGATAATAAAATGGAGACTTCAGTAACAACACAAAATAATAATTACGGATTTTGCAAAATTAGTTTGGAAAAGTCACTATACAAATGAAAGTCCACAGCTCATAACAACCACCAACAGCAAACCTAGGGAGGGGAGAAAACTCTTACTTTCAGAGTTACCATATACCATTTAAAATGTCCAGTTTTCAACAAAAACAAGGCATTAAAAAAAAAAAAAAA
>NW_016811905.1:13833-17064 GCF_001698545.2 Rhinopithecus bieti
ATATATATAAAGAAAAACTTCAAGTAAACAATATAACAATGTATCTTAAATAACTAGAAATGTAAGAGCAAACCAAACCCAAAATTGGTAGAAGAGAAGAGATAATAAAGATCAGAGCAGAAATAAATTTAAAATGAAGAAAACAAAAGATCAACACAAAAGTTGGTTTTGAAAAGATAAACAAAATTGAAAATTCTAGCATGACTAAGTAAGAAAAAATAGAGAAGATCAAAATTAATAAAATCAGAGATGAAAAAGGTGAAATTACAACTGACACAGAAGAAATTTAAAGGATCATTAGAGGTTCTTATGGGAAGCTATATTTCCAAGAAATTGGAAAACCTAGAAAAAAAGAACAAATTCCTAGACACATATAACCTAACAAAATTGTAACATGATGAAATCCCAAACTTAACAAATGAATAACAAATAATGAGATCAAAGTAATAATACAAATCTTCCATTAAAGGAAAGCCCAGGACCTGAAAACTACACTGTTGAAAATTAAAAAACATTTAAAAAATGAACTAATACAAATCCTAGTGAAAAGACTCTGAAAAATACAGGAGGAGGAAACACTTCCAAAATCATTCTATGAGGCCCAAACCAAAGAAAGCCATGCTGTGATACCAAAACCAGACAAGGACACATCAAGAAAACTACAAGACGATATATCTGATGATCAACAATGCAAATATCGTCAACAAAATACTATAAATCTGAATTCAAAATCATGACCAAGCAGGATTTATCCCAGGGATGCAAAGACAGCTCAACATATGCACATCATTCAATGTTACAGATCATGTCAACTGAATAAAGGGCAAAACAGTGTTATCATTTCGATTGATTTTGAATAAACATTTGATAAAATTCAACATTCACTTATAATGAAAACCCTAAAAAAACTGAAGATAGAAGGAACATACCCCAACATAGTAAAAGCCATATTTGTCAGACCAACAGCTAGTATCATACTGAATGGGGAAAAACTAATAGCCCTTCTTCTAAAATCTGGTACAAGACAAGGATGCCCACTTTTATCTCTGTTGTTAAACATACTACTGAAATTGCTCACTAGAGCAATCACACAAGAGAAAGAATTAAAAGAATTAAAAGCCATCCAAAAACCATTAAAAATGGAAAACCCACTGAGGTTCAGTAAGCCCTCACTGACTTGGACCAGAACTCATGATGCAGTGATAGTGTGCATATCTGAGACTCTTTATGTTTCTACGTATTCAAGCTGCCATCTTGCCATGGCTGGAAGTTAAGTTTATGCTGAACTGAGCTCAGTTATTTCCTGAAGTCCTTCAGCACTGGGTTTATTTTACTTTCCAAGTAACAAAGTCCCTAGACATATTTTTAGTTAACTAATCTGATAAATATTGCATTTGTGTTTTTCTTATGGTTCGTCTGCTTTTCTAGTGTGGTAGTCACTTTCATGTGTAAACTTGATTGAATCATCGGATGTCCAGTTTTCTAGTTAAACATTATTTCTGAGTATGTACATTTCTAGAAGAGATTAGCATATGAAAAGATAGACTAAATAAAGCAGGTTATTCTGTCCAACTAATATAGGTGGGCATCATCCAATACACAGAGAGCCTGAATAGAACAAAAAGTGGATGAAGGAAAGATTTGCTTTCTCTACCTAACTGAGCTGAAATATGAACATTGTGTCTTCAGCGCTACTGGTTCTCAGGCCTACAGACCCATACTGGAATCTATCTCTGGCTCTCAGGCCTTTGAACTACACTGCTGGATCTTCTGAGTCACCAGCTTGCAGATAGCAGATTGTGAAACTTCTCAACCTTCATAATCACATAAGCCAATACCTTATAATGTGGAGGGTGTGTGTGTGTCTCCCCTCTTGGTTTTGTTTCTCTGGAGAACCTTAATTAACATATTTAGTGATGAGTGTTATTTGTCTACAGGAGAAAAAGTCTATATAGAGAGGCAGGGTGTAGGACAGATAAGTCCATTTTCAAGTGATTCCCTGCGGCTAATTAGCTCAGAAAATCTTCTCTGGCCAGCATTCTTTGGACAAAATTTGTCTAAAATCATAATTTCAAAACCTTATAAAGGCTTATTCTTAAATATCTTCTTTGTACCCCTGGGAACTCCTTTACTTACTTGCAGCTGTCTAGAATCAGGAAGTTTTGTCCAGTCCTTGGTTGGTAATGACTGGCCATTGGCCAAGCATATGAGATAGAAAGTTACACAAGCAGCATTCTTAAATACTTGGAATTCTCATGGGGACTTCTCAATCTAAAGCTGTGCCTTTTCTGTGTTAAACACTTGTTTCCTTCACGTGTTCTTATTATAATGCTCATTTAAATGCTTATCTCTCTAACTGGCACAATATTTCACTACAGAGAATTTGAAATTCCAATGGCTACTTTAAAGAGCTTTTAAAACAAGCAAAATTATTAATTTGAGAGGTTGCAGGTAACCAAAAGCAAAGAAAGCTTCACGAGGAGATGGTTTGTCTAAAACGAAGATCATTTTGTTTAGTTTAGATGACTTCCCTTCTTTTGATTCTATACTTTGAAGCTTAATGAGTTCTGCCTCTTAAATTATATGGTTTGATTAAAATTGCCAAGAGCCTAAGTTATGTCAAGACTGGCTGTATGTCATTTTCTTTTTGTGCCTATATATGTCAAAATACATTTTTACATCTAAATGTTTTCTTTTCCTTGCAGAGAGCACAGAATTTCCTGTTTTTTGTCGGGGGGTTGGGGGTGTCTCTCTATGGCCGAGGCTGGAGTGCAGTGATGTGATTTTAGCTCACCACAGCATTGACTTCTAGGGCTAAAGTAATCCTCCCACGGCAGCCTCCCAAGCAGCTGGGACCACAGGCATGTGCCACCATGCTTGGACATTTTCAAAAAAAAATTTTATGTGGGGACAAGATCTCGCTATATTGCCCAGGTGACTCTCAAACTCCTAGGCTCAAGTGATCCTCCCACTTCAGGCTTCCAAAGTGCTAGGATTACAGGCATCAGCGACCATGCTTAATTATAGTTATAATTGGCTTTTTATAGTGACAATTTTATATTTGCCTGAAGATAGTCCCCTCTCATTTGTTCCTATCTTGTAAAATTTTAAAGATCCTCTGATCAAAAAACAATTCAGTTGTTTTGTATGCACTCTAGATCAGTTGTCCCCAAACTTTATGGCACCAGGGATCAGTTTCATGGAAGACATTTTTTTCCATGGTTGGAGGGG
>NW_016811905.1:17958-33710 GCF_001698545.2 Rhinopithecus bieti
GCCTGTTTCTTTTAGTGAGCTCTGAAAAGTAAAAAGCCTCTGCTACTATAGCTATGAGATAATCAGAAAAGGCTTTATTTCCAAGGTAGAAAAAAATTGGGGGCATGTTCTAGAATCTTTAATAATTAGTTTACTGTATAAAATAATGCTAGCACAATATTTTGGTTTGTTAAACATAAGGGCTAAAATTTCTTATAATTCAAACTTCCTGCATTTACATCACTGGTTTTATGAGATACATGTTAATGTTATGTTATAGACCAAATGTTAAATGTTATAAGTTAAATGAGCCTTGTAACTTTTGTTTCCATAACTTGTTAAAAGTGTTTACATATAATACATAATTTTACATTGATCACAGAAAATAAACAGAGCCTTAGCAACTTAGGGGACACCATCAAGCCAAATAATTTACACACTGTGGCAATCCAAGAAGAGCATGAAAGGGGCAGAAAAATTATCTAAAGAAAATGGTTGAAACTTCCCAAACTTGAGGACAGACAAGGATAAACAAATCCAAGAAACTTAATTGACTTTATATAAGGTAAATTGATGGAGAACCACACAGAGGAACATTATATTCAAAGTGCCAAAAGTCAAATAATACAAACAATTGTACACCAATGAAGTGGTTAAGGTAAATAAAATTTTAAAATTCCTAGAAATGCACAACCTGCCAAGACCAGATCATGAAGAAATGGAAAAATCTGCATACATCCATAACCAGTAAGGAGCTTGAATTAACAATTTAAAATTTCTAAACAGAGAAAAGTCTAAGACCAAATGGTTTTACCACTGAATTCTAGTAAACATTTAAAGAGAATCAAAACTAATCCTTCTCAAACTCTTTCAAAACATTGAAGAGGAGGGAAAAAATCCTAGTTCATCCTATGAGGCCAGACTTACCCTTAATTCAAAATAAGATTAATATACCACAAAAAACTACTGATAAACATCCATTATGAATGTTGATGCAAAAATCCTCAGTATCATACTAGTAAATTGAATTCAACAGCATATTAAAAGAATTATACAACACAGAAAAGTGAGATTTATCTGAGGAACACAAGGGTGTTTCCACATAAGAATTTCAATCAATGTAATACATCGCATTAATAGAATTAGGAAAAAAAACACATAATCATAAAAATTAGTGCATTGAAAACATCTGACAAAATCTTACATCCTTTCATAATAAAAACTACCCAGAAACCTGGAATAGAACAGAACTTTCTCCACATAATAGAGGGCATTTGTAAACAATTCATAGCTAAATCATACACAATAGTGAAAGACAAAATTTGCCCCCTAAAATCAGGAACAAAATAGGGTTGCCCACTTTCACCACTGCTATTGAAAAGTGTACTGAAAATTCTAGCTGGAACAATTAGGCAAAATTAAGAAATAAAAGGCATTACAATTGGAAATGAAACATGAAAACTACTTTGTAGAATACATGATCCTTTATATAAACATCCCAAAAGATCCACAAAAAGCCACTAATTTGCCATATACATAAATCAAATCAAAATGGAGTAAGACATAAATCTAAGACCTCAAATTATGAAATTACTACAAGAAAACACTGAGGAAAATCTACAGGATATTGGTCTGGGCAAAATTTCTTAAGTAATACCCCACAAGTACAGGTAACCAAAGCAAAAAATGGACAAATGGGATCACATCAAGTTAAAAAATCTGGCCAGCCACGGTGGCTCATGCCTGTAATCACAGCACTTTGGGAGGCCGAGGCGGGCAGATCTCGGTCAAGAGACCAAGACCATCCTGGCCAACATGGTGAAACCCCGTTTCTACGAAAATACAAAATTAGCTGGGCTGTTGGCGCGCGCCTGTAGTCCCAGCTACTCAGGAGGCTGAGGCAGGAGAATTGCTTGAACCCAGGAGGTGCAGGTTGCGGTGAGCAGAGATGGTGCCACTGCACTCCAGCCTGGCGACAGAGCAAGACTCCGTCAAAAAACAAGCAAACAAACAAACAAACCAAAACTTCTGCATAGCACAGGAAACAATCAACAAATTAAAGAGACAATCCACAGATTGGAAGAACATATTTGCAAACTACCCATCTGACAAGGTATGATAACCAGAAAATATAATCAGCTCAAACAACTCTAAAGAAAAAAAAATTAATAATCCAATGAAAATGGGCAAAAGATTTGAACAGACATTTCTCAAAAGAAGACATACAAGACAAACAAGCACATAAAACAAGAAGACATACAAGACAAACAAGCACATGAAAAGGCATTCAACATCATTGATCATCAGAGAAATGCAAATAAAGACTCCATGAAATATTATCATCTCATCCCAGTTAAAATGGCTTTTTTTTTTTTTCAAAAGACAGTCAATAACAAATGCTGGTCAGAATGTGGAGAAAAGAGAACCCACTGTTGGTGGAGATGTAAATTAGTATATACACTGTGAAGAACAGTTTGGACGATCCTTGAAAAACTAAAAATAGAGCTACCATAGGATCCAGCAATGCGACTGCTGAGTGTATACCCAAAATAAAGGAAATCAATATATCAAAGAGATAGTTGCACTCCCATGTTTGTTGCAGCACTATTTACAATAGCCAAAATTTGGAAACAATGTAAGCGTCCATCAACAGATGAATGGTTTTTAAGAAATGTGGCATATATACACAATGGAGTACTATTCAGCCACAAAAATAATAAGACATTGTCAATTGTAACAACTGGGTGGAACTGGAGATCATTATGTTAAGTAAATAATCCAGGCACAGAAAGAAAAACATCACGTGTTCTCACTTACTTGTGAGATCTAAAAATTAACACAATTGAACTCTTGGAGACAGAGAATATAAGGACGGTTACCAGAGGCTGGGAAGGGTAGGAGGGGTTGGTGGAAGAAGATGAGGATGGTTAATGGGTATCAAAAAGTAGTTAGAAAGAATAACTAAGACTTACTACTTGATAGCACAATGGAGCGGGTACAGTCAATAATTACACTGTATATTTTAAAATAACTAAAAGAGTGTAGTTGGATTGTTTGTAACACAAAGCATAAATTCTTGAGTGGATGAATATCTCATCTTACATGATGTGATTATTACACATTACATGCCTGTATCAAAACATCTCATGTGCCATATAAATACATACACCTACTATGTACTCAGAAAATTAAAATAAAAAAAATTTAAAAAGCTACTCTACCTAATAAACGAATTCAGAAAAGTTACAAAGTACAAGTTTGACATGCAAAATAGGTTGTATCCCTCCCTACACAATCGCAATGAACAATTTTCAAAGTTAAGATTATATAAGAAAATTATTAAAATTAATAAGAAAATAATTCCTTTTACAATAGCATGAAAAAGAATGAAATATATAGAAATACATTTAACAAAAGACATGAAAGACTTACACCCTGAAAATTAGACAGAGAAAACAAAACTGATGAAAAGAATTAAAGAAGACCTAAATACAAACACTCGTGGGGATGGATACTCTATTTCCCATGATGTGATTATTATACATTGCATACCTCTATCAAAACAGGTCATGTACTCCATAAATATATACACCTACTACATACCCATAAAATTAAAATTATAAAAATAAAGAATACCTAAAATATAGAAATACTTCTTGCATTCATGGATTGGAAAATGTAAGTCACTGAAGTGCCAATGCTAACCAAAGCAATCTACAGATTCAATGTGATGTTTATTAAAATTCCAACTATTTTGCAGAAATGGATAAGCTAACCCTCAAGTTCATATGGAATTGAAAGTGGCCTCATATAGCCTGAATAATCATGAAAAAGAACAAAGTTGGAAGATTCATATTTCCCAATTTCGAAACTTACTAAAAAGGTCCAATTATCTAAACAGTGTGTTACTGGTATAGAAATAAACACATAGACTACTGAATTTGAATTTATATTTCAGGTATAAACCCTTAACCACAGATGGATAAACTAATTTTGACAAGGGTAACCAAGGCTATGCAATAGGAAAAATATATTTTTCTTTTCAAAAATGGTACTAAGAAAACAATTTCCATTATTTAAAAAATGATGTCAGCTCACTATCTGAAAACACTACAAAAAAATAAAAATAAATCAATTACCTAAATATATAATCTAATATAAAACTTTTAGAAGATAACATACGAGGTAAAATATTCATGACCTTGGATTTGGCCAATGGATTTTTAGATATGGACACCAAAAGGTGACAAGGCAAAAAGAGAAAAATATCAAAGTTGACACATTCATGAAAATTAGAAGCTTCGTGCATCAAGTACATTATCAAAAAAGGGAGAAGCAATCTACAAAAAAGAGAGTAATTATTTTCAACATCAATATCTGATAAGCTGTAATTTCAGTAATACATAAATAATACCTAAATTTAATACAAAAAGTACAAACAGACCAAAATGGGCCAATCTTGAATAGATTTTTTTCAAAAAGAAATAAAAATGGGCCAAAAAGTTCATGAACAAATGTTAAACATTTCCGGGCATGTTGGCTCATGCCTGTAATTCCCGACACTTTGGCGAGCCAAGGCGGGCGAATTACCTGCGGTCAAGAGTTTGAGACCAGCCTGGCCAACATGGTGACCCCTAGTCTCTACTAAAATACAAAAATTAGCTGCGGCATGGGTGCATGCCTGTAGTCCCAGTTACTTGGTGGCGAGGTGGATGAATCGCAACATGAACCCGGGGAGAGACTGAAGAGTTGCAGTGAGTGAGATTGTGCCTATGCAGTCCAGACTGGGTGACAAGAGCGAAACTTCTCAAAAAAAAGAAAACAAAAAACAAAAAAGCACCTTAGTAAGCATGGAAATGCAAATAAAGTCACAATGAGAACTACTTCACCACTCACCAACTTAGGTTCTAATCAAAAACCATGGAAAATAATGATTGGTAAGGATACAGATAAATTGGAGCCTTGTCTATTGCTGTGGTAATATAAAATGGTGCAGCCACTGTGGAAATAAATACAGTAGTGTCTCAAACAAGGTTACATAACATTATTATGTGACTCAGCATTACCACTCCAGGCATACACCACAAGAATTGAAACTGTGACTCATACTTGTACGCCAATGCTTCATTGCGCATTATCACAATGAGGCAATAGAGGAACAACTCAAGTCTGGTCATCAGTGATGAACAGATAAACAAATAGTGTTATATACATAAAATGGAATATGATTCAGCCATTAAATATGAATTCATATACATTACTAAATATGGATGAATCTTGAAAACATTAATACTAAGTGAAATAAGGCCAGATGCAAATGTAAAAAATATTGTAATTGATTCCCTCTATATAACATACCTAGAATGGCAAATTGACAGAATCAGAAAGTAGATTAGAGTTTACAGAACTGGAGGAGGGAGAGTTAAAATTATTGAACTAATAGTGACAGATTTTGCTCGGGATGATTAAAAGCATTTGGGAAATAGATAATAGTTTGGATGGACTGTACACACAAATGTATCAATGCCACTGAAATTGTACACTTTTAAGTGTACAATAGTAAAATGGCTAAATGCCAAAATTTTATGTTATTATATATTTCACAGATAAGTTTTTACCAGAATGGAATGTTTTACAAAAATTAAGCTTCTTGTTGAAATAACTCAATTTAGAAGTTTGAATTAGTTCCTCACATGGATTTTTTAGCTGACAAAAGATAAAGCGTAAATGATTTCACTCGATAGTTAGAGATATAAGGGACACAACTTAACTTATATCAGTGGGGGGAATTTTAAGAGATAAATGTCAAGGATGATTTGAAGAAGATAATCTACCTGCCAATAACACAATACTAGTAGGACTGCACAGATATAGGCTATCGATTGGTAACAGATCCTCAGGTACCATTTGATCCTTCCAATGGAAAACAATACATTTATACATATTGTTGGTCATTCTTGGAGTTGGTTGAGGCTTTCCTTGCTGCTAACATAAAAATGTATGATTATTTTAGAGTTATTGATTATTTTTATTCCAATTTGGAAAATTCATACTTATCACTCCAGAACAAGGATGTACATCTTCTCTCGGTACCATTATTTATATTAAAGAGTTCTTTGCAGCCTTACATTTAACTCAAAATCTAACTGTCTTTATCACCAGAAAACCTTCAGGAAGATAAAGAGAATTATGAAATTGTAATTAATGTAATTGTTCAAAACTGTAGTAACATCAAATTTCTAAGGACACAAAAAGTCATTCTTATCTGATAAAAAAAAAAAAAAGTTCTTCGCGCAGCGCGGTGGCTCAGCCTGTAATCTCAGTACTTTGGGAGAGGCCGAGACGGCTGATCACGCGGTCAGGAGATCGAGATCATCCTGGCATCACATGGTAAACCCCCGTCTCTACTAAAAAATCAAAATAAGCTGGGCGAGGTGGCGGGCGCCTGTAAGTCCAGCTACTCCAGGAGGCTGAGGCAGGAGATGGCGTAAACCCGGAGGCGGAGCTCAGTGAGCTGAGATCCGGCCACTGCACTCCAGCCTGGGAGGTGACAGACAAGACTCCCTCTCAAAAAAAAAAAAAAAAAAAGAAAAAAAAAAAAAGTAACTTATACCTCTCAAGGACCCACAAGTTATCTCCTTATGAGTTATTAACAGGCTGTGTCATGCAGTGTCATGAGAAATTTCACTTCCAATCCTGTATTCTAGTTCATTACAGGCTAATGACAGAATAATACATACTACTCAAATGATATCTCCAGCTTTATTTACAACAAACACAAGGAACATTTTCAAAACTCTTACCTAAACATTCTCTAATGGATTCACAATCCTGGAGATTTGGTCTTCTGAAAAGGCATCAAAGAAAACTGTTGTTGGGCTTCAACTGAAGTGACCAAATTAGGTGCTGTTTTATTCATTTACATATAACAAAAACTCTAGTGTTGATCCTGGGATTCATGCTTCTTCACTTAAATGACTACTAGACTTTATTCCACTAAAATAATTTAAACTGAGGATTATTAAAAATCCTGCACAAGCTGCTGACTTCAGAAGTGAAAAGCTTCTATCAAAGACAATGAACAAAATTAATTTTCTCATTCTTCAACATCCTTTTTTGTCTCTTTGCTCTACTGATAGTCTTGTCTATAATCACATTTTGATACCTCCTAGAACACGAATATAATTTATTTTATACTTCTTCTATTATTTTGAACCCCTGTGATCTTCTTATGCCACTTAAGGAAAATAAAAGAGCTCTCCTATACATTTTTCCCACTCCATAGCAACTACTCTGAACTTAGCTGATTGCTGAATCTTGTACCTCATTATGCTGACAAAATTTAATAGCTTTCTTTTGTTTTTTAATACTTCAAATGGTAGATTACCTTTAATTCCCTTCTGGTAATTAAGTTTCCTTCATATCTCAGATTCAGTCTTGAAAAGTTAGACCTTGACTTTATGACATCAAAATGCTTCTGCTGAGGTTATTACAATTCTATAAGCTATTGGCCAATCCCATGGCCAATATGAAAGACTCGAATATCTAGGTTATCTATTATACTCAGTCTGTTCTCTTCAGTGGCACGTCAGCCTGCTTTGAAAAACTATTTAACTCTTCTCAAGATGTTGAGGAACATAAAATTAGCTGCTTCCTATTAGAGTAAATGATGCTTATATTCCCAAACAGTCTGTGCCATAATAGGATACTGTTTCTTACATGAGCATCAGGCTTACATCTGAGTACCTTATATTTACTTAGCCTATGTATTAAGTTAGATACATTCAGATATTTAAAAACTACCACATGCTCTTTTTTAAGTTATTTTACTTGTAGTTCCAAGATACATGTGCAGAACGTGCTGGCTTGTTACATAGGTACACATGAGCAATGGTGGTTTGCTGCACCTACTGACCTGTCCTCAAAGTTCCTTCCCCTTGCCCCCACTCAACAAGCCCTGGTGTGTGTTGCTCCCCTCCCTGGGTCCATGTGTTCTCACTGTTCAACTCCTACCTATGAGTAGGAACATGCGGTGTTTGGGTTTCTGTTCCTGTGTTAGTTTGCTGAGGATGATGGCTTCCAACTTCATCCATGTCCCTGCAAAGGACATGATCTCATTCCTTTTGATGGCTGAATAGTATTTCATGGTGTATGCATACCACATTCTCTCTCTGTCTCTTTTTTTTTCTGTTTTTTACAAAAATTTACTTTAAGATTTGGGATACATGTGCAGAACATGCAGGTTTGTTATATAGGTATACATGTGCCACGGTGGTTTGCTACACCTATCAACCCATCATCTAGGTTTTAAGCCCCACATGCATTAGGTATTTGTCCTAATATTAGCTCTCTCTCCCCTTCCCTCCAACCCCCTGACAGACCCCAGTGTGTAATGTTTGCCTCCCTGTGTCCATGTGTTCTTTCTTCAACTCCCACTTATGAGTGAGAATATGCAGTATTTGGTTTTCCGTTCCTGTGTTAGTTGCTGAGAATGATGGCTTCCAGCTTCATCCATGTCCCTAAACTCATTCTTTTTTATGGCTGCATAGTATTCCATGGTGCATATGTGCCACATTTCCTTTATCCTAAATTGATGGACATTTGGGTTGGTTCCAAGTCTTTCCTATTGTGAATAGTGCTGCAACAAACATACATGGACATGTGTCTTTATAGTAGAATGATTTATAATTCTTTGGATATATACCCAGTAATGGGATTGCTGGGTCAAATGTTATTTCTGGTTCTAGATCCTTGAGGAATCATCACACTGAAGCAGGACTGCTGGGCAGGACTGCTGGGCAGGAAGCTGGGCAAGACCGCTGGGCTGGAAGATCTAGGGGATGTGGCACATCTGACTACAGGAGATGGGAGTGGATGGAGTTGACTGCTCTGTCATCTGGGTGTTTCCAGGGCAATAGGGGGCTGCACCCCTCAGCAAATTCAGGCAGAAGTAGAACTGCCGGGCCAGAAGCTCTATCAGGCATGACTCACCTGACTACCAGCAGTGGGGGTGGGTGGGGATGGCATCCCTACTGTCTGGGTACCTCCTGCGACAAAAGGAGGCTGTGCCCATCGACTGAGTTTCCACAGAAGCAGGCTTACTGGGCCAGAAGCTCTAATACACATATCCCACCTGGCTACCAGTAGTGGGGGACAGCAGGGTGGGTGTTTCTCAGGACAACAGGAAGCTGCACCCTCTAACTGAGCTCACACAACAGCAGGGCCACTGGGTCAGAAGCTCTAGTATGCATTGCATTCCTGGCTCTCAGTGGCAGGGATCAGATCAGTGGGGTCATGCACCCTGCCATCCCGGTGTTTCTCAGGACAACAGGTGGCTGCACCCTCCAGTTGAGTTCCCACAGATGCAGGACAGCTGAGCCAGAAGTTCTAATAGGCATTGCCCACTTGGCTGTCAGTGGCATGGGTGGGTGGGGTCACCTCCCCTGCCATCTGAGTGGTTCCTGGGACAACACGAGGCTGCGCATGCCAGCATAGTTCAGACAGAAGTGAGGCTGCTGGGCCAGAAACTCTAATAGGTGTTACCTGCTTCATTAATAGTGGCCGGGGTGGGTGGAGTGTCATGTGCATGGCTGACCAGGTGTTTCCCAGGATAACAGAAAGCTGGGCCTTCCATCTGACTTCAGAAAGAAGCAGGACTGCTTGTCTAGAAGCTCTAGCAAGCATGACCTGCCTGGCTATCAGTGGTGGGGGCAGGCAGGGTCATGTACTCTGCCATTTGGATGTTTCGTGGGATAACATAAAGCTGTGTCCTCTAGCTGAGTTGACGCAGATATGGGGCCGCTGTGCTGAAAGCTCTAGCATGCGTTGCCTGCCTGGCTACCATTGACAGGGGTGGGTGGGGTCACATATTCTGCAATCCAGGTGTTTCCTGGGACAACAGGAAGCTGTGACCTCCAGCTGAGTTTACACAGAAATGAAGCTGTTGGGGCAAAACTTATAGCAGGCATTGCCTGCCTGGTTGCCAGTGGTGGGAGTGGGTGGAATCATATACTCCAAAATTTGATTGTTCACCAAAACAACAGGAAGCTGTGTTCTCCAGCTGAGTTCACATAGAAGCAGGGCCACTGGGCAGGATGCTCTAGGAAGTGTTGCTCACCTGGTTTCCAGTGGCAGAGTCGGGTGGGGTCATGTGCTCTGTCATCCAGGTGTTCCTCGGTAAAACAGGAAGCTGCACCCTCTAACTGTGCTCAAACAGAAGTGGGCTGTGGGGCCAGAAGCTCTAACAGGTGTTGCCCACCTGGCTTCCAGCGGCAGGGCAGGTGGGGTCACACACTCTGCCATCTGGGTGTTTTCCAGGACAACAGGAAGTGGCACCATCCAGCTGAGTTCACAAAAAAGCAAGACCACCAGGGCAGAAGCTCTAGCAAGCACTGACATCCTGGCTATCAGTGGTGTGGCTGGATGGGGTCATGTGCCCTGTTGTCAGAATGTCTCCTAGAACATCAGGAGGCTTCACCCTCCAGCCGAGTTCACACAAAAGGGAGACCATGAGACTGAAGGCTATATCAGGCATTTCCAATTTGGCTACCATTGGCAAGGTGGGTGAAATGGCTGGCTGAATTCAAGCCAAAGTAGGACCACTAGGCTAGAAGCTGGTGCTGAGCCTCTTCCAGCAAGGGGAAGGAAAACAATCTTACTGTTCCCAGATACTGCCACTTTGGCCTGTACTAGAGCTATGGTGCAAGTGTTGGTCTTTTCTAGGGCCCAAGGCTTGTAGAAGTCCCCATGGACTCGAAAGTTGTCCATGAAAAAGTCTCAACAGTTTTCTGCCTCAGTCTTAGAAGTGTAGTAGAGGGACAGGGGGACGGGGGATTCTCCCATTCCTAGTCTTGCACAGGTCCTTGTCAGAGTGTGAATCTCCTTAGGAGATCTCACTCACTCTTCTCTGTGTTAGAGAGGTTCTCCTGGCTCTTTGCTGAGTCCAAGCTGGCTGCTGACCAACTTTGATCCTTTGCTCTCTGTGTTCTCCTGCTGCATTGATGGATCCTGACCTGGTGTCTCAGAAGATCAACCTGCAGGGTTAGTGTTCACTAGCCCTTTTGTTTCCTTACTTTGAGAACAGCACACATGAGCTGCTTCTAGTCTACCATCTAGGCATTGCCTCTCATGCAGGTAAAAATGACCCAATTGCTCAGATTAAAAGCTTCCAAAAGCATTCTGAGTTTCTAGGCACTATTCAAATAAAAACAAACAAAAACCTGGTATATAAAAAATAGGTCTGACCTATTATTGGCTACAAGAGTTCAAGAGGATTTCAAAATTTTGGTGGGAAGAAGCTTTAAGATGACTGACTAGAGGCATCTGGTACTCACGTACTCCACAAAGATGAATGGAAGATGTGAGTACCAGATGCCTCTAGTCAGCCATCTTAAAGCTTCTACCACTCAAAACCAAATTAATGAGTAGATAGTATCATCTTGAATAGATCACCTAAGACAGAATGCTGAAATTTAACAGAAAAATGACAGAAAACATTTAAGGCAAGGGAGGAGAGAGAAGCAAGGTAGCCTGCTTGGTCAGAATTGGCTTGGAGCCTGGAGTGGATCCTCAATCAATGGAAAGTGAGAGGCTGCCAGCTGTAAAAATTCCCAGCATGATCTTCTGCAATCCTAATCATTGTAAAGCCCCTTGGGCCTTGTAGGCCTGAAGACTAATGTAAGGAGTGGCCTGGAGAACACACTGTGACACTGCTTCACAGAGGAAGCTCACACTGTGTCTCAAACACCTCCTGAGTCCTAGGCAGTTACAAGGCACCATTTTGAAGGTCTAGTCCCCACCAGACTGCATCCTGCCTTAGGCCTCAATAGTTTCTGTATATTCACATCCCTGGAGCCTAATTGATATCCTCCACCTACATCCAGGTACCACTGCTGGCTAGTGCCAACAGGATTAAAGCAAGAACCATTAACAGTGAGCCTGCTACCCCCAGTAGCAGGACCACTACACATGTACAAATGCAAAGAAGACAAGCTACTCTGCTTGCAAAAACCACCCGGTGCTGAAGTACATGCTCCCCAGCTGCATGCCTAGTGCTGCTGCCAGTGCAAGCAACCTCACCCTCCTGAGCATCAGGGAAGCAACAACACTATTGCTGCACCAACCTGCACATACTGCACATATCCAGGCCCTTGTCTACCATAGCCAGTGCTCACATGAACCACTGAGGGGCCTGAGAACAGGCCCATCTGGCCCAACTCTGCCCCTACAGAGCCCGAGCCCAACATCTGGGGGTCTGGGAATCACCCTGTCCCATTCATCACCTTTGGCATCTGAGCACTCCTCCTAGGAGACTGAAGAACACCAAACATGCCATGACTGCAGCTGGTACCCACTCACATGCACAACTGCAGGCTTGAGTACTTTTGTGCACAGCACATCACAGAAACCACCAACACTATTGGAAACTACTTGGGAGCCAGAGTGTTGTTCTGCCCTTGTTACTGCCATCACTCATGTTACACCCATTACCCAAGGCCCCAAAGACTCACTCACCCACTTGGGCAAATGGTGAAACTGCCTGTACCTGAGGAAGCTGTCTGGAGTCCAACAAATCAGCCTACCTACACCTGCTGTCATTGGGGTCAGTGTATGCCACTCTGGGGCCCAAAAGTAGGCACACTAAACCCACTGCTGCCACATTGGAAGCCTGAACACAGGCCTACTTGGCATTCACATCCACACACAAACATCACAACAGCCTCTACTAGCAGCTGCACCATAAACCACTGAAGAAATCATAGCAATAACTGCTGTTTACAGTCAAAATAACTCAAACAAGGACTACATTACTGCAAACACCCAGAATCAAACCCAAAGTTCCCTACCCAACCAACAGCATAAATGCATCTTTAAAAAAAACCCTTTTTTGTTAAAATAAATTAAAAAAATTGAAAGAAACTGTTTGTACATTAGATGCACAGATATGAACATAAGGACACAAGAAATATAACAAAGAAAAGACAATATCTCCAAAGGAATGCAACAACTGCCCAGCAACAGATCCATTGAAAAAAACTTATGAAATCTTAAAAAAGAATTGAAAATGGCATTAAAAATCTCAATAAGATACAAGAAAACAGATAAATTATTTTTTTAAATAATAAGATATTAATGATAAATTTACAAATAAAATAGATATAAAAAATCGGGAACTAATTCATTGAATGAAATAAAATATATTGGTAAGTTTCAAAGCTAGGCTAAATCAAAGAGAATTTCAGAACTTGAAGACAGATCTTTTCAAGTAACCCAGTCAGAAAAAAACAGAGGAAAAAATTAAAAAGAATAAGGAAAGTCAACAGGACATATGGGACACCATAAAGTGACTAAATATTCAAAATTTTGATGTCCCAGAAGGTGAAGGGGAAACAAAATAAATAGAACAGCTATTTAACAAAATAACGGCTGTAAACTTCCTAAGTCTAGCAAAATACTTACACATCTAATACATAATAAACAGAAATTCCAAAATATACACAATTTCTTTCCCAAGTCACATTATAGTCAAACTGTAAAAGTCAAAAGAGAATTCTAAAACCCCCCAAAATGCACATAAAGTCACACATAAAGGAACTTTCATGAGACTAACAGCAAATTTCTCAGCAAACCTTACATGCCAGGAGAGAATTGGATAATATACTCCAAGTGGTGAAAGAAAAGAAAACTGCCAGCCGACAACACTATACCCAGTAAAGGAACTTTTTGTAAATGAATGAGAAATAGTCCTTCCCAGAAAGGCAAAAGCTGAGAGGGTTTATCACCACTAGAATGGCCCTACCAGAAATGCTTAAGAAAGTCATACACCTGGAAGTGAAAGGACAATATCCACCATTATGAAAAAGCATAAACATATAAATCTCACTGGTAGAGGAAACACAAAAAATAATAAAAAGAAAGCACCGAAATGGTACCACTACAGAAAATCACCAAACCCCAGTGATAAATAATGAGAGAAAAACTAAAAAACAAAGAATATATAAAACAACCAGGAATCAACTAATAAAATGACACAAGGAAGTCCTGTCATATCAATAATAAGCTTGAATGTAAGTAGGTTAAATTCCTCACTTAAAAAGATATTGACTGGCTGAATGAATTTTAAATGACCCAATTATATGCTGCTCACAAGAAACTCACTTCACATGTAAATGTGTATCTAGTAAAAGTAATGGGATGAAGTAAAATGTTCCATGGAAATGAAAAACAAAAGCAAGCAGGAATAGCTGTACCTAAATAACAGACTTTAAAGAATAAAAGAGGCAAAAAGACCAAAAGTATCACATAATAATAAAATAATAAATTGAGCAGGAGACTATAATACCTCCTGAGTCCTAGGCAGCTACAAGGCACCATTTTGAAGGTCTAGATCCACACCAGACTGCATCCTGCATATACATATGTATATACATACATACAGATATATGTATATACATATATATGTATATACATGCACACATATATGTATATACATACACATATACACGTATATAATACACATATACACGTATATACATACACATATATGTATATACATATATGTATGTATGTATATACATACATGTATTATATACACAGGCACATTCTATTTGTGTGTGTGTGTATATATAGATATATATGTACATATATAAAAAGTCATACACCTGGAAGTGACAGGACAGTATCCACTATTATTAGAACACTTAGGGACCCTACTGCAGCTCTGTAAAGTTGCTGTAGCCAGACTGCCTCTCTAGATTCCTCTGATCTGAGCAGGAGGTCTATGAAAGGCAACAGCCCCAGTCAGGGACTTATAGATAAAACTCCCATCTCCCTGAGACAGAGCACCTGGGGGAAGGGGTGGCTGAGAACACAGATTCAGTGGACTTAAACATTCCTGCCTGCCAGCTCTGAAGAGAGCAGGGGATCTCCCAGCACTGAAATTGACCTCCACTAAGAGACAGACTGCCTCAAGTGGGTCCCTGACCCCAGTGTCTCCTGACTGGGACACACCTCCCAGCAGGGGTCGACAGACATCTCATATAGGAGAGCTCTGGCTGCCACCTGGTGAGTACTCCTCTGGGAGGAAGCTTCCAGAGGAAGGAACAGGCAGCAATCTTTGTGTTCTGCAGCCTCTGCTGGTAAAACCCAGGAAAACGGTCTGGAGTGGACCTCCAGCAAACTCCAGCAGACCTGCAGCAGAGGGGTTGTTAGAAGGAAAACTAACAACAGAAAGGAATAACATCAACATCAACAGAAAAAACAACCACACAGAAACACCATCTGAAGGTCACGAACACTAAAGACCAAAGGTAGATAAATCCATAAAGATGAGGAAAAACCAGTGCAAAAAGCCTGAAAATTCCAAAAACCAGAATGCCTCTTCTCCTACAAAGGATCAAAAATCCTCGCCAGCAAGGGAACAAAACTGGACAGACAATAAATTTGACAAATTGAAGGAAGTAGGCTTCAGAACATGGGTAATAAGAAACTCCTCAGAGCTAAAGGAGCATGTTCAAACCCAATGTAACAAAGCCAAGAACCTTGAAACAACGTTAGGGGAATTGCTAACTAGAATAACCAGTTTAGAGAAGAACATAACTAACCTGATGGAGCTGAAAAACACAGCACGAGAACTTCGTGAAGCATACACAAGTATCAATAGCCGAATCAATAAAGCAAAAGAAAGGATATCAGATATTGAAGATCAACTTAATGAAAAAAACATGAAGACAAGATTAGCAAAAAAAAAAAAAAAAAAAAAAAAAAAAAAAAAA
>NW_016811905.1:34023-38700 GCF_001698545.2 Rhinopithecus bieti
TTGGGAGGATGAAGCATGCCAAGCGCCCCCACATGCGAGGAAGAGGGTGCAGTCAGATAAAAAAAAAAAAAAAAAAAAAAAAAGAAAAGAAAAAAGTATGAAAAGGAGCAAACAAAGCCTCCAAGAAATATTGGACTGTGTGAAAAGACCAAACCAATGAAACATAGGAAAGAAAGGAACTAAGTTGGAAAACACTCTCCAGGATATTATCCAGGAGAACTTACTGAACCTAGCAAGACAGGCAACATTCAAATTCAGGAAATACAGAGAACATCTCAAAGATACGCCTTGAGAATCATCAGATCCACCAAGGGTGAAATGAAGGAAAAAATGTTAGGGCAACCAGAGAGAAAGGTGTGGTTACCCACAAAAAGAAGGCCATCAGACTAACAGCAGATCTCTCTGCAGAAACCCTACAAGCCAGAAGAGTGGGGCCAATATTTAACATTTTAAAGAAAAGAATTTTCAAGCCAGAATTTCATATCCAGCCAAACTAAGCTTCATACGCCAAGGAGAAATAAAATCCTTTACAGACAAGCAAATGCTGAGAGATTTTGTCACCACCAGGCCTACCGTGCAAGAGCTCCTGAAGGAAACACTAAAATGGAAAACAAAACAAAACAAAAAACACCATACCAACCACTAAAAAATATACGAAATTGTAAAGACCATCGACGCTATGAAGAAACTGCATCAACTAACAAGCAAAATAAGAGCTAGCATCATAATTACAGGATCAAATTCACACATAACAATATTAACCTTAAAAGTAAATGAGCTGAATGCCTCGATTAAAAGACACAGACTGGCAAATTGTAGAAAGAGTCAAGACCCATCAGGTGTGCTGTATTCAGGAGACCCATCTCATGTGCAAAGACACACCTGGCTTAAAATAAAGGGATGGAAGAAGATTAGCCAAGAAAAAACAAAACAAACAAACAAACAAAAACCAGGGTTGCAATATTAGTCTCTGATAAAACAGACTTTAAACCAAAAAAGATCAAAAAAGACAAGAACATTACGTAATGGTAAAGGGATCAATGCAATGAGAAGAGGTAACTATCGTAAATATATATGAACTCAATACAGGGGCACCGAGATTCATAAAGCAAGTTCTTAGAGACCTACAAACAGACTTAGACTCCCACACAATAATAGTGGGAGATTTTAACAACCCACTGCCAATATTAGACAGGTAAACAAGACAGAAAAGTAACAAGGATACTCAGGACTTGAACTCAGCTCTGGACCAAGCATACCTAATAGACATCTACAGAACTCTCCACCCCAAATCAACAGAAAATACATTCTTCTCAGCGCCACATTACACTTATTCTAAAATTGATGACATAATTGGAAGTAAAACACTCCTCACCAATGCAAAAGGATGGAAATCATAACAAACAGCCTTTCGGACCACAGTGCAATCAAATTAGAACTCAAGATTAAGAAACTCATTAAAAACCGCACAACTTCATAGAAACTGAACAACCAGCTGCTGAATGACTGCTGGGAAAATAACAAAATTAAGGCAGAAATAAATAAGTTATTTGAAACAAATAAGAACAAGGATGCAACTTACCAGAATCTCTGGGACACAGCTAAGGCAGTGTTTGGAGAGAAATTTATAGCACTAAATGTACACAGGAGAAAGCAGGAAAGATCTAAAATTGAAACCGTAACACAACAATTAAAAGAACTGGAGAAGCAAGAAGAAACAAATCTAAAAGCTAGCAGAAGACAAGAAATAACTAAGATCAGAGCAGAACTGAAGGAGATAGAGACACAAAAAACCCTTCAAAAAAATCAATGAATCCAGGAGCTGGTTTTTTGAAAAGAACATCAAAATAGATAGACCTCTAGCCAGACTAATGAAGAAAAGAGAGAATAACCAAATAGACACAATAAAAAATGATAAAGGAGATATCACCACTGATCCCACAGAAATACAAACTACCATCAGAGAATACTAGAAACACTTCTATGCAAATGAACTAAAATCTACCAAAATGGGTAAATTTCTGGACACATACACCCTCCAAAGACTAAACCAGTAAGAAGTCGAATACTTGAATAGACCAATAACAAGTTCTGAAATCGAGGCAGTAATTAATAGCCTACCAACCAAAAAAACGCAGGACAAGACAGATTCACAGCCGAATTCTACCAAAGGTACAAAGAGAAGCCAGTACCATTCCTTCTGAAACTATTCCAAACAATAGAAAAACAGGGAATCCTCCCTATCTCATTTTATGAGGCCAGCATCATCTTGACCAAAACCTGGCAGAGACACAAAAACAAAAAAAGAAAATTTCAGGCCAGTATCCCTGATGAACATCGATGCAAAAATCCTCAATAAAATACTGGCAAACCAATGGCACCCAAGATGGCCAAATAGGAACAGCTCCAGCCTCCAGTTCCCAGTGTGAGCGACACAGAAGACGGGTGATTTCTGCATTTTCAACTGAGGTACTGGGTTCATCTCACTGGGGCGTGTCAGACAGGTGACGCTGGTCTGCGGGTGCAGCCTGACCCGTGAGAGCTGAAGCAGGGCGAGGCACTGCCTCACCTGGGAAGCACAAGGGGGAAGGGAATTCCTTTTCCTAGCCAAGGGAAATTGAGACACACAACACCTGAAAATTGGGTAACTCCCACCCTAATACTGCGCTTTACCAAGGGTCTTAGCAAATGGCACACAAGGAGATTATATCCCACACCTGGCTCAGAGGGTACCATGCCCACGGAGCCTCCCTCATTGCTAGCACAACAGTAGGAGATCTAACTGCAAGGGGGCAGCGAGGTGGGGGCAGGGGCGTCCGCCATTGCTGAGGCTTAAGTAGATAAAAAAAAAGCTGCCAGGAAGCTCAAATTGGGTGGAGACCAGCGCAGCTCAAGGAAGCCTGCCTGCCTCTGTAGACTCCACTTCTGGGAACAGGGCATAGCTAAACAAAAAGCAGCAGAAACCTCTGCAGATGTAAAAGTCCCTGTCTGACAGCTTTGAAGAGAACAGTGGTTCTCCCAGCATGGAGGCTGAGATCTGAGAACGGACAAACTGCCTGCTTAAGTGAGTCCCTGACCCCTGAGTAGCCTAACTGGGAGACATCCCCCACCAGGTGCAGACCGACACCTCACACCTCACACGACTGGGTACACCTCTGAGACAAAGCTTCCAGAGCAAGAATCAGACAGCAACACTCACTGTTCAGCAATATTCTATCTTCTGCAGCCTCCGCTGCTGATACCCAGGCAAACAGAGTCTGGAGTGGACTTCAAGCAAACTCCAACAGGCCTGCAGCTGAGGGTCCTGACTGTTAGTAGGAAAACTAACAAACAGAAAGGACACCCACACCAAAACCCCATCAGTACGTCACCATCATCAAAGACCAAAGGCAGATAAAACCACAAAGATGGGGGAAAAGCAGTGCAGAAAAGCTGAAAATTCAAAAAATCAGAGCGCATCTCCCCCTCCAAAGGATGCAGCGCGTCGCTAGCAATGGAACAAAGCTGGATGGAGAATGACTTCGACAACTTGAGAGAAGAAGGCTTCAGTCGATCAAACTTCTCAGAGCTAAAGGAGGAACTATGTACCCAGCACAAAGAAACTAAAATCCTTGAAAAAAGAATGGAAGAATCAATAACTAGAATAATCAATGCAGAGAAGACCTTAAACGAACTGATAGAGATGAAAACCATGACACGAGAACTACATGACAAATACATAAGCTTCAGTAACCATCTCAATCAACTGGAAGAAAGAGTATCAGTGGTTGAAGATCAAATGAATGAAATGAAGTGAGAAGAGAAGTCTAGAGAAAAAATAGTAAAAAGAAATGAACAAAGCCTCCAAGAAATATGGGATTATGTGAAAAGACCAAATCTACATCTGATTGGTGTGCCTGAAAGTGAAGGGGAAAATGGAACCAAGCTGGAAAACACTCTGCAGGATATCCAGGAGAACTTCCCCAACCTAGCAAGGCAGTCCAACATTCAAATTCAGGAAATACAGAGAATGGCACGAAGATACTCCTCGAGAAGAGCAACTCCAAGACACATAATAGTCAGATTCACCAAAGCTGAAATGAAGAGAGAAAGGTCGCATTACCCACAAAGGGAAGCCCATCAGACTAACAGCATATCTCTTGGCAGAAACTCTACAAACCAGAAGAGAGTGGGGACCAATATTCAACATTCTTAAAGAAAAGAATTTTCAATCCAGAATTTCATATCCAGCCAAACTAAATTTCATAAGTGAAGGAGAAATAAAATCCTTTACAGACAAGCAAATGCTGAGAGATTTTGTCACCACCAGGCCTGCCCTACAAGAGATCCTGAAGGAAGCACTAAACATGGAAAGGAAAAACTGGTACCAGCCATTGCAAAAACATGCCAAAATGTAAAGACTATCGATGCTAGGAAGATATTGCAACAATTAACAGGCAAAATAACCAGTTAATATCATAATGACAGGATCAAGTTCACATATAACAATATTAACCTTAAATGTAAATGGACTAAATGGTCCAATTAAAAGACACAGACTGGTAAACTTGGAGTCAAGACCCATCAGTTTGCTGTATTCAGGAGACCCATCTCACATGCAGAGACACACATAGGCTCAAAATAAAGGGATGGAGGAAGATCTACCAAGCAAATGGAAAACAAAAAAAAAAGCAGGTG
>NW_016811905.1:39388-47186 GCF_001698545.2 Rhinopithecus bieti
CGAATTAATGGGTACAGCACACCAACATGGCACAAGTATACATATGTAACAAACCTGCACATTGTGCACATGTACCCTAGAACTTAAAGTATAATAATAAAATAAAATAAAATAAAATAAAAAAATAGTGTTTAATTTTGTAGAAGGTGTAACAATTATGAGGGGCCACAGAGAAGTTTCTACGTGGTATTAATGTTCTAGTTAATGTAATGCTTACAATAATGTGTTCACTTTGCAAAATTCATGGTGCTGTACTCTTAAAATTTTTGCATTTTTAAAAAAAATACTGGCAAACCAAATTCAGCAGGACATCAAAAAGCTTATCCACCATGATCAAGTCAGCTTCATACCCAGGATGCAAGGGTGGTTCAACATACGCAAATCAATAAACGTAATCCATTACATAAACAGAACCAATAACAAAAACCATACAATTTTCTCAATAGATGCAGAAAAGACCTTCAATAAAATTCTAAACCTCTTCATGCTAAAAACTCTCAATAAACTGGGTATTGATGGAAAGTACCTCAAAATAATAAGAAATAGGTATGACAAACGTACAGTCAATATCATACTGAATGGGCAAAACCTGGATGCATTCCCTTTGAAAACTAGCACAAGACAAGGATGCCCTCTCTTACCACTCCGATTCAACATATTATTGAAAGCTCTGGTCAGGGCAATCAGGCAAGAGAAAAAAATAAAAGGTATTCAAATAGGAATACAGAAAGTCAAATCGTCTCTATTTGCAGATAACATGATTGTATATTTAGAAATCCCTGTCATCTCAGCCGCAACTCTCATTAAGCTGATAAGCAACTTCAGGAAAACCTCAGGAAATAAGGGAGGGCACAAACAAATGGAAAATCATTCCATGTTCATGGACAGGAATAATCAATGTCCGGAAAATGGCCATATTGCCCAAAGCAATTGATAGATTCAATGCAATCCTCATCAAGCGACCATTGACTTTTTTCAAAGAATTAGAAAAAAATTACTTTAAATTACATATGGAAAAATAAAGAGCCCATATAGCCAAGACAATCCCAAGCCAAATGAAGAAACCTGGAGGCATCATGCTACCTGACTTCCACTGTACTACAAAGCTACAGTAACCAAAACAGCATGATAGTGGTACCAAAACAGATATATAGAACAATGGAACAGAACAGAGTCCTCAGAAATAATGCCACACATCTACAACCATCTGATCTTTGACAGACTAGGCAAAAACAAGCAATGGGGAAAGGGTTCCCTATTTAATAAATGGGGCTGGGAAAACTGGCTAGCCACATGCAGAAAACTGAAACTGGACCCCTTCCTTACACCTTACACAAAAATTTACTCAAGATGGATTACATATTTGAATGTAAGACCTAAAACAAACAAACAGAAAAACCCCAGACGAAAACCTAGGCAATACCATTCAGGACATATGCATGGGCAAAGACTTCATGACTGAAACACCAAAAGCAATGGCAACAACAGACAAAATTGACAAATGGGATCTAATTAAACTAAAGAGCTTCTGCACAGCAAAGGAAACTATCCTCAGAATGAACAGGCAGCCTATAGAAAGGGAAAAAAAATTTTTAATCTACCCATCTGACAAAGGGCAAATATCCAGAAACTACAAAGAAATTAAACAAATTTACAAGGCAAAACAAACCACCCCATCAAAAGTGAGGAAATGATTTGAACAGATACTTGTTAAATAAGACATTTATGTGGCCAGCAAACATATGAAAAAAAGCTCATTACCACTGGTCATTAGAGAAATGCACATCAAAATCACAATGAGATACCATCTCATGCAAGTTAGAATGGTGATGATTAAAAAGTCAGGAAGCAACAGATGCTGTAGAGGATATGGAGCAATAGGAACACTTTTACACTGTTGGTGGGAGTGTCAATTAGTTCAACCATTATGGAAGACACTGTGGCAATTCCTCCAGGATCTAGAACCAGAAATACCATTTGACCCAGCCATCCCACTACTGGGTATATACCCAAAGGATTATAAATCATGCCGCTATAAAGACACATTCATATGTATGTTTATAGCAACATTTTTCCCAATAGCAAAGACTTGGAACCAACCCAAATGCCCATCAATGATAGACTGGAGTAAGAAAATGTGGCACATATACACCATGGAATACTATGCAGCCATAAAAAATGATGAGTTCATATCCTTTGCAGGGATGGGGATGAAGCCCAAAGCCATCATTCTCAGCAAACTAACAGAGGAACAGAAAACGAAACCCCGCATGTTCTCACTCATAAGTGGGATTTGAACAATGAGAAGACAGGAACCCAGGGAGGGAAACATCACACACCAGGTCCTGTCGGCGGTGACAGGGGGATTAGGGGAGGGATAGCATTAGGAGAAATACCTAATGTAGGTGACGGGCTGATGGGTGCAACAAACCACCATGGCACGTGCATACCTATGTAACAAACCAGCATGTTCTGCACAGGTATCGCAGAACTTAAAGCATATATAAAAAATAAAACAAGTAAACATATAAAACTCACTATATGTGTGTGTATATGTGTGTGTATATATATAAACCCAACACTGGAGCATCCCGATATCACTGAGGGACCAAGATGATTGGCACACTCCTAATGCATCATCAAAGTGAGGAGAAGAATGAAACAGTAGCTAGCAAGAGGGAGGAAGCGGGGCTACTCCACACTAGGACTTGTTCCTGGCCACCAATAACTCCAGAATGCATGAGTTGAACTGGTAAAAAAGCAATCTGTTCTCTCACTGTAGGCTTCTCGAATGCCAGCAGAAGGAGACCTCTCAACCACCATTGACACTGAAGTTGGCAGGGAGAGCTGCTTAAAGAAGTGGTAAGGGTAGCAATCCAGCTGAGTTGAAGCCTAGAGAGTTTCGTGCAGCAGCATCTGTGGTGGAGCAAAGGCAGAGACAGCCATTCCCCCAGGCTTGACTTGCTCCCATAGGAGACGTTACCCTTAGAGGAACTATTAAACCTTAACTCTGCAGGGTGTTCTTGTCCACCAGATGGGGCTGGTCTGACATCAGCATCCCTTAATTTCCTGGCCTCTCCAGTTGGACCCAGCCTAGTCACACTTGTGCAAAGTAGCCTTGGGGATCTGCATCATGGCTTCTGTGCTGGTGAAACGTTTCTGACTGATGGAGAGCTCCAACAGTGCTGCCCCCATGGCCACACAGGAGTCTTTCTGCTACCTCCCCACAACGCAGCTTCCCGTGGGCCAACAGCAACCCCGCACATCACTTTGATGACAAGTGTGTACAGGGGCATGTTTGCTTTCCTTGACCTGTCAGTGCACCTCTATGCATGTACCCTGCCCTTCCACTGCTACAGCAAATATACAGACCACCGCCCTCTCCCCACAAACCGCCATTGCAGTCAGAGTCTTGGCAGGCACAGAATCAGCAAGCCCCATCCTTGCACCAACACTGTCGCAGGAGAAAAACTAAGCATAAAGAACAAGGAATTCTCCATCCTGAGCAACCACCCATATCTGTGGCACAAAAGAATGCACACAGACCTATACCCCCTAGAGCTCCACCCCCATGCCAACACCACTAACATCATGACCCTTGCAAACAAGGACCCCTTGGCCCCAAGCCTAACTGCCTTCACCACTGTGATGAACACTCACATACAGGCAGTTCCCAAAGTGCCTGTTACCACCCTGCCACAGGTGACAAGTATACACCCTGCCAGACTGTTGGTGTTGCTGGCACATGTAAAAACGAACAGATTCTTTGGCAACCACATTACAAAACACTTTGGCTGACACCACCCATCAGAGTCTAGTGACCAGCTATTGGAGAGCACCTTGGCCCCTCAGTGCAGTGAATTTCAAACATCAGAAAGACAGAGAACAAGGTTGGGGCCTGATACAAGGCCCCCAGAGTAAGAGCAAATGGTATAAGAATTCAAGGTAGAGTGTTGGTCTCCTAAAATCTTCCAGAAATGAAGCCATTTGGCTTAAGTGACTTCATACCACAATCAAACCATAAAGGGCATAAATAAAATACAAGAAAAAAAATTCCAAGTTCAGCAACTTTGACCAAAAATTTAAAAAATAGAAAAACCATAAACCCATAGAGATGAGAAAACCAGCACAAGAGCCCTGACAACTCACAAGGCCAGAGTGCCTTGGTCCTCAAAATGACTGCACCATCTCTCCAGCAAAGGTTCTGAACAGGGCTGATGGCTGAAATGACAGAAATAAAATTCACAATATGAATAAAAAGGAAGATCATCGAGATGCAGGAGTACATCAAAACCCAATCTATATCAGCTAAGAATCAAAGTAAAATACTATAAGAGCTGAAAGACAAAATAGCCACTACAGAAAGAAATGTAACTGAACTCATAGAGCTGAAAATCACACTACAAAAATTTCATAATGCAATCACAAGTATTAATAGGAAAATAGACCAAGTGGAGGAAAAAATCTCAGAGCTTGAAGACAGGCTTTCTGAAATAAGACAGCCAGATAAGAAGAGAGAAAAAAAATTAAAAAGAATGAACAAAATATCTGACAAATAAGTGATTATGTAAAGAGACCAAATATTTCTCTGAAGTCCCTGAAAAAGATGGAGAGAGTGGAAGCAACTTGGAAAACATATTTCAGATTGTCATCCATGAGAACTTCTTCAACCTAGCTAGAGAGGCCAAAATGCAAATTGAAATATACAGAGAATTCCAGTAAAATACTTCTGAAGATCATCCTCAAGCAACATAATCATCAGATTATCCAAACACAAAATAAAAGTAAAAATGTTAAAGGCAGCTAGAAAACAAGGTCAGGTCACCTACAAAGGGAAGCCAATCAGAAAAGCAGTGAACTTCTCAGCAGAAACCCTACTGGAAAGCCAATATTCAACATTCTTAAAGAAAATAAACTCCAACACAGAATTTCATATATGACCAAACTAAGCTTCATAAGCAAAAAGAAAGTAAGATAATTTTCAGACGAGCAAATGCTAAGAAAATTTGTTACCATCAAACATACCTTAAAAGAGCTCCTGAAAAAGGCACTACATATAGAAAAGAAAGCCTATTACTAGCCACTACGAAAACACACTGAAATACAGAGGCCAGTAACAATATAAAGCAACCACATAAACAAGTCTGAAAATTAGCCAGCTAATATCATGTTGACAAGATCAAATTTATACACATCAATACCAACCTTGAAGGTAAACAGGCCAAATGCCCCAATTGAAAAGGCACAGAGTAGTAAGGTGGATTAAATGCCAAGACCCATTGGCAAGCTGTCTTCAAGAAACCTATCTCAAATGAAATCACACACATAGATTAAAGGGATGCAGAAAAATCTACCAAGGAAATGGAAAACAAAAGAAAGCAGGAAATGCAATCCTAATTTCAGGCAAAACAGACTTTAAACCAACAAACACCAAGAAGGACAAAGAAGAGCATTATGTGATGGTAAAGGGTTCAATGAAACAAGAAGACCTATTATAAATATATATGCACCGAGCATAGGAATATTCTGAACCATAAAGCAAGATCTTAGAGACCTTCAAAGAGATGTAGACTCACACACAGTAAGAGTGGGAGACTTCAACACCCTGTTCAGCATATTAGAAAGATCATCAGGGCAGAAAATTAACAAAGATATTCAGGACCTAAATTCAGCACTAGCTTAACTGGACCTGATAGATATCAATGAAACTCACCCCTCAAAAACAATAATAAATTCATTCTTCTATGTCCATATAACAAATACTCTAAAATCAATCACATAATCATAATTTTAAAAATCCTAAACAAATGCAAAAGAACAGAAATAATAACAACCCATCTCTCAGACCACGGCACAAACAAATAAAAAACCAAGACTAAAGAAAATCACTCAAAACCATACAATTACATGGAAATAGAATAAACTGTTCCTGAATGACTTTTTGATAACTAATTAAATTAAAATAGAAATCAAAACGTTTCTTCAGACTAATGAGAATAAAGATACAACATCCCAGAATCTCTAGAACTCAGCTAAGGCACTGTTAAAAGGAAAATTTATAGCACCAAATGCCTATATCAAAAAGTTAGAAAGATCTCAATTTAACAACTTAACATCACAACTGGAAGAACTAGAGAACCAAGAAAAGCCAACTCCAAAGGTAGCAGAACACAAGAAATAATCAAAATCAGAACTGAAGAAGATAGAGACATGAAAAGCATTAAAAGATTAACTCAAGGAGTTGGCTTTTGACACAAAATAATAAAATAAGTGCATAGCTAGCTAGAATAAAGAAATAGGGAGAGAAGATCTAAATAAACACAATCAAAAATTACAAAATGGATATTACCACAAACCCCACAAAAATATGAATAAACACTAGACAGTATAATAACCCACAATGCATACAAATAAAAGATATAGAAAAGACAGATGAATTCCTGGACACATACACCCTCCCAAGATGAAACCAGGAAAGAATTCAATCTCTGAACAGACCAATAATGAGCACCAAAAGTGAATCACTAATAAATAGCATACCAATTTAAAAAGGCACAAGACCAGATGGATTCACAACTAAATACTAACAGATATACAAAGAGGAGCTGGTATCATTCCGGCTGAAACTATTCAAAAAAAGAAAACAAAAACAAAAACAAAAGCAAAAAACCAAAACTACAAAGAAAAGACTTCTCGCTAAATTATTTCATGATCCTGACATCAAAACCTAGCAGCGAAACAACAACAACAACAACAAAAAAAACACCCCAGGTCAATATCCTTGATGAAAATTGATGCAAGTATCCTCAACAAAATACTGACAAATTGAAGCAGGTAGCATAAGTAAAAACTTATCCACCAAGATCAAGTACATTTTATTCATAGGATTCAAAATTGGTTCAACATACACAAATCAAAAAATGTGATTCATCCATACTGTGAAAATGGCCATACTGCCCAAGGTAATTTATAGATTCAATGCCATTCCCATCAAGTTACCAATGACTTTCTTCACAGAATTAGAAGAAACAACTTTAAAGTTCATATGGAACCAAAAAAGAGCCAGCATTGCTAAGACAATCCTAAGCCAAAAGAACAAAGCTGGAGGCATCATACTACCTGACTTCAAACTATACTACAAGGCTACAGTAACCAAAACAGCATAGTACTGGTACCAAAATAGAGATATAGACCAATGGAATAGAACAGAGCCTTCAGAAATAACACCACACATCTATAACCATCTGATCTTTGACAAACCTGACAAAAACAAGAAATGGGGAAAGGATTCCCTATTTAATAAATGGTGCTGGGAAAACTGGCTAGCCATATATAGAAAGGTAGAACTGGATCCCTTCCTTACACCTTATACAAACATCAATTCAAGATGGATTAAATACTTAAATGTTAGACCTGAAACCATAAAAATCCCAGAAGAAAACCCAGACAATACCATCCAGGACATGGTAAGGACTTCATGTCTAAAACAGCAAAAGCAATGGCAACATAAGCCAAAATTGACAAATGGGATCTAATTAAACTAAATAGCTTCTGCACATCAAAATAAACTACCATCAGAGTTAACAGGCAATCTACAGAATGGGAGGCAATTTTTACAATCTACTCATCTGACAAAGGGCTAATATCCAGAATCTATGAAGAACTCAAACAAATTTACAAGACAAAAACAAACAACTCCATCAAAAAGCGGGCGAAGGATATGAGCAAACACTTCTCAAAAGAAGACATTTATGCATCCAACAGACACATGAAAAAATGCTCATCATCACTCGCCATC
>NW_016811905.1:49157-52706 GCF_001698545.2 Rhinopithecus bieti
CAATCATGCCACTGCACTCCAGCATGGGCAACAGAGCGGGACTCCATCCCCACAAAAAAAATCATTAGAATTCCTTACACACCAACAATGGTAAAGCTCAGAGGTAAATCAAGAATGCAATCCCAGTCACAACTGCTACAAAAAAAATATGAAATAACTAGGGACACGACTAACCAGAAAGGTGAAAGATCTCTACAAAGAGAATGCAAAACACTGCTAAAAACAAAAGAGAGAGAGAGAGAGAGAGAGAGAGAGAGAGAGAGAGAGAGAGGACACAAACAAATGGAAAAACATTTCATGCTCATGGATAGGAAAAATGATTATCATTAGAATGGTCAAATTGCCAAAAGCAGTTTCAGGATTCAATGCTATTACTATCAAACTACCAACGACATTCTTTACAGAACTAGGAAAAACTATTTTAAAATTCATTTGTGAGCTCAGATTAAGATGGCTGATAAGAGGCAGGACTAGCGCTTGAAGGCGTGACATAGGGTCCAGAGCAGGCTCAGAGGCAGGCGCCTCTCAGCAGTTGTTGTGGCTGCAGTTACCTTCCCATGGCCATGGCTGTGCTCCTCTAGCCTTTCAGCAGCCTGCCCCTGAGCTGCAGTTTGAACTTCCTGCAGCAGCCCGCTTGCCTTCCCTAGGGAGTTTTTCCACCTGGGGGCAGACAGCGCCCAGCTGGCACCATGGCGAGGACCAGGAGCAGTCCCAGGCAGCCTCAGCGTGAGAACAGTGCACGACATTTTCCATTCATTGTAAAAGAAACACAAGCTAGAGGAGCAGCCGGAGGAGGATTGCCTGCTATAAAAAAAAAAAAAAAAAGGAAAAAAAGATAATTGAAGCAGAGCTCTCTGCTGGTCATAATGACTGAATTCTTTGTGCACGCCAAGATGTAGAGGGGTGTGGAGTGTGGCGTAAATCCATGCAGTAGTGGACTTTCTCTACCTGTAATATTAGATTCTATTTGTGAAGAAATAGATCAGACGACTGGAGAACCAGTGTGAAGTTGCCTGAAGTAAGTAAGCTTCAGGAGATTGAAGACAGGATAACTGATGAAGAAGTTGAAGCTCACAGAAATGTTAACCACCTCCGTAGTCTCCCCCTTTCTGATACTATGAAAACAGGTTTGAAGAAGGAATTTGATGAACTTTACAAAAAAAAGTTGAGTCTATGAGCCATCCTTCCATGGAGCTTGTTTTCTAGAAACCCCTCACTGAACTCCTTCCCAATAAGCCAAAACCATCCTCTAATGCTAAGAACTATACAGGAGAGAGCCAAGCTAAGCATGCAGCTGCTGGCATTGCCTTCTCTCAGAGAAATGAACTGTTCTTGGAACTTTGGCACACAGGGATGTCTCCTTATAATGGTTTGGAGACAGCTTCTAGCACAGAAGCAGAGATGGAACTCTAGAAACCAATTTATACACTAAAGTTGTCAAATGTTAGGAGACTCCTGTGTTCATTTATGAGCCTATTTGCATAGTATAGGGACTTCCAAGTTTTATGAAACGGGTGCAATAATATCTCCACCTGTGATTTGGGGTGGGACTCTCATTTTGGGTAGACATTTATTGAATTCAACTTTTTGCCAAGAAAGTTTGTCTCAAAGGAAACACAGTTTTCAGTGGGACTTATTAAAGAAATGTTGGATTACAGTCTCTTCAAAGGTAAGTATAGAAGCTGTATGTGTAAGGGTCACTTAAATCATATGTCACATTGTTTAGACTATTCAGACACTTAGAGAATATTCTCCTTGAATTAAAAATGATGATTAAGAAAGAAGGATGCTCCTACTATAACTGTACCCTGACACTTAAGTCACAGTTTCGTCTGTAGATACAAGCTGCTTACAGTGGTGACTATATATAATGGGGGAGAAGGAGGGAAGACAGCAGTAGCTTAAGCCTGTTGCTAAGAAATTTAATAAAGGCCCTGAAACTTGTAAATTAGTTGTCAATTCAATATAGCTCTGTTGAATAAATAGCCAATAGCATGTGGCTCTCCTCTTTGCCTCTGAAAATGCAATGAAAATACAGAGAAAAAGTTTTTCCTTCAAGGCTTTCTGCCTTGTGCCATCATTGCTCCTTGGTTTCCCATGCATAATTGATAAGTCCAGTTATTCAGTAATGTTTACAAATTAATTAACTTTGAATGATGGCTAAAAGATTATGAGGTAACCCAAGTGCAAATTACGTATATGATAAGCATCCTTTAGCGCATCCTAAGGAATGCTTTGTCAGCTAAACCCAGTATTGATAACTTTAGTAATTAAAAAAAAGTTATACTTGTATTAGCAAGTTGTTTTAAAATGTTAATTTAGAGAACAGTGAAATTGAAAATGTAGGAGCAAATGACATTAAGGTTTACTGACATAGCCAGTTTGACTGGTGCTTAGACTATTGTGCAGTAGGCCTAAATGGCAGTGGACAATTGCTTCCTGCTAGCAGAAAGCCTTCATCTTCTTGAGTACCTAAGCCAGGTTCCAGGTGTCCTTTGAGGTTACCCAGGTTTGAAATTTTTAGTTTCTCAGGCAGAGCTCTTCTGTGTGGCAGGGACTCACAAGGCAAAGTAAAATTACAATTCCTTTACTGCTACAGAATAGTAGCTATAGGTTACTAAATGAGTGCTATGGTATAATACTGGCCCTCCCTTCACACAACAGAACGCCACTCCAGTTTTGTTTTGTTTTCTGGGTTTCCTTCCGCTTTGTAAGCAGGCACGAGATACCATTTGTAGAAAAAAGAAATGTTTTATGCCACATAAAGGTGAATTTTAGAAACTACATTCCAGGTATTTTTGAAACCCTTACTGAAATGTCTCCCATTTTTACAGATGGCATAGAAGTCACAAGTCTATTAACTGGTCTATTAAATGTTCTACACCATTCTACAGATGGCGTAGAAGTCACAAGTCTATTAATTGTTGCTTCTTTGGCCTCTTCCTGCTTTCTCTTTCTGTTTGGATAGTCAGGAAAAGATTTAATGTTTAATATTTAAACAAAATATTTGATGTCTACACAGTAAAAGTATTCAAACTTCACACCACTATTGAAAGCAGTTGGAAACCAGATAATAGTTTCTTATATTTAGAGATGAATGTAAACTGTATTCTTTTGAAATGTGCAAGTGTTTGATTCATGCCATTTGATAAACTTGTGCCTTGTAGTCATTGTTTAATGGAACCAACTTGTAAAGTTTGTAGCCTTAAATAAATCTCCATGCTAAAAAAAATGTGTTCTAGTGCAACACAAAAACATGAAGTGACTGCCCAGAGGTGGAGTTAGTGTTACAGTGGAAAGGGAGATGACAGATTTCTCAAGAAGGACCCAAAACACACCAAGATTGTCTTCTAAAGGAATTGTTTGGGAGGCCTCCGAGTAAAGGTCTTATGATGAAAAGGGAGCAAAGAGGCCCCCAAACAAAGCTCTGATAGTACTGGTAAATATAGGAGAGAATTAAGATTCTGTTAATTAAAATCCAAACAGAGCTTATTTGAGGAATCAAGTTACCTGATATGATAATTTTTTCTTGGAACTTTGGCACACAGG
>NW_016811905.1:54814-60538 GCF_001698545.2 Rhinopithecus bieti
AAAAAAAAAAAAAAAGAGAAATGCAAAATGTACTGGAAAGTCTCAGCAATAGACTCAAATACACAGGAGAATGAAACTCAGAGCTCAAAGACAAGGCTTTCAAATTAATCCAAATCATCAAAGACAAAAAAGAAAAATTAAAAAATGAACTAAGCCTCCAAGAAGGTTGGAACTATGTTAAATGTCCAAACCTAAGAATGATTGGTGTTCCTAAGAAAGAAAAGAAATTTAAAAGTTTGGAAAACTTATCAGAAGGAATAATTAAGGTAAACTTCCCTGGCCTTGCTAGAGATCTAGATAGCCAAATAAAAGAAGCTCAAAAAACACCTGGAAAATTCATCACTAAAAGATCATCGCCTGGGCACATAGTCATCAGGTTATCTAAAGTCGAAACAAAGGAAAAAAATCTTAAGAGCTGTGAGGTAAAAGCATCAGGTAACCTATAAAAACTGTATTAGATTAACAGCCAATTTCTCAGCAGAAACCCTACAAGCTAGAAGAGATTGGGGTCCTATGTTTAGCTTCCTTAAACAAAAAAAATTATCAGCAAAGAATTTTGTATCCAGTGAAACAAAGTTTCATAAATGAAAAAAAGATACAGTTTTTTTCCTCAGAAAAACAAATGCTGAGAGAATATGACACTACCAATCCGGTACTAAAAGAACTTCTAAAAGTACCCCAAATAGAACCTCCTTAAAGCATAAATCTCACAGGACCTATACAACAAAACACAATGAAAATACACAGGGTATTCAGACAAAAAAAAAAAAAAAAAAAAAAAAAAAAAAAAAAAAAAAAAAACAGAATGAATAGAATAGTACCACTCATCTCAATACTAACATTGAATGTAAATGACCTAAGTGTTTCAAAGTGCTAATACCAGAGTAGGTAGTATCACCCTAATCCTAATACCAAAACCAGGGAAGGGCATAACAAAAAAAGAAAACTGCAGGCTAATATGCCTGATGAACATAGATGCAAAAATCCTCAACAAAATACTAGCAAACAATATTGAACAGAATATCAGTAATATAATCCACCATAATCAAGTGGGTTTCATACTTGGGATTCAAGGATGGTTTAACATGCATAAGTCAATAAATGTGATACACCACATAAACAGAATTAAAAACAAAAATCATACAATCATCTCAAAAGATGCAGAAAAACATGTGAAAAAATCCAGCATCACTTTGTGATGAAAACTCTCAGCAAAACTGTCATAGAAGGGACATAACTTAAGGTAAAAAAGCCATTTTTGACAAACCCACAGCCAACTTTATAATGAACAAGGAAAAGATGAAAGCATTCCCCCTGAGAACTGGAAAGAGAAATAGATGCCCACTTTAACCACTTCTATTCAACACAGTACTGGAATTCCTAGCCAGAGCAATCTTTGCTGATGATATGGTCACGTACCTAGAAAACCCTAAAGACTCATCCAAAAAGCTCCTAGATCTGATAAATGAATTCAGCAAAGATTCAGGACACAAACTTAATGTATACAAATCAGTAGTCCTGCTATACATTAACAGCGACCTAGCAGAGAATCAAATCAAAACTCAATCCCTTTTATAATAGCTACAAAAAAAGTAAAATACTTAGTAATATACCTAACCAAGGACATGAAAGATGTCTACAAAAGCAAAAAACAAACAAAAACACTGTTAAAGGAAACCATAGATAAACAAATGAAAACAAATCTTATTTTCATAGATGGGTAGAATCAATATGGTGAATATGACCTTACTGTTAAAAGCAATCTACAAATTCAATGCAATTCCCATAAAAATACCACCATCATTCTTCACAGAACTAGAAAAAACAATCCCATAATTCATACAGAAGGGAAAAAAAAAGTTTTCATAGGCAAAGCAAGACAAAGCAAAAAGAACATATCTGGAGGCATCACATTACCGAACTTCAAGTTATACTATAAAGCCCTAGTCACCAAAACAGCATGGTACTGGTAAAAATATAGGCACATAGACCAATGGAACAGAATAAAGAACACAGAAATAAAACCAAATACTTACAGCCAACTGATCTTTGACAAAACAAACAGAAACATAAAGTGGAGAAAGGACACCCTATTCAACATATGGTGCTGGAATAATTAGCAAGCCATATGTAGACGAATGAAACTGGATCCTCATCTCTCACCTTATATAAAAATCAACTCAACATGGACAAAAGACTTAAATCTAAGACCTGAAACAATAAAAATTCTAAAAGATAATGTTGGAAAACCCTTCTAGACATTGGCTTAGGCAAAGAGTTCATGACCAAGAACCCAAAAGCAAATGCAACAAAAACAAAATAGATGGGACTTAATTAAACTAAAAAGTGGCAAAGCAGGAAATCTGTCCATACATAACTTCAGAAATGGGGCTGAATCCTGGAAGCCAGGCAGCACCATTCTGAAGGCTCCACTTTCACAGCACCTCACAAGTTAAGACTCACTGGCTTGGAATCCCATCCAGCCAATGGCAATGGATTGGAGTCTACCTGAGATGGGTCTGACTTCCCAGGGTGAGAAGCAGCTATGATCTCTGCAGTTTTGTTGACTAAGCCATTGTATTCTGGCAGCTGTGGGTAATAAAGACGGTATGGACAAGGAATGGTCCCCCACAGTGCAGCACAGCTGCCTTGCCAGATCGTGGCAAGACTGTTTCTTTAACTGAGAGCACAATCCATTTTTCCTCACTGGGTGGGACCTCCCTGCAGGGCCTTCAGACAATCCAGCCAGATTTCTATGGACAAAGCTTTAATCTCTCCATAGAACGAAACTCCCAGTGGGATGAGAAGCAGACATCTCTGTAGTTCAGTTGACTCAGCAACTCCAGCCTGCTGGCTTTGAAGAATACAGGCAGTCTGGACAAAAAATAAACACACAACACAACACAACATCTCTCCCAAAAAGCAACCAGACTGCTTCTTTGGATAGATGCCTGAACCCATTCCTCCTTACTGCATGAAAGGTCCTAACGGGGGTCTCCAGCCATCATATACAGTGTATACAGGCCAGGAACAGGTCAGTGCCCTGCTGGGATGAAGCTTCCAAAAGAAGGAGCTGGCTGCCATCTTTGTTGTTTCAGTCTTCACTGGTGATACCTCCAGGTACAGAAGAAAGTGAGGCAACTGGGGTCTAGAGTAGACTCAAAGCAAACTGCAGCAGCCCTATGGCAGAGTGGCCTGACTGTTAAAAAAAATACAAACAAACACAAAACAATAACAACATCAACAAAAAAGACCCCACAAAAACCTCATTCAAATGTCAGTAACCTGAAAGATAGAAGGCAGATAAAGCCACAACGACAGAAAGAATCAACAGAAAAATTCTGAAAACTTAAAAACCAGAGTGCCTCTTCTCCTCCAAATAACCGCAACACCTCTCCAGCAAGGGCACAAAACTGGCTGAGACTGAGACGGCTAAATTGACAGAAGTAGGCTGCAGAATGTGGGTAATAATGAACTTCACTGAGCTAAAGGAGCATGGGGTAACCCAATGCAAAAAAGTTAAGAATCATGATAAAACAATGCGGGAGCTGATAGCCTGAATAGCCAGTTTTGAGAGAAACATAACCGACCTGATGGAGATGAAAAACACAACATAAGAACTTCACAATGCAATCACAAGTACCAAACACAGAATAGAAAAAGCAGAGAAAAGAAACTCAGAGCCTGAAGACAATCTTTCTGAAATGAGGCAGACAAAAGCAGAAAACAAAAAAACAAAAAGGAATGAAGAAAAACTCTGAGAAATATGGGTTCACATAAAGACACTGAAGCTATCACTGATTGGGGTACCTGAAACCGACAAAGTGAATGGAACCAAGTTGGAAAATACAGTTCAGGATATCATCCAGGAGAACTTGCCCAACCAAGCAAGACAGGCAAACATTCACATCCAAGAAATGCAGAGAACCCCAGTAAGATACTCCATGAGAAGATCATCTCCAACACACATAATCATCAGATTCTCCAAGGTCATAAGGGCAAAAAAATTTTAAGGGCAGCCAGAAAGTCCAGATTACCTACAAAGGGAAGCCTATCATATTAACAGCAAACTTCTCAGTGGAAACCCTATAAGCTGGAAAAGATTGGGACCAATATTCAACATTCTTAAAAAAAAGAATTTCCAAAACAGAATTTCATATTTGGCCAAACTAAGTTTCATAAGCAAAGGAGAAATAAGATATGTTTCAGACAAGCAAATGCTGAGGAAATTCATTAACACCAGGCCTGTCTTGCAAGAGGTCCTGAAGGAAGCACTAAATATGGAAAGAAAAAAACCATTACCAGACACTACAAAAATACACTGAAATACACAATCCAGTGATACTATGAGGCAACCATATAAACAAGTCTGCAAAGTAACCAGCTAGCATCTTGATGACAGGATCAAATTTGCACAAAACAATACTAACCTTAAGTGGAAACAATCTAAAAGACATAGAAGGGCAAGAAAAAGAGCCAAGACCCATCTGAATGCTGTCTTCAAGAAACCACCCATCTCAGGTGAAAACACACACACAGGCTCAAAATAAAGGAATAGAAGACAACTTTACAAGCAAATGAAAAACAGAAAACAAGGGTTGCAATTCTAGTTTGTGACCAAAGAAACTTTAAACCAACAAAGACTTAAAAAGACAAAGAAAGGCATTACACAATGGTAAAGTGTACAATTTAACAGAATGAGCTAATTATTCTAAATATACATGCACCCATTCCAGGAGCATACAGACTCATAAGCAACTTATTAGAGAACTACAAAGAGTCATAGACTCCCACACAAAAATAGTGGGAGTACTTTAACACCCCAACTGACAGAAAATTAACAGATATTCAGGACCTGAACTCAGCTCTAAATCAATTGTACCTGACAGCTACAGAACTCTACACCTCCAATCAACAGAATATACATTCTTCTCATTGCTACTTATGCATGATACTTACGCAAAAATTTATTATAAAATAAGAAGGAAAACACTCATCGCAAATGCAAAAGAACTAAAATAATAACAAACAGCCTCTCAGACCACAACACAAATTAAACTTCAATGTAAAGAAATTCACAATTCGGGGGCGGAGCAAGATGGCTGAATACGAACAGCTCCAGTCTCCAACTCCCAGCGCGAGCGACACAGAGAACCGGTGATTTCTGCATTCTCAACTGAGGTACTGGGTTCATCTCACTGGGGAGTGCCAGACAATCGGTGCTGGTCAGCCGTTGCAGACCGACCAGCGAGAGCTGAAGCAGGGTGAGGCATCACCTCACCGGGAAAGCAGAAGGGGGAAGGGAATCCCTTTTCCTAGCCAGGGGAACTGAGGCACACAACACCGGAAAAATCGGGTAACTCCCACCACAATACTGCGCTTTAAGAAAACGGGCACATCAGGAGATTATATTCCACACCTGGCCAGGAGGGTCCCACATCCACGGAGCCTCCCTCATTGCTAGCACAGCAGTCTGCAATCTAACTGCAAGGCAGAAGCGAGGCTGGGGGAGGGGCGCCCACCATTGCTGAGGCTTAAGTAGGTAAACGAAGACCTGGGAAGCTTGAACTGGGTGGAGCTCACAGCAGCTCAAGGAAGCCTGCCTGTCTCTGTAGACTCCACCTCTGAGGACAGGGCACAGTTAAACAACAACAACAACAACAACAACATCAACAAAGGCAGCAGAAACCTCTGCAGACGCAAACGACTCTGTCTGACAGCTTT
>NW_016811906.1:0-19305 GCF_001698545.2 Rhinopithecus bieti
GTCATGGTTTTCATCTCTATCAATTTGTTTAAGGACTTCTCTGCATTGGTTATCTAGTTAGCCATTCATCAAATCTTTTTTCAAGGTTTTTAGTTTCTTTGCGCTCGTTTCGTAATTCCTCCTTTAGCTTGGAGAAGTTTGATTGTCTGAAGTCTTCTCTCACCTCATCAAAGTCATTCTCCGTCCAGCTTTGTTCCCTTGCTGGCGAGGAGCTGCATTCCTTTGGAGGGGAGAGGTGCTCTGATTTTTAGAATTTCCAGCTTTTATGTACTGCTTTTTCCCCATATTTGTGGTTTTATCTACATTTGGTCTTTGATGATGGTGACGTACAGATGGGGTTTTGGTGTGGATGTCCTTTCTGTTTGTTATTTTTCCTTCTAACAGTCAGGACCCTCAGCTGCAGGTCTGCTGGAGTTTACTAGAGGTCCACTCCAGACCCTGTTTGCCTTGGTATCAGTAGCAGAGGCTGCAGAAGAGTGAATATTACTTAACAGTAAATGTTGCTGTCTGATCGTTCCTCTGGAAGCTTCGTCTCAGAGGCGTACCAGCTGTGTGAGGTGTGAGGTGTCAGTCTGCCCCTAGTGGGGGATGTCTGCCAGTTAGGTTACTCGGGGGTCAGGGACCCACTTTAGCAAACAATCTGTCTGTTGTTAGATCTCAGACTCCGTGCTGGGAAAACCACTACTCTCTTCAAAACTGTCAGAGAGGGATATTTACATCTGGAGAGGTTTCTGCTGCCTTTTGTTTGGCTATGCCCTGTCCCCAGAGATGGAGTCTACAGAGGCAGGCAGGCCTCCTTGAGCTGTGGTGAGCTCCACCCAGTTCGAGCTTCCAGGCCGCTTTGTTTACCTACTTAAGCCTCAGCAATGGCGGGCGCCCCTCCCCCAGCCTCGCTGCCGCCTTGCAGTTAGATCTTATACTGCTGTGCTAGCAGTGATGGAAGGTCCGTGGGCATGGGACCCTCCGAGCCAGGTGCAGGATATAAGCTCCTGGTGTGCTGTTTGCTAAAGTCCTTGGTAAAGCACAGTATTACGGTGGGAGTGACCCAATTTTCCAGGTGTTGTGTGTCACAGTTGCCCTTGGCTAGGAAAGGGAATTCCCTTCCCAGGTAAGGCGATGCCTCACCCTGCTTCGGCTCTTGCTCACTGGGCTGCACCCACTGTCCTGCACCCACTGTCCAACACGCCCCAGTGAGATGAACCCGGTACCTCAGTTGGAAATGCAGAAATCACCAGTCTTCTGTGTCGCTCACACTGGGAGCTGGAGGCTGGAGCTCTTCCTATTCGGCCATCTTGGTGCTGATCCTACCTTTAGTTCTTGAAGGAATCTCCACATTGTTTTCCATAGTGGTTGCACTAGTTTACATTCCCACTAACAGTGTAAAAGTGTTCCTTTTTCACCACATCCACACCAATATCCACTATTTTTTTTATTTTCTGATTATGGCCATTCTTGGAGGAGTAAGGTGGTATCACATTGTGGTTTTGATTTGCATTTCCTTGATAATAAGTGATGTTGAACATTTTTTCATATGTTTTTTGGCCATTTGTATATCTGCTTTTGAGAATTATCTATTCATGTCCTTAGCCCACTGTTGATGGGACTGAGAGGTGACAACGTGCTAGCTAGCAGCCCTTGCTCTCGGTGCCTCCTTGGCCTCAGCGTCCACTCTGGCAGCACTTGAGGAGCCCTTCAGCCTGCCACGGCACTGTGGGAGCCCCTCTCTGGGCTGGCTGAGGCCAGAGCTGCCTCCCTCTGCTTGCGGGGAGGTGTGGAGGGAGAGGCATGGGTGGGAACCAGGGCTGTGCAGCAGTGTTCCCCGGCCAGTGCGAGTCCCGGCGGGCGCGGGCTCCGCCCGGCACACGGAGTGGCCAGCTGGCATCTTAGGCCCAGAGCAGTGAGGGGCTTAGCACCCTGGCCAGCAGGTGCGGAGGTTGCCCCAGGTCTCCCAGCAGTGCTGGCCGCCGGCGCCACACTCAAATTCTCGCTGGGCCTTAGCTTCCGCCCTGCGGGGCAGGGCTCAGAACCTGCAGCCCGCCATGTCTGAGCTCCTCCCCCTGCCGTGGGCTCCCGCGCAGCCTGAGCCTCCCCCACGGGCGCCGCCCCCTGCTTCATGGCACCCCATCCCTTGGACAGCCCAAGGGCTGAGGAGCGCAGGTGGCGCTGGGGACTGGCGGGCAGCTCAGCCTGCAGCCCTGGTGCAGGATCCACTGGGTGAAGCCAGCTGGGCTCCTGAACTGGATGGGGACTTGGAGAACTTTTATATCTAGCTGGAGGATTGTATGTGCACCAGTCAGCACTCTGTATCTAGCTCAGGGTTTGTGAATACACCAATTGGTACTCTGTATCTAGCTAACTCTGTATCTAGGTAACTAGCATTCTGTGACTCTCTGTCTAGCTCAAGGATTGTAAGCGTATGCTGTCAAAACAGACCAATCAGCTCTCTGTAAAATAGACCAATCAGCCGTCTGTAAAATGGACCAATCAGGAGGGTGTGGGTGGGGCCAGATAAGGGAATAAAAGCCTGCGCCAGCAGTGGCAACCGGCTTGGGTGCCCTTCGGCAGGGTGGAAGCTTTATTCTTTCACTCTTTGCAATAAATCTTGCTGCTGCTCACTCTTTGGGTCCATGCTGCGTTTATGAGCTGTAACACTCACAGCAAAGGTCTGCAGCTTCACTCCTGAAGCCAGCGAGACCACGAACCCACCAGGAAGAACAAACAACTCCAGACATGCCGCCTTTAAGAGCTGTAATACTCACCATGAAGGTCTGCAGCTTCACTCCTGATAGCAAGATGTAATACTCACCATGAAGGTCTGCAGCTTCACTCCTGACAGCAAAACCACGAACCCACCAGAAGGAAGAAGCTCCAGACACATCTGAATGTCTGAAGGAACAAACTCTGGACACACCATCTTTAAGAACTGTAACACTCATTGCAAGGGTCGGCGGCTTCATTCTTGAAGTCGGTGAGACCAAGAACTCACCCATTCCAGACACAGGATTGTTTTTTCTTGCTGATTTGTTTGAGTTCCTTGTAGATTCTGGATATTAGTCCTTTGTCAGATGTATAGATTGCAAAGATTTTCTCCCACTCTGTGGGTTGTCTGTTTACTGGTGATTTGCTGTGCAGAAGCATTTTAGTTTACCTAAGTCCCATATGTTTATCTGTTTTTGTTGCATTTGCTTTTGGGTTCTTGGTCATAAACACTTTGCCTAAGCCAGTGTCTACAAGGGTTTTTCCAATGTTATCTTCTAGAATTTTATAGTTTCAGGTCTTAGATTTAAGTCTCTGATCCATCTTGAGTTGATTTTTCTATAAGGTGAGAGATGAGGATCGAGTTTCGTTCTTCTACATGTGACTTGCCAATTGTCCCAGCACCATTTGTTGAATAGCTTTGTTGACTGCAAGTATTTGGCTTCATTTCTGGGTTCTCTATTCCATTCCTTTGGTCTATATGCTTTTTTTTTTTTTTTTTTTTTTTTTGGCAGAGTCTCACTCTGTCACCCAGGCTGGAGTGCAGTGGCATGATCTGGGCTCACTGCAAATTCTGCCTCCTGGGATCAAGCGATTCTCCTACCTCACAGCCTCCCAGTAGCTGGGATTACAGGTGCCTGCCATCATGCCCAGTTAATTTTTGTAGTTTTAGTTTTGTAGTTTCTAGTTTTAGTAGAGACGGGTTTCACCATGTTGGCCAGGCTGGTCTCAAACTCCAGCATAGAAGGTATGTCCCTTTCATGCTGATTTTGCTGAGGGTTTTAATCATAAAAGGATGCTGGATTTTGTCAAATGCTTTTTCTGGTCTATTTAGATGATCATGTGATGTTTGTTTTTAATTCTGTTTATGTGGTATATCACATTTATTGATTTTCAGATGTTAAACCATCCCTGCAGCCCTGGTATGAAACCCACTTGATCTGATGGATTATCTTTTTGATATGCTGTTGCATTTGGTTAGCTAGGATTTTGTTGAGGATTTTTGCATCTGTGTTCATCAGGGATATTGGTCCATAGTTTTGTTTTTTTGATATGTCCTTTCCTGGTTTTGGTATTAGGGTGATACTGGCCTCATAGAATGATTTAGGGAGGATTCCCTCTTTATCTTTCGGAATAGTGTCAATAGGATTTGTACCAATTCTTCTTTGAATGTCTGACAGAATTCAGCTGTGAATTCACCTGGTCCTGGACTTTTTTTTTTTTTTTTTTTTGGGTTTTTTTTTTTTTTTTTTTTTTGAAACAGAGTCTTGCTCTGTCACCTAGGCTGGAGTGCAGTGGCATGATCTCGGCTCACTGCTGCAACCTCCACTTCTTGGGTTCAAGCGACTCTTCTGCCTCAGCCTCCCAAGTAGCTGGGATTACAGGTGCCCACCACTGCGCAAGGCTAATTTTTGTATTTTTAGTAGAGACAGTGTTTCACCATGTTGACCAGGCTGGTCTCTTGAACTCCTGACCTTGTAATCCACCCGCCTCAACTTTCCAAAGTGCTGGGATTACAGGTATGAGCCACTGCGCCAAGCCTATTTTTGTTGGTAATTTTTAAATTACCATTTCAATCTTACTGCTTGTTATTGGTCCATTCAGAGTTTCTATTTCTTCCTATTTAATCTAGGAGGGTTGTATATTTCCAGGAATGTATCCATCTCCTCTAGGTTTTTTAGTTTATGCATGTAAAGCTGTTCATAGTAGCCTTGAATCATCTTTTTTGTTTCTGTGGTATCGGTTGCAATATGTCCTGCTTGTTTCTAATTGAGTTTCTTTGGATCTTCTCTCTCATTTTCTTGGTTAATCTCACTAATGGTCTATCAATTTCATTTATCTTTTCAAAGAACCAGCTTTTTGTTTCATTTATCTTTTATATTGTGGTTTTTTTTGGGGGGGTTCAATTTCATTTAATTCTGCTCTGGTCTTGGTTATTTCTTTACTTCTACTGGGTTTGGGTTTGTTTGATTGTTTCTCTAACTCCTTGAGGTGTGACCTTAGATTGTCTGTCTGTGCTCTTTCAGACTTTTTGATGTAGGCATTTAATGCTATGAACTTTACTCTTAGTTCTGCCTTTGCTGTATTCCAGAGGTTTTGATAGTTGTTGTCACTATTATCATTCAGTTCAAATAATTTTTAAAATTTTCATCTTGATTTCATTGTTGACTCAATGATCATTCAGGAGCAGGTTACTGAATTTCCATCTATTGATTGGCATGGTTTTGAGGGTTCCTTTTGGAGTTGATTTTTAATTTTATTCTACTGTGGTCTGTGAGAGTACTTGATATGATTTTATTTTTAAAAATGTATTGAGACTTGTTTTGTGGCCTATCATATATGGTCTATCTTGGAGAATGTTTCATGTGCTGATTAATAGAATGTATACTCTGCAGTTTTTGGGTAGAATGTTCTGTAAGTATCTGTTAAGTCCATTTGTTCTAGGGTATAGTTTAAGTCCATTGTTTCTTTGTTGACTTTCTGTCTTGATGACCTGTCTAGTGCTATCAGTGGAGTAATGAAGTCCCCCACTATTATTGTGTTGCCATTTATCTTATTTCTTATGTCTAGTAGTAATTGTTTTATAAATTTGGGAGCTCCAGTATGAGGTGCATATATACATTTAGGATTGTGATATTTTCCTGCTAGACTAGTCCTTTTATCATCATATAGTGCCCCTCTTTGTCATTTTTAACTGCTGTTGATTAAAAGTTTGTGTGATATAAGAATAGCTGCTCCTGCTTGCTCTTGTTGTCCATTTGCATGGAAAGATATTCCATGGGTAACAAATATCCCATTGGTATTTTGTAACTTTTTAATTACCATTTCAATCTTGCTGCTTATTATTGGCCTGTTCAAAGTTTCTGTTTCTTCCTGGCTTAATCTAGGAGGGTTGGATATTTCCAGGAATTTATCCATCTCCTCTAGGTTTTCTAGCTATTCCATTCAAGATATTCCATCCAAATGGACACCAAAAGCAAGCAGGAGTTAGCTATTCCACCCCTTTACCTCAGTTTATGTGAGTCTTTATGTGTCAGGTGGGTCTCTTGAAGATAGAATATACTTGGTTGATGAAGTCGTATCCATTCTACCATTTCGTATCTTTTAGGTGGAGCATTTAGGCCATTTACATTCAATGTTAGTATTGAGATGTGAGGTACTTTTCTATTCATCATACTGTTTGTTGCCTGAGTACCTTAGTGTTTTTTTTTTTATTGTATTACAGTGAAAAATTATAGGTCATGTGAGATTTATGCTTTAAGGATATTCTATTTTGATGATTTTGAGGATTTACGATTTAGATCTCCCCTTTTAGCAGTTCTTTTTTTTTTTTTTTTTTCTGAGATGGAGTCTTGCTCAGCGCCCAGGCTGGAGTGAGTGGCACGATCTCGGCTCACTGCAAGCTCCGCCTCCTGGGTTCACGCGATTCTCCTGCCTCAGCCTCCCGAGTAGCTGGGACTACAGGTGTCTGCCACCACACCCGGCTATTTTTTTTTTTTTGTATTTTTAGTAGAGACCGGGTTTCACCATGTTAGCCAGGATGGTCTCAATCTCCTGACCTTGTGATCCACCTGCCTCAGCCTCCCAAAGTGCTGGGATTACAGGTGTGAGCCACTGCGCCCGGCCTTTAGTAGTTCTTTTAGTGCTGGCTTGGTAGTGGCAAATTCTCCCAGCATTTGTTTGTCTGAAAAAGACTGTATCTTTCCTTCGTTTATGAAGCTTAATTTCGCTGGATACAAAATTCTTGGCTGATAATTGCTTTGTTTAAGGAAGTTAAATATAGAACCCCAGTCCCTTTTAGCTGGTAGGGTTTCTGCTGAGAAATCTGCTATTAATCTGATAGGTTTTCTTTTATAGGTTACGTGATGCTTTTGCCTCATAGCTCCTAAGAGTCTTCTCTTTTTCTTGACTTTAGATAACCTGATGACTGTGTGCCCAGGCAATGATCTTTTTGTGATGAATTTCCCAGGTGTTCTTTGAATTTATTGTATTTGGATGTCTAGATCTCTAGCAGAGCTGAGAAAGTTTTCTTCAATTATTCCCTCAGATATGTTTTACAAACTTTTAGGTTTCTCTTCTTCCTCGGAACACCAATTATTCTTAGGTTTGGTGATTTAACATAATCCCAAACTTCTTGGAGGTTTTGATCATTTTTTTAAAATTCCTTTTTGTCTTTGTCAGATTGGGTTAATTTGAAAGCCTTGTCTTTGAGCTGTGAAGTTCCTTTCTTCCACTTGTTCAGTTATGTTGCTGAGATCTTCCAATGCATTTTGCATTTCTCTAAGTGTGTTCTTCATTTCTAGAAATTGTGCTTTTTGTTTTGTTTTGAGATGGAGATTCACTCTTGTCACCCAGGCTGGAGTGCAATCGCAAAATCTTGGCTACCTGCAACCTCTGCCTCCCAGGTTCAAGCAATTCTCCTATCTCAGCCTCCCGAGTAGCTGGTATTACAGGTATCTGCCACTACACCTGACTAATTTTTGCATTTTTAGTAGAGACAGGGTTCACCACGTTGGCCAGGCTGGTTTTGAACTCCATCTGCCTCAGCCTCCCAAACTGCTGGGATTGCAGGCGTGAGCCATCACGCCCAGCCATGATTGCTTTTTACATCACGCCCAGCCATGATTGCTTTTTACATCACGCCCAGCCATGATTGCTATTTCACTGGAGATTTTTCCATTCTTATCCTGTATCTTTTTTTTTTTTCCTTTGAGGAGGAGTCTTGCTCTGTCACCCAGGCTGGAGTGCAGTGGCACAATCTCGGCTCACTGCAACCTCTGCCTCCCCAGATTTAAGCAATTCTCCTGCCTCAGCCTCCCCAGTAGCTGGGACTATAGGTGCCCACCACCATGCCCAGCTAATTTTTGTATTTTTAGTAGAGACAGGGTTTTGCCATGTTGGCCAGGCTGGTCTTGATCTCCTGACCTCAAGTGATCCACCTGCCTTGGCCTCCTAAAGTGTTGGGATTACAGGTGTGAGCCACCACACCCGGCCCTATATCATTTTTTAAGTATCTTTAAGTTAGACTTAACCTTTCTCTGGTGCCTCCTTGATTGACTTAATAGTTGATCTTCTGAATTCTTTTTTTCTGGCAATTCAGAGATTTTATCTTGGTTTGGATCCACTGTTGGTGAGCTAGTGTGATCTTTTGGGGTGTTAAAAAACCTTGTTTTGTCATATTATCAGAATTGTTTTTCTGGTTCCTTCTCATTTGGGTAGAGTATGTGAGGGAAGATCTAGGACTCAAGGGCTGCTGTTCAGATTCTTTTGTACCACGGGTTGCTCCTTTGGTGTGGTGCTCTCCCCTTTTCCCTAAGGATGGTGCGTCCTGAGCGGCAAACTGCAGTGATTGTTATTTCTCTTCTAGATCTAGTCACCCAGCAGAGCTACTGGGCTCTAGGCTGATGCTGGGGAGTGTCTGCAAAAAGTCCTGAGATGTGATTCATCTTCAGGTCTTTGAGCCATGGATACCAGCACCTGCTCAAGTGGAGGTAGCAGGAGAGTGAAGTGGACCCTGTGAGGGTCCTTGGTTGTATTTTTGTTAAGTGCACTGGTTTTGTGTTGGTTGGCCTTTACTTTCTGTAAAGTTTCCCCATAAAACACTGACCAGTTTAACTTCAGTTGCTTTCTGGAGTGTGAGCCACTGCCCGACAGGAGTGAGAATTTATTCTCCGATCTCACCAGCAGGGTGCAGTAGGGAGAAAAGTTGCCCTATAATTTCTTGGAGTACAGAACACATACAGATATGGTTTGGTTCTGTACCACTGCTTACCTTTCAGGGCCCCTGTGGTTTGAGTAAGCTTTGGGGGCACAAACTAAAAGTTAACACCAAGAGTATTGCTTGCATGGGTAAATATTACTAAAAGTCAACATACAAGTGAACTTGTAGAGCGTATTTTTTATTTGGGAACTACCTGAAATACACAGAAAACGATGCCACCACTTGAACAATCCAAGGACTTCAAATGTTTTCTAAAATCCTCTCTACCCAAGTAGCCCCAAAACATGCAAACTTTGATATGAATTTCCTAACATTTCCTCATTTTCGTTTGTTTTGTTTTGTTGTTTTGAGACAGAGTCTTACTCTGGAGTGCAGAGGCGAGATCTCGGCTCACTGCAACCTTTGCCTCCCAGGTTCAAGCAATTCTCCTGCCTCCACCTCCCTGAGTAGCTGGGATTACAGACACGCGCCACCACGCCCAGCTAAGTTTTGTATTTTTAGTAGAGATGGGGTTTCACCGTGTTGGCCAGACTGGTCTCTAACTCCCGACATCATGATCCACCCGCCTCGGCCTCGGCCTCCCAAAGTGCTGGGATTATAGGGGTGAGACACCACGACCGGCCGTCCTCATTTTTCTATAAATAATTTTAGATAGTAGGGTAAATGGAGCTCTTATCTACAGGAATTTGAAAAGCTCATATTGAGAAATGTTTTCCCAGGCAAATTTCTAATGCAGCTATTCCTCTACTTTTGAAATGTCCATCCCTCAGCTCAAAAGAAAGCCCCCTGCAATTTAGATTCTTTAAAAAAAAAAAAATTAAACCGGAAAGGGATAGTTTTAGCTTGTTCCACGTGAAATCTTGCTGATAAGCAAGTTCAACTACATTTCTATCCAAAAGAGTTCCTTTAAAAAGTCTGACTTACAGCCAGGCACAGTGGCTCATGCCTGTAATCCCAACACTTTGGGAGGCCGAGGCGGGCGGATCCCCTGAGGTCAGGAGTTTGAGACGAGCCTGGCCAACATGGTGAAACCCCATCTCTACTAAAAATAAAAAATTAGCCGAGCGTAATGGTGCACATCTGTAATCCCAGCTACTTGGGAGGCCAAGGCAGGAGAATCGCTTGAACCCAGAAGGCAGAGGTTGCAGTGAGCCAAGATCATGCCATTGCACTCGTGTCTGGGCCACAGAGCAAAACTCCGTCTCCAAAAAAACAAACAAAAAAAGTCTTACTTACAATAGTAATTCCTGTTTCCATTTGTTCATGCAAATCTCAAACAATAAACCTGCTCTTGTCAAGTTGCAGCTAATCTCCAGTTTATTTTACAGTGCATAGTTGTATATTTAAATTTTCTTAATATTGTGAACATCTCAACCCATCTGAAATGACTATTGTCTTCTGATGGTGAAAGCTTCACAGAAAAGCTGGCCACGTCATGCTGTCATCACTCAGTCCCACAACACCACACTCTCCTCCCTCTTGTGTTTCTGACTAGACATTGCTTTCTGGACGTTTCTAAGGAAGCACAGGCCCAGCTTCTAATTTGGCCAAAGGGTTTTAAAGACTAAATTCTAGCATTTTCTGAATGCTTCACAGTAGATGTTCCAGAAGACATTAATAATAAATGAATACAATAAGCATTCCAAATGATATTCTAAAATGAGTACTTTCTGGCCGGACACAGTGACTCATGCCTATAATCCCAGCACTTTGGGAGGCCAAGGCAGACAGATCACTTGAGGTCAGGTGTTGGAGACCAGCCTGGCCAACATGGTGAAACCCTGTCTCCACTAAAAATACAAAAATTAGCCGGGCATAGTGGTGCATGCCTGTAATCCCAGCTACTCAGGAGCTGAGGCAGGAGAATGGCTCGAACCCAGGAGGCAGAGGTTGCAGTGAGCTGAGATCGTGCCACTGCACTGTAGCCTGGGCAACAGAGCAAGTCTCTGTCTCAAAAATAAAAAATAAAATGAGTACTTTCTGTGCTTAAAACTATCAGCTAAACTGTTTCATCAAAAGACCCCACTAATCAGGAAAACTGATGCCAAAGATACCAAAATTGATCAGTGGAAAACATTGGTTTATACCTCTACTTTTTGTAGAAGTGCACATTTTGATAATTTGTATTAAAGACACTAAGATACATGAAGCACTGTGTAAGTTTGGCAGACATTAATATACTAATTTCAGAGGCGGTAAACCTATGAACCCTCAATGTTCTAGTTTGCTCTTGAAAATCACACTATTTCAAAGCTTAGTAATGTGGATAGATTTTTATTCAGAAATCCTTTCATATTCACTAACTGCAATTAAAAGTTTAAAATTACATGGCTCTTAGGAACGATGTCAAACATGCAACATTTTAAGAGTGATAGATTAAACAGTAATTTTGCCCTCAGAAGTTTACTTATCAAATTATTACAACAGGAACACAAATAGACCATATATTACTCTTTAATTAGATTTGTTTTACAATATGTTCTTGTCAATGAGCTACGTTAAACTGTTTAAACCTGATAGAAAAGCATTTTCACAAAAACGTACCATGGGGAGGGAGGGGAAGGGAAGAAGCACTTTTCTAGAGATGGGAAATAGTCCCAGCAAAAAATTCTTACTCCTTTCTTCTAAGGAGCTCGTTCTGAATATTTTCACTTAGTTCTATTGTTCTTTAAACAGGACTTTAAAAAGAATTTTGTATTTACAAAATTTACATTTTGTTGCTACAAAATGTAATTTATGTTGTAAAATAAAAATGTAAAATTTTAATTTTGTTCCTACATGAGAAGTATGCATACTTTCGATTAGTTTTCATTAATATCTTCTGAGTTTCCTCTTAGGTGGCTGGTTTCTGAGTAAGGCAGAGTTAGGCTGGTGCACACGCTATTTAGGAAGTCCTGTCTTGTGGCTGACAACATACTTGTGCTCAAAGAAGTGAGTTAAGGAGTGACATGGGAAATGATGCCTAGAATAGTGTAATTTAGGAAACAGCCCTAGATTTGATATTTTGGAAGCTTTTCATTTTAAGAAGAGGCCCCAAAAAGAAGGAAAAAGGAAAGGGTTCCTCCACTAAATATTCCATTCATCCTACTCAACGGTCATTCTGACGAGGCCATCTTAATCTGGGCCAGAGATGACACTCTCCCCCTGTAACTCAGCCTGGCTCTGTCTATCGGGATGTGCCTAAACGGGATGGGTGAGGGGGCACTAAACAGCTAACACCTACCAGGGAATTAAGGAGCTAAAATGCAAGTACCTCTTGAATACCATAGCAATCTCTGTGCACAAATTTGGACTGTACTTTGTGGGAGAAGAGGTGAAAACTATTATTAACTATTTCCTTCCTTCAACCAAAAGGAAAAATACGCCTCTTCAAGGCTTCTTTTAATGATACTATAATGCTGAATTTATTTATGAAAAAGAAACAATACAGGTTTAGGTGGGAAAAACCCCAAGGAAACAGAGTAAGTCACTGGCTGTGAGAGGACTTGAATTCCCTGGGGACAGTGCTGTGGGGTCAGCCCCCATACTCCAAGCCCCTGCTCTCCATCCCAGCACCTCAGTCTGCGTATAGATAATACTGCATTTTTGTAAAGACGAAGCCTTCCTGCATTGACCATCACACTCCCCTACTCTTGTCCTAGTCATCTTACATACTCTTAGTCCTTAATCTCTCCCAAAACACTTCTCAGGGCCCATTGTTATTGTGCCATCTACAAAACAACACATACATTAAAACTCAGATACGTTTTTCACAAAAAAAAAGTGCTTAAAACCACCCTAGGCAATTGTTTTTCACTTCATTTTCAACCAGTAAAATCAAATTCATTTAGATTTATGAGTAATACTGAAAAAATAATGTTTATTCTCTTACATTTTAAATAATGTGCCTTCATCCCCAACTTTACATTAACTGACTCATTTCAGTATCTAAATGAGTTGAGCTCTCATTTGAAAATGGAGAAGGTACAACTATATAGAACTTTTAGGATAAAAAATGCTCTGGATAGAAAATCCTTTTGATGTTTCAAAATAACACTTATAGATTCTCAGTATAGTTTTCAGTTTGGTAACTAAACCATTAAGTAACCAAGGTTTTCAAAAAATTACAAAAGATAATAACATGATTTTTAAATACAAAGTTATATAGGAGCCACTCATATCTGTGGATCATCCCTACACAAAGTTGCTTCTCACTAGAAAATCCCTAAATATCATAAAATAAAACTCCATTATCAAAAATTAGTTTAAGATAGAAATCTATGTGCTTTAATGATTGCCAGAATTGCCCAGCATAGCTTCAGTAAAATAGAGCATTGTCTAGAAAATACAATCTCCAAAATGTGTGCAAGTACTGCAAACCGGACAGACCAGGGCAGGGCAAGGCCCTTGAAACCAAGTCCTCCTCGAGCACCTTTCCCAGGTTAGAAACCCGTCTTCAGCCTGTGCTTCGCACATTTCCTTCAGTGCGCCGCCATTCAGACTGCACCATTTACGTCCCAGAGCCACGCTGCGTGGATCAAGTGTCAAGGGGGGAAAGTATGAGTTAGGCAAGCGCTTTTTTTTAAAGCTGTAAACGCTTCACATGACTGGCCCCGTAAGAAATCTGGGAGCTTAGATGAGCCTGGAGCTTTTCAGGAACTGGATGAGGACTCTGTACACAAACGTGTACTGGCAGAGAGTCTGCACCAGCATCATTCTCTGTTGCCTCAGCATGTCCAGTACTCTCGGGATGTCCAGTACCTAGGTTGAGAGAAATGGTAATGAAGATAATGCGTTCCCCTTGGGAGACAGAAAGGATGGGAGGACACTAGTGTCCTGGCAGAAACCTGGTTAGGAGATGCACACAGTCTCTTTTCCACCTTAGCATCTTCTAGAAATAAGCCATGATTGCCTACTTCTGATTTTCGGATTAGTTTTAACTATAAATAGAATGTCCATGCAGACTATTTCTTCAACATTCCCTGGGTATAGCTCACTGACTCTGTATGGTTGGACATAATTACCATATCTCACTAAATACCAAGATTCTACAAAAACATAGTGTGCTATCAATATCTAGCTGTTTCCCTCAAGGGCTCTGGGCAGCATGAATCATCCTTGAAATGTAAACAGAAAAAAGAGTTCTGAGCTCAAACTTGAAAAACCTTGGGCAAGTAAAACAAAATTAAACAGCTTTATTTATCGTATGACTTCTCAGTCTTTAATATGCTAATTAGTACTAAGACTCTCCAAGAAGACACAGCCTTTTGCAGGAAACATTAGTAACATCTTGAGGCCACCAGAGTCCAAGGAAATGTGCGCAAAAAGAGCTATTAGGTCACTACGTCCCTCTCTTCCCCAGCCTAATTTCCACCCAAAAAGGCCAGGCGATCATAAGTGCCATCACCTCATTGTGTTCCAGGCAGGCGATCATGATCTCCGACAAAATAACCACGCCAGTCCTTCCTACCCCAGCACTGCAGTGGACCAACAACGGAGGGTTTGGGCTTTGGGGATCACTTGTGCTATTTGTATGGCGTCGAACAGACTGGATCTCTTCAAGATACGCTGTGGAAAATCAAAGAAATAGAAAAATACTCAAGGATCAAGGCGTATCACATTGACGACTCAATCTTCATATTCTCTCCACTGATTAACAGGACTGCAGATAAAGAGCACTGGGTACCAGTGAACCAAACCCAACCACCAAGGGACAGTGTGACCCTGAGCAAGTCACTACCTCTGCCCACTTTCTGGTCTACAAAATGAAATGGGGGAGATACTCAGTCAGTTGTGGCATTCTACTCACTACCAAATCATAATTTATAAACCTCTTATTAACCCTCCCCAAAACACTTGTATTCTTTATGTTAAAACAAGTCCAAAGCTTGTATGAGAGAACATAAAGGAAATATTTCAGAAACATAAATGTTCCTCTCTGTTTAACAGCTCCAGAGGCAGCTGTCCTGGGAATAAACTTAAAGTCACTCACATAAAAATCCCTTGAGGTCTTCTGGACAGCCATGCTCAGGCCAGTCTGTGTATTGGAGGTGCCAGACGGTCCTCTCTTGCCCGGTGAGGAGGTGCTTCATCTTCAGGCCCGTGGTGGCATAGCAGCCAGAGTCTGTGCGGAAGCGGGTCGTGATCTTAAACCTTCCATAGGTGACCGTGTTGTGCCTGGAACCAAGTCGTGGCCAATACCTAAAGCTCTTCTCCCTTCCACCCTCCTGTTAAAGACGAGCACGGTTAAATGACTCGAGGTCCGGCAATGGATGCCCTTCTCACACAGATGGCACATCTGAAACAGAACCACAACCCTACCCTGCCTTTTTCTCCACAGGTCAGGATTCTAGATGATTAACATTAACTGTTCTTCAGAGGCTGAGAAAATCACTTAAGAGAAAGGAATACCTACCTCTTCTGCTGTCACCATTGCTATAATTGCAATTCCCTGTTCCCATACCATCTGCCAAAAATCTTGACAGGTATTCTGTAATGGTCCCTGTGTGGCAATATAATCCCATTCAATTCCACTGACAGAGACCTGGGATTAGAAAAGGTTAAAAAAATTGACATGTGTGTATAATATACATAGGTATGTATGCATACATTCATGGTAGTACTAAAAAAGTTGTTTAAAAAAGTAAAAAAGTAGTAAACTGGATTATTCAGCAGAATAAGGAAAGACTTTTCATCTTTTCCCTTGTGAATACAATTTGCATTACTGACATTTTTATAAACTTAGGTACTGTGAATATACATAATATCTATGCAACCTGCTTAACCTTGCTGAATCTCAGTTCTCATTTATAAAATAAAAATGCTGCTTACCCTCATAGGGTCGTTGTGAGGACTGAGTCAGTATCTATGGTACCTGGTATATAACTCAATAAGTAGCTATTATTACAGCCACGGTTCCTCTTCTTTAAAAAAAAAAAAAAAAAAAAAAAAAAAAAAAAAAAAAAACTTCCTGCTTAAGATAGTCTCACCTCTGAACTTCTGAGTCAAGGTCACTCTCCACAATAATATTAAGTTTCCACTTAAGATTTAACTTCCTTGAGAGCAGTCTAATACAACAGTAATTACTAGATTTATAGTTAAGAGACCTGGGTTAAATCTTGGCTTCACCAATGTTGAGTGATGACAATAACTGTTTCCAAACGCTCACTAAATGTAAAACCCAATGCCAAGCCTTGTGCCACATGCACTCTCACTCAGGGCTGCCAGTCCCCTAGTCACTCCTCCACATCGTCTCACTGAGCACCCAGTGGCTGCCACTGTGGATGAGTAGCAGATTATAACAGTGAATAAGTGCTAGAGAAGAGGAGGGGGCTAGTGAGAAGCCGGCAGGGTAGGTGTCATCATTTATTTATTTCCATATAACTGAGATGAGGTCCCACAACACAGCTTATAAAGTGAGGTCCCACCTCATTTTAGATCTAGGAGTCAGACCCAGGTCTATCAAATTCTTTCCTCTATTCTGCAAGTGGCTGCTGAAGATTTTGAAACATCACTACAGAACTACAGTATCATTCACTCTTACCCATCTAGTCATAAGAGACTGGATGAGTTATTTCGAAGAAATGCTCGGTTTTTAAGTAAAGTATGCTGGTATTATATTTAAAAATAAAATAGTATGTGCATAGATTCCCAAAAGCCATCAAGGGGTACTGGCATTCACAGGCAGACTTCCAGGCTCCAGAAAGCCTTGGTGTCAGCTTGTTCCCTTCTCAAAAATAATACTTGCAAACTAAAGAAAAAAAAATACCACCTGTCCACACTTACTCCTTCACTCACCATGAGATTTCTCCTTCCCAAAATAAAGAATTGAATGTGGCCAGCATGAACAAAGGGTACAATGAGGAAGAGGGAACATCTGGCTTTATTCCAGCATGTGTTGTGAATCATCATTTTGTCCATTTTCATGGCAGTGATATTACCCCAGATAAGGTGCCAAAAACATACACTGGGGAAGGACAGTCTCTTAAATACATGGGGTGGGAAAACTTGATATCCATAAGCAGAAAAATAAAACTAGACCCCCTATCTCTCACCATAAACATTACCCCAGTTTAATGACATTATACTGGTTCCAGGAAAAAAGCACTTCTTCAAAGAACAAAATGATACTTAAAAATTATTACAAAGAGTATGCAAAGAGAACAGATGGCACCTTTTGAAAGCTTTTGTGAACACCATCAAAAAGCCAAGACACTTCTGTTACATAAAATGTATGTCGGTATGTGATGAGGAAAAACTAGCAATTCAGTGGCTCCTAGAAGAATTTATGAGCTAAAAAGAGGTCTTCAGATTTAGAAGGACAAAGTTCTAAAGCCAGGCAACAGAAGGTCAAGGCTGTAGGGAGCCATGATCACACCACTGCACTCCACCAGTCTGGGTGACAGAGCAAGACTCCATCTCAAAAAAGGCAAAAGAAAAAAAGCCAGGCAAATAAGTGTGCCCTGAGTCCTGGTAACAGTGTTGGGGGCAGAGTGGTTTCGTACATAGAGAGACATGACTTTGGCTCTGTCTGATAGACACTTTTTACCTAGCACTGGTGTGTGGATTTCCCAGCTTGTAGTACAGTTTGTCACAAATGTTCAAAACTATAGTGTTTATCTAAAACAATAAAATGAAAATAAATTTTAAAATATCTGCATTCTAAACAGACATGAATACAATTCTTACCATTCTTGTAATTTAACTGAAACTGCATGTGCTGTTTATTACTTGAGGCGTTCCTCTCACCTTAATATGTGATGCATTGATGTAACCAGTGTTGTTTTCTTTAGTTGGGACCAACTCCACTCTCGCATCGTCATAAGGAAGAACATCTTGGAATCGATTTCTTTCTGCATTTTCAGGGAGTCGTGCTGTTGAGCACTCCCCATCAACCAGCCGTTTCTTAAGAATTCTTTCATATTCTGTGAATACCATTCCTTGTTCTAATCGTTGTTCCAGAATTTTACACTATAAAACAGAATATGTGGAATAACATGAATACAGCCACGTCGTGGCTACCTTTTGACTGTATATTTGGAATTTTGTTTTCTGCTTCACATCTAGCACTGTCTAATATTGAAAATTCTAGGTTGGGCACGGTGGCTCATGACTGTAATCCCAGCACTTTGGGAGGCCAAGGAGGGAGGATCACTTGCGCCTAAGAGTTCAGGACCAGCCTGAGCAACACAGTGAGACCCCATCCCTGCAAAAAATTAAAAAATGAGCTAGGTGTGGTGGTGCATGCCTGTGGTCCCAGCTACTTGGGAGGATGAGGCAAGAGGACTGCTTGAGCCCAGGAGGTTGAGGCTGCAGTGAACCATGAGGTTCTCACTATCTCAAAAAAACCAAAACAAATAAAAACAAAAACAAAATTCTAGGTGAAAACAAAGTTAAAATTTTAACAAGCCACAACAACAAGAGTTAAAAGAACAAAAGACAATCATTTTGGTGAGAAATATAATGCAAAGTTTTGTTTAAAGTTGAAAATTGGCCTAAAGAAATTTGTTGAATTCATTTTCTCTAGATCTGTGGTCAATTTTGTGACCCCCTAATAGATGGAATTCCCCTGGGGAACAGTAAATCTAGGGGACGGATAATGAGTTCCAACATCTATGAACACGTTTTCATTTTATATCATACGATATATAAAAGACTAAAGCAGTAGGAAATATTGGAAACTACCTCCAGGATCCCGTTGTAAAGCAAATGTATGCCTATTTGATTTAGATGTCATAAAACCTCTTAGAAAATACACCTCAGGCACAATAGGAAGTTTTGAAAAATTGAGAAACTACTCTCGAGATAAGCTTTCAATATAATAAAGTCAATGTCTGCTGTCTTTCCTATGTATGCTCCTGTATTTTTGTAGATTTCTTCTCACTTTAAGGCCATCCAAATCAAGACTGCCCCAAAAGGCCAGGAGAAGGTAAAAAAGAACACTGAGAAACAAACAAAAAATCAGCATTCAAACCTGAAATTATCTATAGACATTAGCTATACATTAGCCCCAATTTTGAGGCCCATATTACAAAATTCCTTAACAATCATTTATTATTAAATTGCGTTAGAAAATTCACCAAAAGCTCATGAAGGCATTTGCGTAGTATTTACCGGTTGTTCCAGAGAAGGAACAAAGTCCCGTGTGCCCCCATACGTACCCTTTCATCATTTGTTGCTCTGGTAGCCACTTCCTTTCCTTCATCAGGCAGAGGCACTCGAGATAGGGAGAGTCCATTTAGGGCAGCCAGTTTAAGAGGACCAATTTTTTTTGCATCTACTCGAGTCTTTTTCATTCCCTGTAAAAGAATTTATATGTATATATGAAATATACACAAATACAACCCCTGTGAAAAGAAATTTCAATGCACTGAAGACCAGGAACACACAAAGGGAGTGTTCTCCTTTCACAATAAACCCAGAAAGATTACACTCCTTCACACACCACTTGTTTACCAAACATTAGTAGGAAGACATTCCTTTCAAGGCCAAAGCCCTGATAAGTCTTCCAGATAGAAGGTTTTGAAACACGATTGGTTACAAAGTTCTGTTGTAATGAAAGGTGAGGCTCCAGGCAGACCACATTCCTTTTAAAACAAGACAGATGTAAAAAATCAGCTGAAGTCCAA
>NW_016811906.1:19513-37549 GCF_001698545.2 Rhinopithecus bieti
CACTTCACTATAATAAGCTTTTATCGTTTTTTGTTTTTGTTTTGTTTTTTTGAGACAGGGTCTCACTCTGTCACCCAGGCTGGATGGAATGCAGTGGCACCATCCTAGCTCACTGCAGCCTCAACCTCCAGTCTCAAGCAATCCCACCTGAACCTCTCGAGTACCTGGGAATACCAGCACATGCCACCATGCCCAACTAATCTCTGTGTTTTTTGCAGAGATGGGGTCTCACTATGTTGCCCAGGCTGGTCTCGAACTCCCAAACTTAAGCAATCCTCCTGTGGTGGCCTCCCAAAGTGCTCGAGATTACAGGCATGTGCCACCATGCCTGGCCAGCTTTTATAATTTTTAAAATATATAAATTCTTTAAGTCATTCTGAAAAAGTTAAATGCTTTCTGCAGCAGCCCCCTTTGTGTGTTGAAGCTCCCTCCTCATATGCTACTCTACGTTCTAGCGCGGACTTGGATGACCCGGGTTACATCACACTACCTCTCAGAACGGCTACATTTTTAAACAAGGAAAATAAAACAGAGCTAAAATCTCCATCATGACACCAGGAGGATAAGACAGAAGAGAAGGCATCAACAAAATCTTATCTCCTGAAATCAGGTGCTTCCTAAAGTTATTATTAGAGCATGATTTTCCTCTCTGAGAATAATAAGCATAAGAACGCTAAGTTGACAAGGCGCGGGGGCTCACACCTGTAATCCTAGCATTTTGGGAGGCCGAGGCGAGTGGATCATGAGGTCAGGAGATTGAGACCATCTTGGCCAACATGGTGAAACCCCATCTCTACTAAAAATACAAAAATTAGCTGGGTGTGGTGGCGCATGCCTGTAATCCCAGCTACTAGGGAGGCTGAGGCAGGAGAATGGCTTGAACCCGGGAGGCAGAGATTACAGTGAGCTGAGATCGTGCCACTGCACTCCAGCCTGGGGGCAGAGTGAGACTCAATCTCAAAAAAAAAATGCTAAGTTTCGTTGGATATACTGCACTTCCTTGGAAGACATCAATATAATGAGTAGCCCCAACTGGAAAAAAATGGTTCTGCCCTGTAAACAAAATCAGTGTTATTCCAGCTCTCTCAACCTGTAACAGGCCAGGAAGCCCCATGATAATGGCGCAAGAACAGAGGGAAAAGGCATCCTGGTAAGAGGGGAAAAAATCCTAAAAGATTGCTGCTGTAATTGGAGACTATGATTGGTACCTAACTCAAAAAGCTAAGTGGATTAATTTTTAATTTTATAATTCATATTTGATAATGAGCTCCCCACATAATGCAGTCTAGACTAGAAACAGCAGAGGCCTGGGTTCACATCTGGCCTCTAACTGACCAACTTCTTTCAGGCAAGTCACTTTTCCTCTGTAAGCCTCACCTAGACAGAAAGAGACAGATACACTCAGACACAGGCATACATACTAAAAAGTTCCTGCTTAGGCTGAAATTTAATGGTTCTAACGTGCAGAAAACAGTGATGTGCTGGTAATATTTAACAACTGGCTCTTAGAAGGAAGTTTTGATTGGTGTTTGCCCATATCCATGGTGTAAATACTCCCATCATAGCCAATTTCAAACTGTTAATGTCACATCAATTGGCTCACAAGATTCCTGAAAATTTAAGTAGGCTCTTGCCAGCCAATATGAGCTAGCTCCCGCACTTCTCTGCCTGAAAATGACTCAAAATATCCCACACTGGGACACGCTGGATAAAGTTGATTGGCTGTGAGGTCAGTTCAAAGCCAGTAATGGAAGAATGTTGTATGTAGTCAAAACTAGCCTTGAATATGCCTTAATTAGCCCTTAGAATATAAGCATAGGATTTTAATGCATACCCTGCACAGTGATTTCTTATGTGAGAACCACTGCACTAAAGGGTACAACAAAAAGAAAATCTTTATGTAGATGTATGAGCACCCAAACCAGTCTGCCTTTAAGATAACAATCAGGTCGCTGGAGGTGGAGATGGGTGGAGAATTCTAAAATCATTCCTACTTGTCTGCAGTTTATTTCACGGTTTTTAATACTAAACCTCCATAACCTTAATTCACATTAGAAAATTTGTTGTAACCATTAAGATAACGGCAACCCCATGTTACTATGAAAGGTCAGAAGAGACAACAGGGGATTGGCCTCTTCCACTCTTGAAAACCATTAAGTTAAATGTATGATGCCACCTCACAGTAATGTTAATATTGACTAAGCTCTTTCAATGTGCCAGAACCTCATTTTATTCCCCCAACAATTCTCTGGGGTCCTCTCATTTACAAATGTAAAAACTGAGTCACAGAGAGATTAAATAGCTTGTCTGAGGCCACATGGCTGCCTCTTTTACAAGGTCATCAGTGTCAAAATAAATAAATGCAAATCTTTGGTTAAAATCAATTATGCTGAATCATATAATTCAGGAGGCATTTTTTCATGCCTAACTGCATGTGGGACATAATGCCATGAAGCAGGCAGAGCAGGGATGACCGTCCTCGTGATCTGAGGTTATCTGATGTGGTAGCTGAGGTTCTGACACATGAAGGGTCCTGACCGTGTCACCACGAACTAACAAATGGCAGGCTCTAGACTTGGCCCCAAGGTTCTTAACTCGTAGGACCTTTGCTCTTTCCTGTGACCACAGTTGCCATACCCATTCTTTAAGTAGAATCCTTTAAGCAAAAAGGACCAAAACCATAGCTCACATAATTTTACTAATATTGTGGTCTTAAAAGTCAATGGGAGAGAAAAGTTCTTTTAAGAGAACCAAACTGATCAACATCCTCAGATTTAACTGAACGTACCAGACCCCATTCAAAACATACAGGGATAAAATAGGCCTGAGTACTTAGCTGTACTCAAATAGCATTTGGGGAAAGTACTTGAGTCACCATAAAAACAGACAGTTCTTAATGCAATGGGAAGGGTGTGAAGTATAAAAGGACTCTGTCCAGCTGGCTCCGGGATTCAGGTAGAGTTACTTTGGAAAATCTACCCACATCTTATCCCTGAATCACTGCTCCCTACACTCTTAAATCTGTGTCCGCTGAAGGCATTGGCCTTTACTGTTCAGGTACGTGAGTTATGTTGTACACTTGTGAAAAACTTAAAAATCAACTTAAAATTCAAACCCAAAACTTATTAAAAGAAAGCAAATTTAGGCCAGGTGTGGTGGCTCACACCTGTAATCCCAGCACTTTGGGAGGCTGAGGCAGGCAGATCACGAGGTCAGGAGATGGAGACCATCCTGGCTAACACGGTGAAACCCCGTCTCTACTAAAAATAAAAAAAATTAGCCATGTGTGGTGGCAGGGGCCTGTAGTCCCAGCTACTCGTGAGGCTGAGGCAAGGGAAGTGCTTGAACCCGGGAGGCAGAGGAGGCAGTGAGGCGAGATGGCACCACTGCACTCCAGCCTGGGCAACAGAGCAAGACTCTTCTCAAAAGAAAAAAAAAAGCAAATTTAAATCCATGGTACTTTTTTTGTTAAGTAGGTTTTTGTACATTAATCTCTTTCATAAGCACTATAATAGTGTGGGTTTTTTCCTGTTTAGCAAGATGTTTGCAGCATCTTAAAGGATCTCATACACTAGGCCAGAACCACACTTGAAATGAGCCCTCCTGTCTGAGTTTGCAATTTAGCAGCGATGGGGGGAGGAGAACCCTAGTTGCCAGGACACTGGAAGCCAATGGGAGATAGGATGGAGGCCCTAATTAAGTTAGCCTGACTCAAGTGCAGGGCATGAGGAGTGGAGATGTGGGCCAGAAAAAGCTGGAAGCCTGAGCACTGCAACAAAATAACTTTGGGTGGACACACTTCATCACAAGGCCACAAATGCTTAGTCCCAGGTTGAGGACTGGAGTTTAAAAGTTTCAGTGAAAGACAGACTAGCAAGGCTTCAACAAATAATTATGACTTAATAGAATATATACAGTATACTTCAATGCAGAACATACATTGACAATGTAGATGATAACAGAACGGGCTGCTAAGTATGGGTTTAAACTTCCAGTTCAGTCACTCACTAGTCATGTGACCTTGAAAAGTTAGTTAATATCTAAGTCTGTTTCTTCAACTGTAAAACAGGCATAACAATAGGCTTACTGTAAATAGACCAGAAAAGTAGAGGAAACGCTTGGCCCATGGTAAATGCTCCAAGGATGGCAGCTAGAGATGATGCTATTATGCTTTTTTATATTTTGCTTCAAAGTAGGTAAAAAGTGTTTAATTCATATTTATTTATTAGGCTGAATATTAAAGAACTGCATCTTCTACAAGGGACTTTCCTTAGATTCTCAGTTGAATTCATCTTTCTCTTAAATTTAAGAAACCTGGACGTCTCAGGATTTGCCTTGACAAAGTGCCACCTTCCCAACTCCAGGATCACTCTGCAGAATCACAGCCAAGATATGTAAGCTATATCCACACACACTCCAACCTGGAGAATTTTATTAGGATTGGGAACACTTTCCTGGATGCTTTTCTCAGATTATCTCTTCAACAAACTAAACAAACGCACTCCTGGGGTGCCGCATCACCCACAGTATTTTTAATGGGTGGCTAAAGCAATCCTGGCTAAAGTCATGAAATCTTAACTGTCTTTCCCTTAACACTGCGTTACTAAAACCTTTTATCTTTTCCATTCCTTTCGACAAAGCCCTGTGAATTTACCTTTTCACTTCATCTATAATAATTATCTCCAGTAAAACCACTAAAGTTCAAGTGGATCCCCATGATTTCCATATGTAAATTTAAATATGCTCAAAATTAGACAAAAAGACAGTGACGTGGGGGAATGAAGAACGTTAGAACAAGAGGAGCTGAAAAACACGGGACGCGATGAGTGAAAGAACCGCCAGGGCGAAGGCGCGGTCCCCTGGCCGGGCACTGCTCGCTGTGGGGCTTACCCCCAGGGGCGGGAGCCCTTCCACGATGTTCTTCTTTCCAGAGAGGAGGTCCGACACCGGCCTCTTCTTCAGGGAGTCCCTCCGGGCTCGGTAGCGGCCAGACGTGGTGAGGTCGGACTCTGACATGGAGGGCGTCAGCAGCCCATCTCTCCAGGGCCGCTGGGCCTCTGCGGTCGTGCGGACGGGACTACTGTCTATCATCCTCTTCTCCGAGTCCGGGACGTGGGCCTTGGGCTCGAGGATGTGCAGGGGCCCGGCGAGCAGGGCGCGAGGGCAGCCAGGTGGGTCCTGGGTCAGGCCAGGCCGGGGCTCGCGCGCACGTCCAGGGGGCGCCCGGGCCCCACTCTCCTCCTCGAAGTCCTCGTCCTCTTCCTCCTCGCTGCTGTGGATCAGCATGGTGGCGTCTGATAGGGATTTCTCATGGCCGTATCTCAAACCCTCCGCCTCCTCCGGCCCTTCCCGCTTCGTTCTCTCCGTGAAAACGCTGGGCTGGGAGCCCGCCGAGAGGGCTCGCGGCACCACCTCCGCAGCCGACGCGGACAGGGTCCGCTCCTTGAGCCGCAGGCCCTCCAGGCAGTGGCTGAGCCCGGCCACCTCGATGCTGTTCCGCTTGTGCAGCTGCACGTGGCGCGCGGCTGTGAGGGGCTCGCTGACTTCCTGCAGCGAGTGCGCCACGGGCAAGCTGTCCTCCTGGAACGTCTGCACCGAGTGGTGCACGCGCCGCGTGATGAGGTCGGGGTTGCTGCTGCTGATGTACAAGTGGCGGGACAGGTCGGGCGTGCTGTTGGCTGGCCTGGGGGGCGGATAGGGTGGGGGTGGCCGGTACACCTGCGTCCGCATGATGTTGGGGGCTGGGTAGTCCTGCGCCTGCAGCTGCGCGTTCGTCAGCTCGGGCACGCTGACCGCGCCCACCACGGGCCGCCGCTCGACGGGGTAGGGGTAGGGAGACGGGCTGTGGAAGCTGTAGCTCAGGCTGAACGGGCAGTGCGCGGTCGGCGGCGAGGGGAGCTGCGCGTGCTCGCGGATCTCGGGCTGGCTGTAGACCAGCGCCGCGGGCCTGCTGTAGGCGTACGAGCTGCCGATGTTGAGGTTTCGCAGCGAGTGGCTCTGCCGTTCCGCATGCACCAGGCCCCTGTTGAGCTGCTTCATCACAGTCTCATAGTCTGGGGTGGGGCGGTAGGACGGGGGTATCAGGGCGCTGTGCCGATGGGATGGGACGTAGTCAGGCCTCATGACGTCACTCCCGGTGATGCTTGGGTTGGACGACATGGGCGAGGGCTGCAAGTAGGGCTGAGGATTATTTAAGGAGTTGGTGCTGTGTGCGCTGTAGACACTGCCGTTACGAATCCGACCACTGAGGTCAATCTGGCCTCTATCCAAGCTTGTCTGAGAGTGACAATAGTATCCGTTCTGGTTGGGCACAAAGAGGTTATCTAGAAAAAGAATGAGTTCAAAATGAGATTTTTTTTAATTGGACTAATTACTCCAACCAAATATTGAGATCGGCCCTTACCTCTGAGGACATTTTGAACAGAGCTTGTAAAAATCCATGCTAAAATGACCTAGCTTTAGCCACACTATCTGAGTGACCCTGGGAGTTCGGCTTCCTCATCTATAGGATGGGGATGGCTCTGCCTACTTAAGGGGTGGCATTCATTGGGTGACAAAGAAAGACCCTGCCTTAAACCACACACACAGCAGACTAGCAGACTTTTTGGAACTCTGGGGAAGTTGAGGCAGAGATACCATTCAAGGCACTGGGCTGGGGACTCTTTCTTCCCTGGGTAGGGATGTGGCCTTGCTGCTGCTGAGCCAGTTCAAGCACCGACTGTCTGTAAGCATTTCCTTAATGGAATTTTTGATTGATTGTTCTTCCCAAATGAATACGCGAGCTTCGACTGTAAAAGGGTAATGGTATAGCAGGATCTGAGCTTCTCTGGTCCAACAGTGTCACCAGCAGCCACACAGCCCATAAAGTGTCCAGAGCCAAGAGGAGTCACATTAAAACAGCTGCAGCTGCCCCCTGCCCTGGCCCCCATGTTTCAGGAAGATCCAGACCTGCGGCTAACAGAATCAGTTTAACCTAATCTTACAATAGCTATGCATGTGTCCCTGCCCAGGGATGACAGGGGCCATGTTTCTTCTAGTCAATTTGTAGCTCACCTGCCTTCTGCTACTGAGGATGATTTCTAACCCTAGATGATTTCTAACACTCAGCAGCCAACTCCTTCAAATAACAATTTCCTCTGAAAGGCATTATTTTTGTGCTTCAAAAGTTCCATCGTGATTTAAGTGATACTTAATATGCCACAATGGGGTGGGTACAATTTATTCTGGTGGCACATAAGGCTGTGAGGAAATAGCATTCAAACCTCCATGGTATTCTTCTGCTGACACATAGCACTTCCTTGTCACTGTGCTTTCCTTGTCTATGCAAAGCTTGGTCATGGCTCCATCTCTGCAATCCTCCTTTTCTCACTGCTGTCACAGCTCGGGCCCCTACCCCCGGCCTGTCTGAACTAGCTCTATATCCACCTAGTCTCCCTGCTTCTGCACCCCACAAACCATCTAGCCATTTATGGGACTGTTATGTGGAAAAGGCAATACTGAGAATAGAAGGGGAAAAAGACGGCTGGAATACAGGCAAGAAAAGGGGAAAGGTATGCATGAAATCACCATAATTCAAGGAAGGGAGAAGAGATAAAAGGTTACAGGAGTCCAGAGGAAGGAATGGTCATTTCCAGCCTGGGTTGGGTTGATGGGGACAAGGAAGAGAGAACCAAGAACCACCTCGCAGAAGATATGGCAGTTAAGGGGACTTGAGGGGTAAGTGGGTGAGGTGGGCATGTCCAGCTTCCATCAGAAGTGAGGTCTCTCAACCTCTCAGAGCAGGCAGGATTACGCCTTCTCACCCCTTGATACCAAGCATAGCAATGCGACTAGTAATGGTCAAGGGTAAGAGCACAGAGGGTTAAAAGCCAGCTTCCAGGCTCTCTTCCAGCTGCAACACTGACCAACAACATTCCAGAGAGAAGAGGCTCTCCAGCTCAAGCTCCTACTGCAGACTCACAGGGGCAGAGCCCTCCTGCTAGTGCAGTGTGCAATGGACAGGTGACCCTTACTATTACTTCCCTGAGAGTTTGGAAGGGAATATTTTCTCAGCACAGCACAGCCCTGCCTATCCAGTCTGGATGTCATGTGAACATAAGGGTGCATGGGGTAAGGGTACCTGGGGGTGCAGAGCGGCACTGGCAAAGCCAGGGAGCACCCCCGGGCAAGATGGCGTGGCTGGAGTGTCAGATAGCTACAGAGGAGTAAAATAACTTGGGAAGTAAGGGTAGAAGAGCAGGCTCAGTGAATATTGTGTGAAGTCTCGAACACTAGGCAAAAGAATGATCCTGTAGCCGGGCACGGTGGCTCATGCCTGTAACACCAGCACTTTGGGAGGTAAGGCGGGCAGATCACCTGAGGTTGGGCGTTCAAGACCAGCCTGACCAACATGGAGAAACCCCATCTCTACTAAACATACAAAATTAGCTGGGTGTGGTGGCATATGCCTGTAATCCCAGCTACTTGGGAGGCTGGGGCAGGAAAATCACTTGAACCCAGGAGGTGGAGGTTGCAGTGAGCTAAAAATCACACCACTGCACTCTAGCCTGGGCAACAAGGGCGAAACTCTGTCTCAGAAAAGAAAAGAAAAGAAAAGAAAAGAAAAGTTAAATGTGGATGAGACCCCTGGGAAGCTCACGGAGGGAGGGAAGAGGCCACAGGACAGACCTGCAGGGCACACCAAACAATACTGATGGGAAGGAGGAGGGAAAAACCCAGCATGCCAGAAGGAGAGTTTCCAGAAGGTACAAAGGCTTGAACGTGATGGTGAGGGGATGTGGGGGTGCTAGGAGCCTTGGAAAGGGCTGCTTTAACAGAGTGGCAAAGGCAGAGGAGTGGGTGGTAACCAGCAAGCAGAGGCAGCACACAGAGAGTACTCTTAGAAGTCAGTGAGAAAGGATGGGCATGGTGGCTCACGCCTGTAATCCCAGGACTTTGGGAGGCTGAGGTGGGTGGATCACAAGGTCAGGAGATCGAGACCACCCTGGCTAACACGGTGAAACCCTGTCTCTACTAAAAATAAAAAAAATTAGCCATGTGTGGTGGCAGGGGCCTGTAGTCCCAGCTACTTGGGAGGCTGAGGCAGGAAAACAGCATGAACCTGGGAGGCGGAGCTTGCAGTGAGTCGAGACCCCACCACTGCACTCCAGCCTGGGTGACAGAGCGAGACTCTGTCTCAAAAACAAAAAAGAAGTCAGTGAGAAAGGAAAGCACATCACTCAAACCATCACTTAAAGCGAGGAGAACAAACAATATTAGGATGCTTATAGACAGAGGAAAGAGAATGAAGGGCGAAATGAGACACAATGCAGAGGACAGCCAGGTCCCGGAAGTAGGAGGGGCCAGGATTGCAAGTACCAGACAAGGGCAGGGCGCGAGAGGGAGGAAATAGAAGAACATGGCGAGGGGGGCACTCTCGGGCTCTACATCCAAAGCCCTCCTCCCTACTACCCACCTCACTGCATGAAAACGCTCATCTTTACACCAGGGCCAACACAAGCAATAGTCACATCCCACCTTCTGGTCCCTTCATGCATCACTCCCTACCAGTTCCTTACCCGAGAGGGAACCTGGACCACTCTACTCTCCAAACACGCACTGCTTCATTCTGTGCATGGCGTTCACTATCCCCAAAACTAGGAACAGCAACGCCAGTCAAGTCCCTGCCTTTCTACCTGCTGAAATCCACCCATCTTTTCAGATACAGAAAGTTCTTCTCAATCTCCCCAATGTGATGAGTCTCTCTTCCATTGAGGAGCATGGTAATTGCACATGCTGTCTCAGAAAAACTTATCATATTCAAGTTATTTGTGCCAGGAGTGGTGGCTCAGGCCTATAATCCCAGCACTTGGAAAGGCAGAGGCAGGAGGACAGCCTGGGCCCAGGAGATTGAGACCAGCCTGAACATATAGCAAGACCCCATTCTCCACAAAAGGGGTTCAGGGGAGAAAGACAAAGTTATTTGTACACCTGTCTTCAACTATCAGATTCTAAGTTGTTTCTTTTTTTTTTTTTTTTTTTTTTTTTATTTTATTTGAGATAGTCTCCCTCTATTATCCAGGCTGGAGTGCAGTAGCGCAATCTTGGCTCACTGCAACCTCCACCCCCACCTTGGGCTTAAGCAATTCTCCCACCTCAGCCTCCTGAGTAGCCAGGACCACAGGCGCATACCACCATGCCCAGTGTTTTTTTTTGTTTGTTTGTTTTTTTGGATAGAGACTGGGTCTGGCCCTGTGGCCCAGGTTGAAGATAAGCTTCTTAAGATGTGGAAATACTCATCTGCATAAACCTCCTTAGCATTTGGTATAGCCCCACTGCTTAAACTTCAGCTTGGGAGTTTGTTACAAATACAATTGCTTATACTTCTCAAGTGAAAACTGCAGTAGTCACATGTTTAACTTTTACAATAGGAAAGCCTCTGGCAGGGGAAAAAAAGTAAACCTGGGAATTCTTTGTCAGATAGCAAAGAAGCACTTAAAGGCTAATAGAGTGGTGGTAAAAGGACACAGGAACCAGCTTGATAGTTTCCCATTGGCCAAATTTGAGATCAGTGGCGCATCAAAATTTGATACTGCATTTTTTTTACATATATTCAAGAACCCAAGTATATGTAGTGGCTCACACCTGTAATCCCAGCAATCCGGGAGGCTGAGGGGGGGCAGATCACCTGAGGTCAGAAGTTTGAGACCAGTCTGGCCAACATGGCGAAATCCCATCTCTACTAAAAATTACAAAAATTAGCCAGGCATGGTGGCGCACCTGTAGTTCCAGCTACTTGGGAAGCTGAGGCACCAGAATCGTTTGAATCTGGTAGGTGGATGTTGCAGTGAGCTGAGACACGCCACTGCACTCTAGCCTGGGTGACAGATTGAGACTTTGTCTCAAAAAAAAAAAAAAAAAAACTGAATATATTGGCTTCTTTTATGAATCCAGGATAGCTATTATCATGATGCAATTTGGGGTGCAACTTCAGCCAAAAACTGTCCAGGTTTCACAATCTCCAAGCATTCACAGATTTATCCATAGTAATAACTATATAAGGCATGGTGAAACAGTGTACTTTACCTTGGGAAGAAGCATATGGTTCTGTATAATGTCCATTATAGTGCAGCTGTGGTGGGGGAGGCATCACGTAGGGCTGGGGTTTAGGCTAAGAAATGGAGAGTTGGACACAGGGTTAAAACACATTGCTTATATAATACAGGTGAAGTTATTATCCACTGGATTCTTTCTGTTAAAAATAAACTTCTGAAGGAATTAAATATATTATATATAGAAAATAAACATGAAGACAGTAGTTCTTATCATATCTAGCATTTTCTATGTTTCCCCAAATGGCAATGCCAAACCCTATGACTGATACCAAGGGCATTAGGCTCCACAAGAAAATCTGCATCTAAAAAGCTAAGAGCAAGAAGGAATAGATACAGATTTCCTTGTATAAACATTTGAACATAAGAAGCTTATATGTATTATAATCAATCTTATTAAAGTCATCTAATATTTTAAATATATACCAACTTAGGATTACTCTTGGCCAACAGTCTAAGTTCTTAATATTAAGGTCAGACCTAATATTCAAATATGTATAATATAATAATATAAATACTAGATTGGACCTATGGGAAAAAATCACCATTTCTTTGGTTAAAAATGATGAAATATCAATACACTTTTATGGTTCAAACTCAAAATTAACAGTATTGAAAGCATATTTTATTAAGGAAAAACATCACTAAAATATAAAAGCAATCATATTTTCCTTGTTTCTTACCAGAGACATCCTTGAAGAAGACCTCCTCCTGATTGGGTTCACTGTGACAGTCTGAGTTTGCCTATAAAATAGGATGTCTCTGAGAAGAGCACATACACACTTCTCTTAAATTCTACCAAAACAAGATTAGGAACGTAAAATAATAAATCTTCTAAGGCAAAAAAAAAGACAAGCTATCTAAGTCATGAAGTCAGAGAAAAGAAGGGAGTTTTTTTTTTAACCAAAAAAAAAAAAAAATAGCTGGGTGTGGTGGTATGCGCCTGTTTCTCTCTCAGTCCTTTCCTGCTACCCCAACCCCTCAACCTGCCCTGTGGTTTCAGGCTCCCCACACAGTATCATCACCTGGACCCACAAAGGGATCAAAGCATCTTTGCCAGGCCCATCCAAGTAAACCTTTGGATTAGCCATAAGCAGTGGGGAAAGAGACAAGGCTGTATCACCCACACACTTGCCACAGGATAAGTGGGATTCAGTGCAAATGCAAATGTGTTTTCTCCTGTGCACTGGGGGAGCCCTGGATCTCTCCACTAACCTTCCTCCCGGGAAACCATCCACTGTCAACCCAGAAGCCTCAAGCAGTAAGAACTGCCTTTAATTAAAAGTCTGTTAACCACAGACTACAAACATAATAAAGAAATGAATTTATAATTTTAGTGACAAGAAACTACATTTCCAAGTGCAGTAAGCATGTTCCTGTAGTCCCAGCCTCTTGGGAGCATCTTGGGCCCAGGAGTTCAAGACCAGCCCAGACAACATAGCAAGACCCCATCTTTTAAAAAACTCAAATATAAAAAAAAATTCAAACATATATATTTTTAAAATCTACATTTCCTCTAAGGAACCAAAGGAAAGCAAGGTACGAGATTTGGTTCAGTGAGCCGATGGTAAACCCATTTACCTTTCTTTGCAAGAAATTTTTGATTTGTTTTGAATATACTTTTTAAAAAACACCTAAGGCCAGGCACAGTGGCTCACACCTGTAATCCCAAACTTTCAGAGGACAAGGCAGGTGGATCACCTGAAGTCAGGAGTTTGAGACCAGCCTGGCCAATATGGTGAACCCTCGTCTCTACTGAAAATACAAAAACTAGCTGGGAGTGGTGGTGGGTGCCTATACCGAGCTACTCGGGAGTCTGAGGCAGGGGAGTCACTTGAACCCAGGAGGCAGAGGCTGCAGTGAGCTGAGATTGCGCCATTGCACTCCAGCCTGGGCAACAAGAGCGAGATTCCAGTCAAAAAAAAAAAAAAGCACCTAAATGTATTAGGGAGTGCTGACGAATACTTATCTGATAATGTGAGATTTTAAACTATTCACATGGTAAGTTCTATCTTTAAATAAACAATAAAGTAAAAAAAGGAACAAGAAACAGAAAAGCCCATTTGTAACTACTGATTTTAAATAAAGTCAAGATTTTTTTTTTTCTTCTGTGTGGTCAGTTTTACTGCAAGATCTGGGAACCTACACACTTGAATTCTTGGCTTTGTGGATAACATGTAGTTTGTCAAAGCACTTTTTCTTAGACCTTTTACCACCTGTTCCTGGTTCATGTACTTATGTAACACATAATTACTGATTAAAAAAGTATTTTGTGACCTTTGGTTACAGTGTTCTAAGGACTAATTACTAGAAAATCCATCATGACAAAGTGAATATTCAATCCATTTAAGCAAATTTACCATAATATCAAGCCTCACGTCTCATAAATTAACATTACTCTTAACACTCTGAAAACTAGTATATTCAAAACCCTGAATATTAGCTTATTTTATAAGACTCTTGAGATAAAAAGAAAACTAGTACATACTAGTTTTAACATCAGGTGATTACAACTGCTTTTACTAGCTTTTATAAATAATTTCATATTCTTTGTTATTGGAAAGTATTCAGGCTGTTAATGAAAAATAAATGTCTCTTTTCCAAAAGATGTTCCATTCTTCCAGTATTTATTTTGGTGAGACAAGTCTGCGTGGTGTGTCTGGGTTTAAAACAAAAAAACAAAAAAACAAATACTCTTTAAATGCACATTAATATATTCCTTAAAATTAGTGCCCACAAATTAGCTGGACATGGTGGCAGGCGTCTGTAATCCCAGCTACTTAGGAGGCTGGGGCAGGAGAATCGCTTGAACCAAGGGGGCGGAGGTTGCAGTGAACCGAAATCACGCCACTGCACTCCAGCCTGGGACACAGAGTGAGACTCCGTCTCAAAAAAAAAAAAAAAAAAGATAGTAAGTACCCAGAATTTGAAGACACTGCATTTTTGCAGCCTTGAAATTTACTTTGTCTCTGGTTATTCTTCATTGTCAGGACTAGGTTTAGGCAAACTGGGTCCTCTGAATATTGTGTTCAGTCTAGCAGAGACTCACTGTCCAGATGGACTGAACTTAAACTTTTAAAGTACTATAAATTCACAAGGGTTGCCGACAGAATTCTCTGTCAACAAACTCCAACAACATGTCTATAATTGCCCAGCCTGGGGCAAAAATAAAACACAAAACCCAAGGATGCAGAGCTTCAGCACATGGGCGGCCCTCCCACACTGATAGCTTTCTTGGCGCTCTTGCCGGCAGCACCCAGTGTGGAGGCGAACACTGCCCACTGTAGTAGCCGGCTCTACTAACAAAACAAACTACAAAAGCATGTACCTGCCAAAGTGCTTGACCCAGGCAGCCACACCATCAGTTCTAATAGTCTAACCTTCTCTTTCTTCTTGGCGTTGTTCTAATAAATGCAGTTTACTCCGAGACCAACTATCCTCAACTTGGCAGACAAGAGAAAACCATGTAACTATTGGTTGTGGTTTCCAAACGTTTTGGGCAGTTACTATGTTGCTGGGTGCTGCTAAATAACTGAGAAGAAATCACTAGAATCTGTGCACCAAAGAAGACAAAATAAAAATTTAAAAGGCTGAGCCTGGCATGGTGGCGTATGCCTGTGTAGTCCCAGCGACTTGGGAGGCTGAGGCAGGAGGATCCCTTGAATCCAGGAGTTCATGGCTGTAGTGCACTATGATCACATCTGTGAATTCCCACCATATTCCACCTGGGAAACTGGGATACTAGGACCTTGTGTCTTTAAAAAAAAAAAGAAAAAAGGCTGCCAGCCCAAGTAAAATCAATATTATGTATTGAAACTGTGCTAAGGACTGTACGTGATTATCTCGTGGAATGTGAATACCAACCCCACAAGGGAGGTCGTTATCCTGATTTTGCAGATAAGGAAAGTGATACATAGGTTCAGTAAGTTGCTCCTGGTCACATGGCAAACAAGTAGTAGAACCGGCATTTGAACCAGCAGGTCTGTTGGATTCCTGAGTGTATGTGGCTAACAATCATGTGTTCAACCTGCTCCCCAGCCCCAACTAATCTGTAAGCTCCATGGAGGCAAGATGTGGTATCCCTGGTGCCTTTGCTGAGCAAGTGAATGACTAACAAGTGAGGACTAAAGTGATGCTTATTACTAAGCATTTACAGCTGAGCTTATATTTCTAAGCCTCGTCTGAATTTTGCTTTTTAAGTTTCCTTTCTTATATGATGAAAGGGAGTTAAGATTTTGACAAACAAAAAAATGCCATTGATAGCTCATAAACTAATAGACAGTTCAAGGAATAGATTCCTTCCTGTAATCCCAGGTACTTAGGAGGCTGAGATGTAAGGATCGCTTGAGGCCAGGGGTTTATGACCAGCCTGGGCAACATAGCAAGACCCCATCTCTAAAAAACTAAAAAAAAAAATTAGCCAGGCATGGTGGCACACGCTTATAATCCTGGCTACTCCAGAAGCTGAGGGCTGAGGCCACTGGATCCCTTGAGCCCAGGAGTCTGAGGTTACAGTGAGCTATGATCACACCACTGCACTCCAACCTGGAAGACAGAGTAAGACCCCATCTCTTAAAAAAAAAAAAAAAAAAAATGTGTTAGATGGTGGAAATACCTAGCAAATGTTTGTCTCAATGACTGACCTTTTGAGCTCACTATAGTAAGGGTAAGGAAGAATAAATGCTCTCCTCCCAGCCTACACTTGGGTAGACCAGGGCTACATCCAAGCTGCTTACAGGTCACTGACTTGGCTCTGAGATGCCTGTTCCTACTGTTCACCCCCCTACCAAACCCCGCCTTAGGTGTAGCTTCCTGGCATTGTGGGCAAGAGGAACAAAGCCAGCAGAGACCATTTCAGGTAACTGGGAAGGAATACTGATGGAGGGAGAGGCCCTGGCATCACTCCATCCCCATGACATGTGTGATTTTCTTGTTTTTGGAGACGGGGTCTTGCTCGGTCGCCCAGGCTGGAGTGCAGTGGTGTGATCCTGGCTCACTGCAACCTTCACCTCCCAGGCTCAAGCGATTCTCCTACCTCAGGCTTCCGAGCAGCTGGGATTATAGGCGCCCGCCACCATGTCTGGCTAAGTTTTGCATTTTTAGTAGAGATGGGGTTTCACCATGTTGGCCAGGCTAGTCTTGAACTCCTGGCCTCAGATAATCCACCTGCCTCAGCCTCCCAAGTGCTGGGATTACAGGCATGAATCACCGCGCCCGGCCAACATGTGTGGTTTTCTAGGGTGACACTGACCTTTATCCATATAAGAACCCACTCAGAAAAAGCCGCTGCCTCTCCTCAGCTCCACCAGGGGTCCATGTCCCCATACCCAGAGGTCCCACTGTTTGGCCTTGTGGCTGCTCCTCATCTCCCCTCCCACCTCTTCCTGCCCTGCTCCTTCACATGGATCCATGGGAACTACTGGGTCCTCTCCACACTTCTGGGACTCAGGGGACTGGAATGGGATTGGGGCTGTTCCATCTTCTTCCAGACTTCCTATAGTCTCTTCAAGCCCTGCAGTAGGCCAAGAAGAAGACAGGGTAAATCCTTTCCCTTTCCAGGCAGGGCCTACTCCAGTCAGTCTCCTGATTACAAAAGTCTCCAGAACCAAGGTGGACACTGGCTGCTATGTTCACCGACACCCCTGAGTTGCAGGGAGCACTCACCAGCCATCTCACTGCGCTCAGCGAGTGGCCTGCTGCGGTCTGAAATACAAGTTTCCCTTCTGGAGAAAGTCTCTTGAACCCTCTATCACTTGGCTTTGCAGGTTCAAGGATACCATCCTCACTTTCCCTCACAGAAAAGGGCAAGGGAGCCCCCTACACCAAGGGGCCTCTCAAGACTCCCCACTCTCCCAGCCTTTTCTTATATAAATCAGGGAGGGTGATTACAGCATGACCAGTTCTGGGGCTTGGAGTGAGAGATAGTGGGTTTGAAGCAGATTTCTGACCTAACAGGTTGACATTATTATCTCATTTAATTGCCAATTCGACCCTAAAGGAATATTAAGGATAAAATCCTCACTTTATAATTTTAAAAGACAGATTGTTATCCATCTAACATTTTTAAGGTTTGGATAACGATCATTCTGTTATCTAAGGTACTTTGTTAGGGGGTGGAGGGGAAAGGCTGTTGGATCGTGCCATTGTATAAATACTAAAATATAGTTATCTGGGTCCAGGTTAGATGAGTCACATAAGGCCATCCCAAACACCAATAAACTATACATCAGGACTGCAGGTGAAGGGGACATCCTGGGATTACAGTTCCCCTTTCTGTGCAAGTCAAGTCTATCTCCTGGGCCACCAGTCACCCCAGCCCAAACCAGATGTCCAGAAGCCACTGTCCAGTTCCAGGCCAGCTGCAGTTTTGTTAAATGCCTATCACGCTTTAGTTTACCCATCTGGCCCATGATAACAAGTCTACCAATATTTCAGAATCATAATATTGGAACATGACTAAACAGTCTATATTGAGAGCCTTTAAAACACGGTCGTAACAATTAAAGTTCTTTTCATTTTATTATCAAGCAAAATTTTAAAAGCTAATATTAAAAGCTTCATTTACTTTACGTGGGAAACAAACGCTCACAATGAAATATATTAGTTCCCTACAGAATGAATCATAAGTAATTACATAGGAATAGCTCATGGAAATTGACTGCCACAATCTATCGGATATATACAGATTGACAACAAACTTTGGAAAACAGCCCTTTAAACATAATTATTCCATTTTGAAAAGAATCAGGTGTTTCTTATTTAGGTATAATATATGCAACTGATGACATTAATGTAGTTTTATTCACACTTGCCAATAAATAGCAATATTCCAAAAACTAGAGCTGAATTTCTAAGACTGAATCATTCACCATAATCAATCATTTGTTGCTTTTCCCTCTTCCCTCTTTTACTTATTACAAGTTGTTAATTTGCAAAAAAAAAAAAA
>NW_016811906.1:37831-99805 GCF_001698545.2 Rhinopithecus bieti
AAAAAAAAAAAAAAAAAAAAGGCACTAACCACCAGCCAATATGGATGCCTCATGGCAAGGGATTATGTTTTATGGTTTATTCAGATTGTAGATTCTCCACTATTTTCCAGAGAAGAAATGAACTGAGGTAATAATGGCTCAATATTATGACATTCTTAACTTATTAAAGTCTTTAAAATGAAAATTCTGTGGTCCAACAGACTGCATTATCTACTGCTTGAATCTTAGAACTTACTTGTGCATAGAAATCATGCCACATATGGCTGGATAACCAGGCCAGCCCTGGGGAACCCCAAAGGCAACAAGCACTGCTGAACATCACCACCAGGGGGAACACTTTCATATGCAAATACACCCAGGCAGCTAGCGGAAACCGGTTCCCATATTTACAAAGAAAGCAGTTCCTCCTCCCTGTCAGTGCTTACGAAAATCCCATCACCAGAACAGCGGTGGGGACTCGGATGCAAACATGGTGCAGGGGAAGGCAGAGAAGAGACAGGGACTGGGCCATATGTGCAAACCACTGGGCAGCTCCCTGTCCGGGTGGGCATCTCTGCATGTTATCTTTACACTGCTGCTCCTGCCCAGAGTTTCTCTCACACCCTGCAAGACAGAAGGCACTTCCATAGCCTTTCTCCTTCCTTCCTGGTGCTAAGGGGCAAAACGCCCTTGTTAGACTTTCCCTCCACCTCATGCCTCATTTACAATCTGTAATAAAAGGAAGAGACAAAGGAGCAAAAGGGCTCTTCTCCCCTGTGACGCCCATCACTGCCACACCCCAGCTCCCGTCGTTCACTAACCCTTACACACCGGGCACCTTGCCAGACAGGGGACACGAAGATGAGGAAGAGGGGACCCTGCCCTCATGGAGCTCCATCAAACAAGAGAGACAGATCAAATCCACATGAAAAGAGCAGGCAGGAACTACTCTAAGAGGCTAGCACAGCAGCTAAGAGCACAGGCTCGAGTCTTGCTGCTCCACTTACTAGTTGTGTGGCAGGGCAAGACATTTCACTTCTCTAAGTCTCCATACCTTCATCAATAATGGGATAGTAATAATTGTGCCCAACAGGGTTACTGTAAGGATTAAAGAAAATAAAAGCGCTCAGTATAATGCTTGACATAGAGCAAGCATTTACTAAATTATTGTTACGAATTATTCAGATCATTGTTACAAAAGACAGAAAAAAACAGAACTTTTAGAGTGGTATTGAGGACTAAACAAACCGTATGCTTGGTGGTGTCTACAGGGGCTGTATTTTAAACTCAATCTTGAAGAATGACTAAGAGTCTGTCAGAGAAGGGAAGGAAGGACATTTTAGGAAAGGCCTGGGTTGGGAGCATTCACATGATAAGGAAAGACTTCTTCCTGGAGTCAGACTCCAAGGCCACTGGGCTTGGGCAGCTAAGTCCAGAGAAGGACCTGAGAAGTCTGCCCTTAATCCTGTAGCCAGGACGGGGCGGGTGAGAGGCACATACTCAGATTTGTTCCTGACATGTAACTTCAACAGCAGTGCTACATATTTTGCTTATCTATCCAGAAGACTGCATACAGGTGAGATAGGGCATGGGGGGCCAAATGGGAGGCAGCTCCAGGAGGCGCCTCCAGAAATGGTGCGAGGACAAAAGGACAGCTCAAAGAAAGGTTGTGGGAATTGAACGAAACATTTCAGGTCTCAGCTTAGATGTCACCTGGCTGGGTAGCCTTTCTTATCTTGGCAGTTCTGGGTGAGGTACCGTTTTCCTAAGGGATCTTACAGCACCAGCATCAAGACATCTCGAATCAGAGCTCTTAACACTTGTATCTACAGATTAGTTGAACAAATTAATTAAGGCCGATAGTGAGCCAGGCCCTTGCTTGGCATGGGGAATATAGCACTGAAGGCAGGGAAGAATGTCTGTCCTTATGCACTGCTGTAGAGCTTACCTGCTGGCAGGGGATATAGGCAAACAAGCAAACAAACAAATACAGAAATTCACATGGTGCTAAGTGTTATAAAGAACAAAACAAAGTTAGAGGGCAAAGAGACAGATCGTAGTGGAAGGGGAGTACCATAGGACAATCAGGGACAGCCTCTGAAGAGGTTCATATCTGACCAGACAGCAGATAGCAGGCTGTAATGAGGGAGCAAGGCAGGTGGAGACCTGGGAAAACAGCAAGGACAGTGTCCCCTAGGGTGAGGCACATCTGTAGCCTAGCCAGGATACCACTGTGGCTGGAACAGAGCAAGCAAGGAGGAGGATAAAAGACACAAGGTTGGAACCAGGCAAGCACCACACTGTGTATGGTTTCGTACTTTTATTAGAAGTAAAATGGGGCCAGGCATGGTGGCTCACACTTGTCTAGCACTTTGGGAGGCTGGGGCAGGAGGATCCCTCAAGTCCAGAAGTTTGAGACCAGTCTGGACAACATAAGGAGATCCCGCCTCTATAAAAAATATCAAAAAATTAACCAGGTGTGGTGGTACACAACCATCTACTCAGGAGGCTGAGGTGGGAGGATCACCTGAGCCCAAGGAGGTTGAGAGGCTGCTGTGAGCCATGATCATGTCACTGTACTTAGCCTGGGTGACAGAGCTGTCTCAAAAACAAACTAAAAAAATTACTTAAAAAAAGAAGTGGAATGCCAAAGGAGGGTTAAGAAGAGTGACAGGATCTGGGCCGGGTGCTGTGGCTCATGCCTGTAATCCCGGCACTTTGGGAGGCCAAGGTGGGTAGATCACAAGGTCGGGAGATTGAGACCATCCTGGCCAACATGGTGAAACCCCATCTCTACTAAAAATACAAAAAATTAGCTGGGCATGGTGGCGTGCACCTGTAGTCCCAGCTACTCAGGAGGCTGAGGCAGGAGAATCACTTGAACCCGGGAGGCGGAGGTTGCAGTGAGCCAAGATCATGCCATTGCACTCTAGCCTGGGCAACAGAGCAAGACTCTATCTCAAAAAAAAAAAAAAAAAAAAAAAAAGAGTGACAGGATCTGATTCAGGTTAAAATGAGATCATTCTGGCTGACATATGGAAAATAAGCTACAGGTAGTGAAGGCACAGAAACAAAGTCAGAAGGCTACCATAATATTCTGACGAGAAGCAGTGGCAGCTAGCACCAAGCTGCTAGCACGAGTGGTAAAAATGGTCAGGTTTCATACCACATCCAATTCATCAGCAAGTTCTGCCAGCTGTACCTTCAGAATACACAGGCAGTAGTATATATTCACCACAACTTTCAGAGTGGTATTGAGGACTAACTAAATGCTTGCGGTAGGATGCAGAAGTCAAGAGCTCAGGGAGGGCCGGGCACGGCGGCTCACATCTGTAATCCCAGCACTTTGGGAGGCCAAGGCAGGCAGATCACCTGAGGTCGGGAGTTCAAGACCAGCCTGGCCAACGTGGAGAAACCCTGTCTCTACTGAAAATACAAAATTAGCGGTGTGTGGTGGCACATGCCTATAATCCCAGCTACTCGGGAGGCTGAGGCAGGAGAATCGCTTGAACCGGGAGCTCAGCGGGAGGACAGGCTAGGAGAAGCCCCCTAGAGGAGCGGATTTGGAGAAAAGGCCTCAGGACCAAACCAGCGAACGTGACTGAGAAGAAACAGTCTAGAAAGAGGAAGCCTAGCAGCAGGTGGTGTCCTGGCAGCCAAAGAAGAGCAGGATTCAGGAAGGATGGAATGAGCTGTCGGAGGATCAGTACTGCAGAGCGGTCAAGTGAAAGAACTTATAAAATGATTACTGGATGAAAGTCACCTGACCACAACAAGCAGTGTCAGTAATGTGGAAGCTTAGGGGAAACAGGATGGAAGGAAGGAAATAAACAAGCATACACAACTCTCTTGAGGAAACCTGCTATTAAGGAAAGCACAGATAACGGTGCAGAGGCTGGAGGGGAATAGAGATGAAGGACAATATTTTACATGTGCAATATCACCGTGTGCTTTATTGATCCGGCAGACAGTGAAAAACCCATGTAGGCTAAGAAAAATGCACACCAGGAAGGAGGGGCACAAATTCTTCAGGTGGCTGGAAAAGCTAAATAATCTTTAATGATTCAAAATGCTGACCAGAGGATTGATTTAAACAAATAAAGGATATTATTCCCTTTTTACCTTTCAAGAATTAGAACCGTTCTCGTAACTAGTTGAAATAAATCTTAGAGGCATACAATGTAGTTATTAGAAGTTGGTCCAAAGCTAAAATGAGGGAAATAGCTACAGGATCAAAAAAAGATATCAATTGATAAAATGTCTTTCTTGATGATACAGTATACTCAAGATTACAATTTCTAAATTCATTATTTTTGATAATTTCCACGAGCAGGACATACTTACAGGTTACACTGGTTTAGTCTGTAAAACTTGTGTCGCGCAACACAGAGTCTCCAAATGTATTTTGCAGTTTCCATGTCTTCCTAGCAAACAAAATAGGCATAAAGCAGTATGAAAGCACACACACAACTTGATACGTTTAATGCAGAGTTTGTCTAAATACATAATGGGTGACATCATATGATAAAGTCACTTTCAGGACACTACAAGCCTTTCATTTTCCAACACTATGCCCATGGTATGAATACCACAAGTAGGATTTAACTTATGAAGACAAAACAATCTGTTCTAACAGTGTGATTCTCATATTAAACAGTTTCAAAATGACATGGGAATCTAAAACTATAAAATACCAACTTTTATTCTTGCCAAATATACTCAGACATTTTTAAACAAAAATATGACTCAGTAACTCAATATTGCCTTTGTCAAGAGAGCAAAAGCAAATAACTGTTAAATAACATTTCTTCAGAGCTATTCATTTATCCATGAAATTTAAGATATCAATGCTTACTTTCTCCCCCACTTAACCCCTGAGGTTTAATTTAAAGGTTATCTTGATCAGACAGTAGTTATCCGAAGACTCATTCATTCAGCATTTACTGAGCAGCCATTTTTTGCCAACTGCCATTTTGCAAAATGCTATATGATAAAACTGCATGTTTTATACAATTATGAAATATTGTAATTTTAATGCTGCCCTGCCTCCAAACACATACAAGCATGCAGAAGTAGAACTTGCTAACTTTTAGGAAAAACATTCCATGCAGACCCCTAATGTTTACTCACAGTTTGGAATTGGATGGTCTCCTCTTTATTTGCCAGTTCTAATGCAAAAAAGGACTTGTTGTGGGACATGTTGGCAATGTCATGCCACCTAAAGAACAGCAAATAGAGAATGGCAATGTGAGTGCCTGTGGGCGAAACAAGGAGATAGAATATACAAGTTTTCCCTAAGCCTGACGTGTAAGTTAGCATTTGGTGACATTTTTGAGAAAAACAAAAAACAAAAAACATGAGACCAGCCTGGCCAACATGGTGAAACCCTGTCTCTATTAAAAATACAAAAACTAGGCCAGGCATGGTGGCTCACACCTGCAATCCCAGCATTTTGGGAGGCCGAGGCAGTTGGATCACCTGAGGTCAGGAGTTTCAGACTCCTGGCCAACATGGTGAAACCCTGTCTCTACTAATACAAAAAAGTTAGCTGGGCGTGGTGGTGGGCACCTGCAATCCTGGCTACTTGGGAGGCTGAGGCAGGAGAATTGCTCGAACCCAGGAGGTGGAGGTTGTAGTGAGCTGAGACAGCACCATTGCACTCCAGTCTAGGCAACAAAAACAAAACTCCGTCTTAAAAAAAAAAAAATTACAAAAACTAGGCCAGGTGAGGTGGCAAGCACCTGTAATCCCAGCTACTCGGGAGGCTGAGGCAGAAGAATCATTTGTCTGAACCCAGGAGGCAGAGGTTGCAGTGAGCTGAGACAGCACCATTGCACTCCAGCCTAGGCAACAAAAACAAAACTCTGTCTTTAAAAAAAAAAAAAGAAATTACAAAAACTAGGCCAGGCGAGGTGGCAGGCACCTGTAATCCCAGCTACTCAGGAGGCTGAGGCAGAAGAATCGTCTGAACCCAGGAGGCAGAGGTTGCAGTGAGCCAAGATTGTGCCATTGCATGCCAGCCTGGGCAACAGAGCGAGACTCCATCTCAACAGTGGTTTTAATCAGCTAGCATGAACGTTCTAATTGAAGTGACAGCAGCTAGTTGTAAAAAGTAAACTCAAGTATACTAAATGAGGGAAAAGAGAATTTAAAAGATGTAAAATGTATCATTCTCATGTGTCAGATTTGCTTCATGGAAGATCCCTGTCTTAGCTGATTGCCAATGCCTCATTTACTCATTCAACAAAATAAAAGACACCTATTATAACAATGCCAGAAATTGCAGTCGGTCCTAGGGACACTAAGATTAGTGAAGTACAGTGCTTCCCTCAAAAGAGCACATGTGTAGGGGAAAGGTGGGAGAAAGAACACAGAAGCCAACAAGAACCTTTAAGTGCTGCAGGTATTAAAATAAGGCACAAAAGTTGGGAAGGTGTGCTCTGAAAAGCTTCAGGGTGAAGATAAATTTGAAATGCCAGGAACTCAAAGAGTGAACTATTCTGGAAGTGATCACTACGATTCAAAATCTCATATTTTCTAATTTTATCATATTAGCTTTTATATGTTAATATTTGATTTTATTACATAATCTCAGAATGTCATAAAAAGAAAAAATTATGGAAGAAAAAATTTTATCCTTCTCCATTAGATTTATTTTAAATGCATTAAAATAAAATCAACTTAGTAGTGATTCAGTGTTTGTTAAATCTAAAGATTATTAGCATCACAGTAAGGCAACTGTGAAAATTCCCATCCAGTGATAAAGGAAGCCAGGCAGATGCCTCAAGTTTCCATGTGACACTTTGGACACCATCAGAGCCCTGCCCTTCAGGTGAAGCCACAGATCAGTTTTCCTCTCCTCTCCCTGACCCCCAACTCAGCATGTTGGGAAGGGTTAATATAAGTGGCTTGGGGACGAGAGAGTAACTGCCAAAGAGGAGCCACCCAGCTCAGGGCAATGCATTCTAGAAGTGGGGTTCTGCTCCCCAAGTGATGGGTACTCTCTGAAGTCATAATCACCATGGAGAATTCATGGCTCAAGAGGCAGTAAAGCAAAGGAAGTGAGGGAGGAGATGTCAGTTTAGAGAAAAAGCTCTTCAAAGGCAAAACTAGTTCTCAAGAAGAAATGGTAGGAATGGTTTAGAAAGCTTGAGTAATGTGTGTGTTGCGATGCTGGCAGTGAGTAGGGGGTGGAGAGAATAAAAGCGTTTAATACAGTAATTAAGAGCCCACGCATAAAGTGGAGGACCCAAGTTATAGTCCTAGTTATGCCAGTTAATAACTGAGGGACCATGGACAAATCACAACTTTTCTAAGCCTCAATTATCACATGTGCAAAGGGGTGGTGATACCTACTGCTGAGAGTGTTATGAAGATTACACTAAAAAAATTCACATAAAATGCTCAGCATAGTTTATCTGACTCATGATAAGCACTTAACAAATGGTAGACATGAAGGAAAAAACAAAAAACAAAAGTTATAGAATATGTTTTCCTGCCTTATAAAAACAACATAAGCTTTTGGTTGGACACCATGGCTCACGCCTGTAATCCCATCACCTTTGGAGGCCAAAGAGGGAGAATTGCTTGAGACCAGGAGTTAGAGACCAGCCTGGGCAACACAGCAAGACCTCATCTCTATAAAATAAAATAAATAATAAATATAAATTTAAAAACAATATAAACTTTTAATTTTCACTACTCTGTACCCAATTTACTCAACTGGGTAAATAGAATCTCAGAGTAAAACTGCAAGTATTTCTATGAAATGAACTTTGGATTTTCCAGATTACAGATTTTAAGGAATTAAAGGCAGGGATTGTACAATATGGACCAACTTACTATCTTTAAGATACAAATTAGAACACAGAATACTATAAAGGAAATTAAAATCACCTCTACATATGCTTTCCATCCTTCTTCACATTCCAAGATTTCCACAAATGAATAGTATCTTTTTTTATATCAGCAAAAAAACCAACATTATAAAAAATTATTGAAATTTGCTTAGATACTGGTATTTTAGGAATTTTGGTACAAAACTAGAGTCAAAACAAAGATCTTTATTTTTCATAGGCCGGGCACAGTGGGCTCACCCCTGGAATCCCAGCACTCTGGGAGGCAGGCAGATAGCTTGAGCCCAAGAGTTTGAGACTAGCCTGGGCAACATGGCGAAACTGTCTCTACAAAAAACACAAAAATGAGCCAGGCATGGTGGCATTAGCCTGTAGTCCTAGCTACTCAGGAAGCTGGGATAGGAAGATCACTTCAGCCTGGGAGGTCAAGGCTGCAGTGAGTGGTGACTATACCACTGTACTCTAGCCTGGGCAACAGAGTGAGACCTTGTCTCACAGTAAATAAATTAACCAATAAATGGCGCTGGAAACCACAGCTCAAATTAAAAATTCACATCAAAACAAAGAATGGCCTCCATATGGCACAAAAAGGATCACACATTTTTAAGCATTTTATAATAGGCCGTCATTATAGGCATTATATTCTGGAAATTTCGTTTTGAAGAAAGTGGCTTACTGAAAAGGACTGTTGCATTCCAATGGTATTTTTTTTTTCTAGGAAAGGAATTATTTCCATTTTTTAATGAGACCTTGGTATAGACTTGTGAACAATTTAACTGCTGTAAGTACTAAAAAAATATATCACCAACAGGAGTCATAGAAAACATACAAAAAGAGGTAAGAAAAATACCTAAATACCACAGGATGCCTTCCATTCTTGTGTTTCACAAAGATACCTTCAAGACACGCTCCAATGGATATGTCACTTCCTTGGCTATCCTAAAAGGAGAAAGCAAAAGAAGAAACACCCAGAAAGCAGATGCAGAAGAACTGCTGCTACAGAGTTCCCTGGACTGGCTTCCCAGATGCAGAAAGTTCAGGAGACCTACAGAGTAACTATGCAGGAAGACAAAAGTCTGAATGAGATCTATGATCTTATAGATATGTATAAAAATTGAAAAAGTTTGGCCCTCCTTAGGAACTCTATTTCAAGACCATTTCAAAGTATGAACCACAAAATGGGAATGCATTTTACCACAAAATTTTGGTCACCAGGACCTCGGCTTTTAAGTTTCCAGAGTTTTGCATGTCCTCAGCCTTTGCACATAAGGACATCCTTGGATTTCCCCACGATTTTCTCAAATTTGTGAGCCTAACTTTAAAGAACCTCAGCCACTGAGCCACAATTACCTTAGCAGGGTAGCTCTCTTCTCCATAGCCATCCATTCTCTCTACCTCCTGCATGTACAGCATTTCAGCATCAGGAGCTGCGAGCCCTCTGCAACCCAAAAGAAGCAAGATTGTTCACAAAGCAAGCTTAAAATGGTTTAAAATAAAGCTTTTCTTAAAACCTATGTATCAATTTAGCATAGGACATTACAAACATTTCAAGTTTCTAAGCATCTATAATTGGTTATATCGATATATTGATATTTACTGAAAACCAGTCTGTGTAAAACACTGGACTACTGAATGCTGAGGGTATCACATGAGATCCTGCTCTCTATACTTAAGGCAGATGAGTGGGAAGGTAGGGGATAAAAAAACTTCCTAAAAAAATCTTCAGGTGAAATCTTGAACTTTTCTTAAATCACCAAGTAATTGCTTATTATCCCAAATATCAGGGCTGGGCACGGTGACTCGTGCCTGTAACCTCAGCACCTTGGGAAGCCAAGGAGAAAGGACCACCTGAGGCCAGCAGTTTGAGACCAGCCTGGGCAACATAGTGAGACCTTGTCACTACAAAAAAAAAAAGAAAAAAAAATGTTTAAATTAGCCAGGCATGGTGGTGCAACACCTATAGTCCCAGCTGCTTGGAAGGTTGAGGTGGGAAGACTGCTTGAACCCAGGAGTTCAAGGATACAGTGAGCTATGATTGCTCCACTGCACGCCAGTCTGGGCAACAAAAAAAAAAAAACCAAAAAAACAAAAACAACAAAATATCAGGCATTACTGAGAATTATGTGCTAAATGTCGAATACAGGGAATAAGGGTATGAGGAGGCTACATGAAAACCCCTTTTCGCTCAGGTGAGTGGAGTGCAGCACTACTAGGATGGGTAGGAAGGCAGCGTGGGTACAGGAGGAGTGCCCAAGTGCATGCAGACTTGCATCTCCAGCCTCATCTTTCGATGCTCCCCTTTGTGCTCAAGGCACCCACACTGCAGCCATCCCAAACTCTGCATCTCTTCAGATAGAGTATGTTCCCTAGCCCCTCTGGGCTTTTGCACATGAGAATCCCTCTTCTTGGTATGCCTGTGACTCACTTGTGGATCTGGGCAATTCCTAATATCCTTCAAGACTCTGTCTATGTATCATTTCCTCTGGGTCGCCTTCTGGGATTCCCCAGTGCCCCAATTCTGTGCAGTCCCAACACATTCCACCCGTACCCCTCTAACTGCACTCATTATCTTCTTATATGTATTATCATTACTATAGTGGTTGTCCTGCCAGCCCTCATATTGCAGGGCTGGGAATGCACACTTAGAAGACAAGAAATTATTCTATTTACCTTTGTGCCATAGCATCCAGCACTCTTACTCTGCCTAACACAGAGTAAGAACACTACGCTATCTTTTAAAGAAATGAACAAATGAATAAATGGAAGTGACAAAAGGCAGGGCAATGTGTGCCTGAGGGATCAATTAAGCTAGAAAAGAAATTGTTCATGTGGACAGCAGAAGGTAAAGCTGGGAAGGCAGGATTTAACCAATTTATGGGAGGCCTTTAATCCCAGAGTAATGAACTCGGGCTAGCAGGAAGCATGAAAATACCCATTAGCACGTGTAAGGAGAAGGAGAGGTAAGAGAAAAGTGATATGCTAGGGAGATTAATCTTTTGTGAGCCACTGTGTGGATTTGAGTGGAGAGAGACTAGAGGCAAAAGGTTATTTTATTTGGAAGGGGATAAGCAATAGGTTCTAATGAAACTGACCTGCTTTCAATTCCCACCTTTACCACATGTAGAGGTAACTAAATCTTTCTCTTTTTTTGGCTCTGTCACCAGGTTGGAGTGCAGTGGCACGATCTCAGCTCATTGCAACCTCTGCCTCCCGGGTTCAAGCAAATCCCCTGCCTCAGCCTTCTGAGTAGCTGAGACTACCAGTGTATGCCACAACATCTGGCTAATATTTTGTATTTTAGTGGAGACAGGGTTTCATCATGTTTGCCAGGATGTTCTCGATCTCCTGACTTCGTGATCTGCCCGCCTCAGCCTCCCAAAGTGCTGGGATTATAGGCATGAGCCACCGCTCCCAGCCAGAGATAACTAAATCTTTTTGAGTTTGGTTTCCCCATCTTACAGATGGAGATAATAATGTTTATCTTAATGAGTAGTTATAAGAATTTAATGGTAGAGTACAGACAGTCCTCAACTTATGATGGTTCAACTGAGTGACTTTTCAACTTTACAATGGTACAAAGGTGATACAAATTCAGTAGGAATTGTACTTCGAGGACCCATACAACTACTCTGTTTTTTACTTTCAGTACTGTATTCAACAAATTATATGAGATATTCAACATTATAAAATATATTACAGGCTTTGTGTTAGATGATTTTGCCCAACCGTATGCTGATGTAAGTGTTCTGAGAACAGGTAGGGTAGGCTAGGCTAAGCTATGATGTTCAGCAGGACTGGTTTATTAAATACATCTTGACTTACAGTATTTTCAACTTACTATGGGTTTATCAGGACTTAACCCCATCCTAAGTCAAGGAGCATCTGTATGTGGAACTGTGTGGTAGTTGGTTTAGAACGAAACCTAGCATTCTCTAGAAGAGTATTTTTTCTTACAGGCAACACAGAGATTCACCGTGAAAGAATGTCAATATGTACAAGTATACAAAGGTATGCAGAAGCATAGTTCAGAGTAATAAGCACCACAGCTCTTAGCGTAGCTCCCCAGATGACAGACACAGCTTCCGTAGGTATACAGAGGGAAGTAACCCTGGACTTGCTAAGCTATATCATAAAAGAAAACAAATCATCCTAATTTTACATTAACCTATACAGGATGAGGTTATCAAATAAACCTTTACTATACACAGTGAAAAATGGGCACCCATCAATGACTGGCTGCTTTCAACTTCCTCAGTGTCCTCACTGCTAAAAAAGGACAATAAATGAGTAATGGGTAAGTGCTTACTTAGAACAGCACATGGCACATAGTGAGTACTATGTAAATGTTGGCTACTTGTAATAGCAGTGGCAGTAATGTTCCAAATTTAGTTGGGCAAATACGTATTAATCATGTAAATTAAATATTTAATTGAATATTTCAAATTCAAGCAGACATTGGTTCTATGCTATTTCGATGTCTTATTTCTTAGAGTTACCTGTATTTCTGATGTAGTAAGGCCACTTTTTGGGTTGCTTCTTCCAATACTTTTTCATCTTGTAACCATCCCTGAAGAAAACACACAGTGGTAAGTACGTGACAATTCACCCAAATTTCTTAGAAGGAATCATGGCTGTTGACTGTTAATGACTCTTGTCACTATCTGGCAAAATTATGACTATTGTTAATATATGGGAGCTTTGCTTACATAGGTAATCACCTTTCTAAGGAATTAAGTGGCTTCCTCACAGGAGCCAAAAAAAAAACAAAAACAAAAAACTTGCCCCACCTTCTCAATTCATCCCTGGGAAAGTTTCAGCTGAGTTATTTCAAGTTGGTGACAGTAGTCAGCCAGTCCTGAGCCCAGCAAGATAAAAACATCTTATGTGTTCTCTGGCTGGCTGTGTAGACACTCAGAAGAGCATACCACACCTTCCTTAGTTGTTGCAATGCAGTTTCCATGTCCTTTCCATCAGTAATGACTTTATAAAAGTAGAAGGCAGTGTCTTTGTCATCTACTTTTTAAATTGCTGATGAGAAGTGACATTCATTCCTCAATATAATTTTGTAAGGTTTCAAACCTTCAGTTAAAAGCAAAACCTGTGCATGCTTCCTGAGAAGCTGAAAATGAATCCTTCTTTTTAAACTCACATTCAAATAGAAAACAAATATCTCCAGGCACAGTGCAGTCACTATAGACCCTTCAGATTCTGTGGGTTCACAAGGACCAAGATGACGACAACAGAGAAAGCAGTCACACTTGAGATGTTTATAAGAGGGAATTTTTTTTTATAATCCTATTCCTGACAGTAAATCTATCATACGGATTTCATTTCAGGGATTATTAAGGGTATAGGAATGAACTGTTTGTTTTAAAAAGCCCAGCGTCAAAAGAAGTCTTACCACAGGAAACAAGGCAAATTTCTGAAGAAAGTCCTGGGATTCATACTGATCAAAGTCACCAAAATCAGCTATATAGAATGACAAAAATTCATGTTAATTATATTTAAATTTCATTGCAAAATATGCACAACAAAATTAAACATGCCGTATATATAGATGGTATGCTAATATTTCAGAAGTCAAATTTTTTATAACTATAAAAGTATATTTTAAAAGTATCTTTTAAAATGTTAATTAGGCAGACATGAGTCTTGGCTTGGAAAAATGCCTATGAATTAAATAAAAAAACAAGTTGCAAGCTATATGTAATATGATCTCATTTTTATAGTTTAAATGCAAACAAAACCTACCCTGTAATCATATATGCTTGCTTATGTACAGAAAAATATCAAGGAGAAACCAAATTGTCAACAGTAGTGATGAAATGGACTTAGACCACTTGAATATATTACAGCAAGATATATTTGTTTTGAAATTATTAATTTTTTTAAAAAATTGACAATTCAGCAAAATGCTTATGAAAAAGTAATTCTTAAAGCCAAAAAGGATACTTAAGAAAATCCAAAGTACCTTGAAAAGGAATGTGGCTCTATGTGCATCAGGCATTTGTTTAAAAAAGATGCATGTCTCCATGCCTGCTAATAGCCGAAGGAGTTTTATTAATAATTATTCTGATTAAATTTCACTCCCAAGGCGAAATGCCAGTTATTGTTTGAAATAATGCCCTGTCAGAAACCTTCCCGGCCAGGCACAGTGGCTCACACCTATAATCCCAGCACTTCAGTAAGCCAAGGAGGGAGGATAGCTTGAGCCCAAGAGATAGCAAGACCCTATCTCTACAGAAAAGTTTAAAAATTAGCCAGGATGGCCGGGCGCGGTGGCTCAAGCCTGTAATCCCTGCGCTTTGGGAGGCCGAGACGGGCGGATCACGAGGTCAGGAGATCGAGACCACCCTGGCTAACACGGTGAAAACCCCGTCTCTACTAAAATACAAAAAACTAGCTGGGCGAGGTGGCGGCGCCTGTAGTCCCAGCTACTCGGGAGGCTGAGGCAGGAGAATGGCGTGAACCTGGGAGGCGGAGCTTGCAGTGAGCTGAGATCTGGCCACTGCACTCCAGCCTGGGTGACAGAGCGAGACTCCGTCTCAAAAAAAAAAATAAAAATTAGCCAGGATGGTAGCGCACACCTGTAGTCACAGCTACTTGGGAGGCTCAGGTGGGAGGTTCACTTGAGCCCAGTAGGTTGTGGCTACAGTGTGCCACGATCACATCACTGCACTCGAGCCTAGGCAACAGAGTAAGACTGTCTCCAGAAAAAAGAAAATACACACATACATGTAAATACATGTATATTAGACATGTAAAAATGAAAAAAATAAACAATTCAAAAATGCTGGTGAAATGCAGAATCTTTATTTATATATGTACATTTTAAAGATATGGTCTTGCTATGTTGCCCAGGCTGGTCTCGAACTCCTGGACTCAAGCAATCCTCTCATGTTGGCCTCCCAAAGTGCTGGGATTAGAGGCATGAGACACCACACCCAGCCATCTTTATCTATTATGATTGATGATATTACTGCATAATCCAGGACAACCATTTAAGAAACCAAACAAGTGGGAGTGTGGTGAGGGATAAAAGACTATACATGGGGTACAGGGTACACTGTTCAGGTGATGGGTACACCCAAATTTCAGAAATCAACACTAAAGAATTTATTCATGTAACCATGGCCAGGCACAGTGGCTCACACCTGTAATCCCAGCACTTTGGAAGGCTGAGACAGGTGGATCACCTGAGGTCAGGAGTTTGAGACCAGCCTGGCCAACATGTTGAAAACCCATCTCTACTAAAAATACAAAAATTAGTTGGGTGTGTGGGGTGGCAGGTATCTGCAATCCCATGTACTCAGGAAGCTGAGGCAGGAGAATTGCTTGAACCCAGGAGGCGGAGGCTGCAGTGAGCTGAGATCGTGCCACTGCACTCCAGCCTGGTCCATAGAGCGAGACTCCATCTCAAAAAAAAAAGTAACTAAATAAATAAGAACTTATCCATGTAACCAAACATCACCTGTTCCCCAAAAACCTATTGAAATAAGTAAATAGGAAGAAACCACACAAATGAAGTGTACTTAAACTATTAAGTGAATATAACCTCATCAAACTCACTGACTGGCATGTCTTTCTTCTTAAAATATGACCTATTAGCAGATAAAGTCTTTGAACTAGATGAATACATAGCATAGTATTAATAAATGTATATGTATATAGTCATATGTCACTTAATGATGGAAATATGTTAAGAAAGGCATCATTAGGAGATGTGCAAACATCAGAGTATACTTACACGAACCTAGGTGGTGTAGCCTACTACACACCTAGGCTATACTGTATAGACTATTGCTCATAGAAGCCTATACAGCATGTTACTGTACTGAATACTGTAGGCAGTTGTAACACAATGATATTTGTGTATCTAAACACAGAAAAAGTACACTAAAAATACAGTGTTATAATTTTATGGGACCACTGTCCTATATGAGGTCTTTCGTTGACCGAAACGTCATTTGGCATTTGATTGAATATGTGTGTGTATACTTCTATTTATTGTATTGTTTGCTCTGTTGACATATAACATGATTAACTTCCAGAAGTCTCACATTTCATTGAGGTATTCCAAGTTCATTTTTTCCCAAAAGGAAGCCCCTTAGATAACAGAATATTTCGCTAATATATAAATACTACTAAAGATGTATATAGACAGTCAGTTAACTTAAAAATCCCTTGCTATTTTGTTGCAACACATTTTAATCTGATAGAACTATTTCATTATGAATTGATTTATTTACCTTGAACAGCTAAGCCTGCTAGCTGAATTGCTCGTTCTAAGGTACAAGGAATACTTCCTTCCAAGATATCTTTCTTCAGTTGCAGATAATACTGATACCTATTAAAAAAAAATGTCAGTTTTAGAAGGTCAATGTCAATATTATCTCATTGAGACACAATGCATTTAACCATAATTTGGTAGAGAAGCATAAACCAGCAAAACAAAACCTTAATCCCACTTTTTTTTTTTTTTTTTTTTTTTTAAGATAGGGTCTCCCTCTGTTGCCCAGGCTCAAGTGCAGTGGCATGATCACTGCTCACTGTAGCCTCGACCTCCCTAAGCTTAGGTGATCCTCGCATCTCAGCTTCCTGAGTAGCTGGGACTACAGGTGCACACCACTATGCCTGGCAAATTTTTCTATTTTTTGTAGAGATGGAGTTTCACCATGTTGCCCAGGCTAGTCTCAAACTCCTGGGCTCAAGTAATCCTAGTGCTTGGATTCAAAATGCTGGGACTATAGACATGAACCACCATGCAGAGCCCCTAGATGGTTTCAAACAAGGATGACAAAGTCCTCAACCATATGACACTTACACATACACTTTAATCAATCTAATGAGTTACTTATCCCAGATTATAGTTATTTCAAAACTAAAACGATCCTATAAGACAATTAGTCATCTGCTCCATGCCCTGTAAAACAGTCCCTACAATTTCTTTTTAGTTGGAGAAATGGAAAGCCAGTGGCCAATCTTTACTTTAAAAACTGACTAGTAACTTGGTAATATAAGACTTTGCTTACCTTGTTTGGTGGAAGTTCCCTAGCACTGGAAAGTAAAGCCAGAGAAAAATGGTTTCTGAGATTTCAGACCAGGCTGATATTAAAATATTTCTGATGAAATCCCTCAAAACAGCTGTTAAGATGCTTTCTTAATATCTGGTAATGTGGGTTTACTTCTGTTTACCACCTTGTTTGTACTTTCAATATATAGGGCATCAGTTACCAGAACAAGGTTTAGAGTCAAGCAGACCTGAACTCTCCAAATTAGTATTCTGCATGAACTTGGGCAAGTCATAATCTGTGAATTCAAATTCTATCACCAGTAAAATGAGGGTACCATCACCCTTCACAGGACTGAACATATTCCAATAATAATATACGTAAACAACTAAGAGCATAGCCGGCAAACAGCAGCTGTATCAATCACATACTTGAAGCCACTCACTTCTCCATTTTGATAAAACTCGAGGGTGAAGATTTACTACTTCCTTTTATGTATTTGCTCAACAGGTAATTACTGGGGTCTACTATATGTTAAGCATTATTCTAGATGCTGGGGATACAGTGCTAAATGGAGATCACAGACACTCTGCCAGAGCAGTCTATGGAGCCATCTGGAATCCAAAATGTCCTCCATATTTGGTGCCTGTGAAGTGCAACCCAGTTACAGTTCATGTTTGAATTCCTCTGAGAGCCCACTCCTTTAATCATTTCATATGAGTCTTTATCGTCTTATTTCAGCCACAGACATGTAAACTTCTGTTCTTTATTACTGAAGAACCTGACCAAAACACCATCCATTCAAGTAAGAAGAATTTGGATCCACCTTTTCCCCTTCCACCTGCTAACAGCCAAACCCATGGATTTCCCTCCATTAGCTAATGGGATGCTGGCAGTTGTGGGATCCATCAGACAGAAAAACTTGAGATTTTCTATAAAGCAGCTCTTTTCAAAAGCTTATCTGAGGAAGATTGTGTTTAGGGAAGTCTGTCTATTGAACATGCTATTCACAGATTCCATTCTAAATATTCTAGGCCTTTTCCTTAAATCAAAAACACTAGAAAGGGCCAGCCACGGCGGCTCACACCTATAATCCCAGCACTTTGGGAGGCCAAGGCGGGCGGATCACTTTGAGGTCAGGAGTTTGGAGAACCAGGCTGCGCCAACATGGTGAAACCCAAACCCATCTCTAGTAAAAATAACAAATAATTAAGGCCGGGCGCGGTGGGCTCAAGCCTGTAATCCCAGCACTTATTGGGAGGCCGAGACGGGCGGATCACAAGGTCGGAGATCGAGATCATCCTGGGCTATATACGGTGAAACCGTCACGTCTCTGACTAAAGAATACAAAAAACTGCAGGCGATCCGAGGTGGGGCGCCTGTAGTCCCAGCTACTTGGGAGGCGGAGGCAGGAAGATGGCGTGAACCTGGGAGGCGGAGCTTGCAGTGAGCTTGAGATCCGCCACCGCACTCCCAGCCTGGGCGACAAGAGCCAGATCCGTCTCAAAAAAAAAAAATACAAAAATTAGCCAGGCGTGGTGGCACACACCTGTAGTCCCAGCTACTTGGGAGGCTGAGGCAGGAAAATCGCTTGAATCCAGGAAGCGGAGGTTGCAGTGAGCTGAGATGGTGCCATTGCACTCCAGCCTGGGCATCACAGAGAGACTCCGTCTCAAAACAAAAAACAAAAAACATGAAAAGCAATATACTTGAACCCAATTAATGTAGCTTTCCACAGCCTTACATTGTACTGTTGTGAGAATTGATTCTTCCATATTTGCTTTAACTTATTAATTTCTGATTCAATGTCTTACATAAAATCACACCTGAAAGTTTCTGTTTAAATGATATACCAGGAAAATGTGTCATGCTTGCAAAGAGGTATGCTTCTCTGTGTTACATAATGAATGATGGAACTCAGATTTCTTCTTTTGCTTTGGCAGCCATTAAGCTCACAGCTAAAATCCAGGCATAGTCACAATCATTATTATCCCTCTTAATTGCTTTCTCCACTATTTAATAATAGCTACCTTTAAGTGATGAAGAGCTGGAGCTCAGAGATTAAGCAACATGCTCAAATGCATAGAGCTAGACTGAGATGGAGTTTGAATCCCCAGGTCCGAATGGCCCAAAGGTCTTGTTCTTAACCACGACAAATCTATAGTTATAGATGTTTCTAGTATTTTTATTCATTTAGTATTTTACACGACAGTCCACAAAACACAATGGTTGAGAGCAAGGACTCAGGAGCCAGCCTGCTTCAGTCCCGATTCCAGTACATACTAGCAGTGTGACCTTGGGCAAGGTGTTCAACCCTTCTGTGTCTTGGTTTCCTCATCTACAAAATAGAGATAATAGCACCTACGTCATAGGATTTGTTATGAGAATTAAATTAATAAAGTACTTGGGACAGTGTTTAATATACAGTAAAAAACATAAGCGGTTATTATATGTTATTGTATTATCCCTCAAATCCTTTAATGGAAGCAACTAGGGATGGATGAACGGATGGATGGATGGATGGATGGATACACAGACAGACAGTTTGTTTTTTTTTTTGAGACAGGGTCTTGCTCTATAGTCCAGGCTGGAGTGCAGTGGCATAATCATGGCTCACTACAGCCTCAACCTCCTGGACTCAAGTGATCCTCAAGCCTCAGCCTCCTGAGTAGCTGGGACCACAGGTGTACACCAGCACACCTGGCTAAATTGTTTTTAATTTTTTAAAGAAACAGGGTCTCTCTATGTCGCCCGGGCTGGTCTCAAACTCCTGAGCTCAAGCGATCCTCCCACCTCGGCCATCCAAAGTGCCTGGATTACAGGCATGAGCCACTACACCCAGCCATAAATATGTTTTTCTTAAAGAAGTATTTACTGTAGGAGCAGATGGCCAAGAAATTTCACTTCAGTGGCATTATCACTCTTTGCTAAAATTTCTATATATTGGTGGGGCTGAAGATGGCTTATAAATATGTTATTTCAATATTTTTGCAGGCCGGGTATGGTGGCTCATGCCTGTAATCCTAGCACTTTGGGAGACCGAGGTGGGTGGATCAGGAGGTCAGGAGATTGAGACCATCGTAGCCAACATGGTGAAACCCCATCTCTACTAAAAATACAAAAATTAGTCGGGCATGGTGGTGAGCACCTGCAATCCCAGCTATTTCAGAGGCTGAGGCAGGAGAATCACTTGAACCCAGGAGTCGGACGTTGCAGTGAGCCAAGATCGCGCCACTGCACTCCAGCCTGGCAACTGAGCAACAAGAAGAATGAAATAATAGGAAAAAAACAAAGCAGTAATAAAATGTAACACGCAGACCTGAATTCAAAACTGTCAGCCAAGGAACAAAAGAAATTGCACATTTTAATTCAAAAGCAAGTATTCTATAAACTTGCCCGAAAGTAAAAATATGCTGATCAAATATTTTATCTAAATCTTTATCAAGTTACTGATCAACTTTCCAATATAAAATATTTCATACAATATATGACAAGAATTATATAATAAATTAGGTGACCCCATTTTGCACAACAGAAATTCCAAATAATGTATGAAGAGGCAGCTTTTCTCTTCATCTGTTTTCTTAGACTAGTAATAGAAGGCAATGTGTAGGCAGTGGCATTTTTACTTTTTAAGTTTTATTTTGGAAATTCTGAAATGTATGTATAGATATTAAGTATAGTGACCCCATCTCCTTATCATGGTGCCTCACCCATCAACCTTATGCTTACCACGTTTTCTCCATCCATCCTCTCCTGTGCCCCCTCCACCACCAGTGTTTTACAGCAAATCCCAGACGTCATGCCACCTGTAAGTACTTCAGTACACATCCCTAAAAGGTAAGCTTTATTTTTTGAAAACGTAACTACATTTTTATCACACCCAACAAAACGAATATCTTCATACTGAGTACTCAATACCTGATTCGTATGCAATTTTCATCATGGCCTCAAAATGCATTTTACAATTTTCTTAAATTAGAATCCAAAAAAGGTCTACAGATTACATTTAATGGATATTTCTAAATCTCTCTTGCTATAAAAAAGAAAGTTTTTATTCCCTTTTATTTTCATGTTATTAACAGAAATGGAGCCATTTGTCATGTAGAATTTCCTACCTTCTGGACTTTTGTGGTCGTAGTCTCATGGGGTCATTTGGCAAGTTTACACGCTCTCACATTTTTCCTGAAAACTGATCATTAGATTTAGAGCAGCACTGTCTAAAAGAACATTCTACAGTGATAGAAATTATCTGTATCTGCGCTGCCCAATATAGTAGCCATTAGCCGCATGTGGCTATTCAGTACCTGAACTGTAGCTAGTGCAAGAAAAATTTTAATTGTATTAATTTTAATTAACTATAAATAGCCACATATAGCTAACAACTACCTTACTGAACAGTGCAGACTAGAGGCTTGCTTTGATACAAGTTCATTTTAGTCATTTAACCTGGTGGTGCCTGGTACTTCCTGATGCATCACATCAGAAGAAATGGTATTTGGTTGTCCCACTTACAGTGATGCTGACATTGCCCACTGAGTTCAGATGATGCCAGCCTGTTTCTTTTACCCCAAGGTTTTAGCCAATACTCATGACTGTTACCTCTTTATACAATCTATAAAGATAGGATAAACTTACTGCCATTCAGAATAATGAATTGTATTCTAGTAAGCTTCAAAGGTGACCAATGAGGTTTTTTTTTAAGTATTATGAATTCGTGAATTTTAAAAGATATATTTGATGTGTTTTAATTCATGCAGCTGTATTCTTTTTTTTTTGTTTATTTTGTTTGAGATGGGGTCTCATCGTCGTCCAGGCTGGAGTATAGTGGCACAATCTCAGCTCACTGCAACCTCTGCCTCCCAGGTTCAAGCGATTCTCCTGCCTCAGCCTCCTGAGTAGCTGGGATTACAGGCATGCACCACCACGCTTGGCTAATTTTTGTATTTTTAGTTGAGACGGTGTTTCACCATGTTGGCTAGGCTGGTCTCAAACTCCTGACCTCAAGTGATCCACCCACCTCGGCCTCCCAAAGTACTAGGATTACAGGCGTGAGTCACCGTGCCCAGCCTAGTTGTTTTCTTTATGATGGTCAAAATTTCCAGGCTTTGTGCAGTAGCAGTATCGTAGCCAGTGAGGTTCAAATGAGGCACAATTATTGATGACTGAAACAAAATTTCCTCTTTTGCAAGTAAAAACTCAAGGCACCAGAGTGTTTGTTCACTCTGCCATGTGAGGACCCAGCCGGAAGTTCTGCAAGCCAGGAAGGGAGCCCTCATGAGACCTCAACTATGCTCAGATCTCCAAACTGAGAAAATACATCAGCTACTCAGTCTATAATATTTTGTTATGGCAGCTCACGCTAAGATATGTTCACAGGTCGTTTTTGCTAGATATATAATCATTGCCTCCTATTTCCTTTCCTTGAGGATGTTAAATGTTACTTTTTTGTCTGTTGGCATGAAGTGTTTTTCCAGAAGTCTGACACCAATCTTATTTTCTTAATTTTATAACAGCTTTAGTCTGGATGCCCAATGCCCAATTTCTGGTGACTCTGCAGAATGTGTTGGCACTGATTGCTCTGGACTGACCATGCCAGGTACACAGTATGTCTTTTTAATACAGAGCTTCAAGTCATTTTCCTTTCAAGGAAGTTTTTAACATGTGTTATAGCTAGAATATAGAATTTGTTATATAGTTTTTGGAATTTGTTCTTTGCCAATGTTTTGACTTAGATCATACTGTTAGAAGAATGTTTTGGCTTTTTCCTTTAGGGAATCCTATTACATCTATTTTTTTTTTTTTTTTTTTTTTTTGAGACGGAGTCTCGCTCTGTCGCCCAGGCTGGAGTGCAGTGGCCGGATCTCAGCTCACTGCAAGCTCCACCTCCGGGGTTTACGCCATTCTCCTGCCTCAGCCTCCCGAGTAGCTGGGATTACAAGCGTGTGCCACCACACCTGGCTAATTTTGTATTTTTAGTAGAGACAGGGTTTCTCCATGTTGATCAGGCTGATCTCAAACTCCTGACCTCAGGTGATCTGCCCCCCTCGGCCTCCCAAAGTGCTGGGATTACAGGTGTAAGCCACCATGCCCGGCCCTCCCCCTTTGTTTTCTTACAATATCTTTGAGTGGGTTTTTTTAAAACACCATTTTTGAGGTATAATTGGCATACAAATAAGCTGTTCAAATTTCAAGTGTACAATTTGGACACATGCATATATCCATGAAACCATCACTACAAGATGAGGAACATACCACCTGTAAAAGTTTCCTTGCACCCCTCATAATCTGTCTCTCCCATTCCTACCCCGTTCCTAGGAAACCACTCATCTGCTTTCTGACTATGGATGTGATAGACAGAACTCTGGATATCTTGGACCAAAAGGTAACCTAGTACATGCGAAGGACACACTGAGGATACTGGAGCACTAAGAGAAAGAGCGAGCGTCCGTGAAGACTCTGTGGAGCTGTCAGACAAGCTCTGCAAGGCTGACTTCTGAACTTCTCTCACAGAAGTCAATGATATTTAGGGTTTTTGTTATATATAGCTATACTTAATCCTTACTGATACAACTTCTCTATCAGGCGCTCCTATACCTAATCAACGAGCAATCCTACTGATTGACTCTAATAGGCCCATTCTCTCTCAATACAGCTAATGCTTTTCTGTTCAGTTCTATATTGTAAACCTACACCTAGATTATGGCACAGGTATTCCTAAACTGGTCTCCTGCCTATAGTCTTGCCATCTTTGATCTACCTTCTATGATGGGTGATCTTTGTAAAATATAAATTTAATGATTCCATTAAATTTGAAAATCTCTTCCTCATTGTACCATGACTTTATTGCTAATGCCTATTTTTTAAATCTCCTTTCTAAGTAATACCTGAAACTTCCTGAAGACATGTAATCATTTTGATTACTCCCCCTGCTTTGCAAAAACTATTCCCTCTAGAACATTTCTAAAGTCAATTTAAATGTCAGTCTCTCTACCTTTCCTGTTCAAGTTCCCCTTGCCCCACCCCTAGGAATCCACAGCTTTAATTAAAGCATTTATTATCATAGGATACTGTAACTATTTATATGAACTGTCAATTCCACCAGACTGTGAGCAGCTCCTCCAGGGTGGGATTAAAGCATATTCACCTCCCACTCTATTCAACACAGTTCTTAAGAGTGTATCTTCAGTAAATGTTTAAATGAGTTAAAGTGATCAGTTCAGGCTTTTTCCTTCTGGTTTCCATTTTCTCTTCATTATTTCTATCTCAGACTTTTACAGCCAGTTTGTGTTTATCCCTACCACTGCTACCCTTACTGCTTTGACTTTCCATTCTCTCCTAATCATTAACTGGCAGACTCAAACAGCACTCCACAAACACGGGACAGTACCAGGTTCTCACTGTCTGCAAGGTACTGTGTAAGATATCATTAAGTAAAGCTAAAGAAAACATGGGCTTAAAACCTAGGAAAAAGATACTTGCAAAATCCTAATAATAGGGTATGACAATTACCATCTTAACACAAGTAGAATCAAATTCTAGGTCGTAAGCCAAAACTCATTCTGTCCTGGGGTCATAGATGCTTCTTGGAGGAGGTACCTTCTGAACCACAACTCAGGAGGCAAACAGGATTCCAGTAAATACATGTGAGAGAAAGATCTAGGACACAAAGACGAAAGGGCATGTGGTATGTTTCGGGCCCTTGAAGTAGCTCAGCTTGGCTCAAAAGTAACATTAAATAGGCTTAAAAAGATAAGGCAGTGATGGGATTCAGAGAACTTTGAAAAGTAGGCTCAAGAACTCAAATTTTATTCCTTTTTTCGTTGTCTTCAGGGGGAAAAAGAATAAGAACACTTAGTTCCTCTATTCTGCTTCTTAATATCATCTTCCCTTTCTGCTTTTGTACCTATTAAGTGCACTTATCGGCCAAAATTTCCTGATCTTAAACACTTCCCTCCCTCTCCTCTGTACTCCCTCCCCAATCTGTCTACAGAATATAGCTAGAGGAAGAGAATTCTAGGAGCCTTTCAGCACATTTCCTTGAGGAATGAACACAGATTTTGTGACTAATTTTCTAAAATATCTTCTCTCCTTTCCTAATTACAAAGGATCAGAAACAACACAAACATTAAAGGTAACATCACTACAGGAAGAGTGCACAGCTAGGGTAAATCCATCATTCTTCCCTTTAATTATTCCTTTGTGCCTAGCGAACCCATAAGTTACCCAACATGTAGTAAAACACTCTGACATGCCACGTATGAGAACCTCTTTGTAATATCGTAGCTAAAAATGTGGGGCGAGAGGCAAAGTTTCAAACTTATCTTCTGACTTCAACCTTAGTTTCACTTTTTACATCTCACTAGACTATTTCCTAAAAACAAACGCCATGTAATTTCTCACCTGGTAATCTCCTGCTGCAGCTGAGAAACTGAAGGCACATAAAACACCACTCCAAAATAGACGGTCGGTTCCAATGCATATTTATCCAGCTGCTTCTTCAAAGGTTTTTCCAAATCTACCCACCGGCGCTGATTTTGCTTGTTGTAGTACCAGAGGCTGAAGTAAGTGACCTGGAAAGACAGAAGGTCACTGAAGGAGGCAATAACATACAAAAGGATTTCAATGACTTCAGCCGCACTAATCCCTGACCCATGACCAAATGACAGCAGTCTCTTATTGCCTTTCCTCTCAGAGAGGAACAACAGCAAAAACTGAAGGAAAAAAAGGAGGTAAGACCTATCTGTAACTAGCTACTCATATTCAGGAAACAGGCAAAAATCCAATTGCACTTGCATATCATTTACTGAATTCTGCCCCAAAAAAATGCATTCATGACCTAGACACTAGAATGTAGTGGGTTTTATATGCAGGTTTTAAAAACAACAAAAATACAGAAAATTTATTCTTGGTTTTTCTATTACTAAAACACTAAATATGTCATATATATGTATATATACATATATACGTGTATTTGTCACATATATGTATATATATATACATACATGTATTTGTCATATATGTATATATACGTATATACATACATGTATTTATCATATATGTATATATGTATATTTATCATACATATATATTATATATACACATATATGTATATACATATATTTGAGATAGAGTCTCACTCTGTTGCCCAGGCTACAGTGCAGTGGCGCAATCTCAGCTCACTGCAACCTCCGCCTCCCAGGTTCAAGGCATTCTCCTGCCTCAGCCTCCAGAGTAGCCAAGATTATAGCATGCACCAGCACACCCAGCTAATTTTTTGTATTTTTAGTAGAGACAGGGTTTACCATGTTGGTCAGGCTGATCTCAAACTCCTGACATCAGCTGATCCACCCACCTCGGCCTCCCAAAGTGCTAGGTATATAGGCATGAGCCACTGCACTCAGCCTCATAATTTATATTTTTAAATAATCACAACTGGGGTTCTACCCAGTGGAATGCTGAGTAAACAGTGTTAAAACAACTTTTCACTACTCTTAGTTTTGGTTTCTATAAAAGAAATTATTTTTTGTAAGTACCATGAATTCCAGTATTCAGTATTCAGATGCAATTGCAACTCTTCTTTACCCCTTTGTCCTCAAAATTTCATTAGATATACATTTAAAACAATTATAATGCTGTGAAGGTGAATTAACTCTCTCTACACACACACACACACACACACACACACACACACAGTGCATGAGAAAAGCTATGACTAAACCCTTAGTGTATTACTCAGAAGTTCAAAGAAAATGCCCAGATGTCTTAGCATTTATATCTCACTGGCTGTGTAATGAAACTGTTAAGGTAAATCAATACTAGCCCTGGGCCTGGTCAACCTGAAAGGGTATTAATGCACTTATGTGACAGCCTCAAGCCACTGCTAATACTTGCCTCAAAATCAATCTACAGATCAAGACAATTGGAAAATCACCGCTTTGTAGTTGTAAACTCCAGAATAACACTGTCCCAACAGAACTCAGTGTGATGATAGAAATGATCTACATCTCACTGTCCAATAAAGCAGCCACTAGCCACATGTGGCTACTGAGCAATTAAAATGTGGTAGTGCCACCGAGGAGCTGTATTTTTAATATTATACAAGTTTAATTGACTTAAATAGCTGCAAGTATCTAGTGGCTACTGTATTGGACAGTATAGATTTAAAGCAACAAGAAAACTGAGAAATAATAGGTCATTTCTTTGAACTGCAATCCTCATTCAAGTAAAAAATAAAACTTTAATCTGCAAGGGAAAAGATTATGCAAACATGCCCTCAATAGTCATTTTATTATTTTTTAACAAGGTAAGAACTATACCTTTAAAATGACTTGATCAAATAAATTCAACAAGATGAGGAATGTGCCCATTTTCCCCTATAGCCACAAGTCCCTAGAATACTGCTGGAATTCAATAAATTTTGTTGAATGAAAAGAGGGAATATTCTCTTGCTTCTTAGTTGCCACCCAAGTCATCACACAAGAATAGAGTATTTTGAACATTTCCTATGTACCTGGTTCTATTCCAAGAACTGTAGAGATACCATAGATTAAATCACCATCACTAATTTATGATGTAGTTATTTTTTATCTGTGTAAAACCTCAAAGCCAGTGTTTCCCCCAAGTATTGTCCCTGGACTACCTCTACCAGAAGTACCTAGAAGGTTTCCTGGGCCCTAAAAAGCTACTAAACTCCTAGGTAATTCTTGTGTCCTTTAAAGTTGGATAACTTTGCACTACACTACACCGCTCCTTCAAAGTTATGCAAGAGAAAGTTATATAAAACCTTATCTTTGGCTGGGCATGGTGGCTCACACCTGGAATGCCAGCACTTTAGGAGGTTGAAGTGGGAAGATTTCTTGAGCCCAGGAGTTTGAGACCAATCTGGGCAACATGGCGAAACACTGCCTCTGCAAAAAATACAAAAAATTAGCCAGAAGTGGTAGCATGCGCCTGTAGTCTCATCTACTTGGCAGGTTGATCACTTGAACCCAGGAGGTAGACAGAGGCTGCAGTAAGCTAAGATTGCACCACTGCACTCCAGCCTGGGTAACAAAGTGAGACCCTGCCTTAAAAAAAAATAAAATAAAATAAAATAATAATAATAATAATAATAATAAATCCTTGACAAGCTGCATGGAAATAAAATTTTTGAAAATCCAAGCACACTGTAATATTTCTGAAAGGCCAAGTCCTATTGTTAATTATATTCTGAAGTTATGACATTTTAAAATGAATTGCTTATTATCTGTAAGCACAGAATATGTATCACACATTTATAGAAAACAAGAACTGTTCTTTTCTTCTTTTAAACTGAAACGTATAGAAAACAGAAATCTGGTTTAATAGAGCTTGATGCTTAAGTCCAAAGTTCTGAGTTTGATTTCCAGCAGTTACTTACTAGGAGTGAAATGGTAAAGTCAATCAGTCCAATTTGGTTTTCTCAAGTGTCAAATAAAGTAATACCTCCCTCACAATGCTATCATGAGGACTGGATAAGGGAAAACTATGTAAGTACATTTTCGTACTAGAAAACCATTATATTTTATTTTTTGAGAGAGAGTCTCACTCTATCACTTAGGCGGGAGTGTACTGGCATGATCACAGTTCACTGCAACTTCGAACTCTCAGGCTCAAGTGATCCTTCTGCCCCAAACTCCTAAGTAGTTAGACAGCAGATGCATGCCAACACACTACTAATTTTTTTTTTGGTCAAGACAGGGTCTCACTATGTTGCCCAGGCTGGTCTTAAACTCCCAGCTTCAAGTGATCCTCCTGTCTCAGCTTCTCAAAGTGCTGGGATTATAGGAGTATGCCACCATGCCAGCCTGAAAACCACTATATATTTTTAAATATTATTTAGTTCACTCATTCTCTCTACTACCAACAAAATCAATTATTGACTCCTCCCCTCAGAAGACTTTTAAAATTACCTACATGTATTTGGTTATAGCAAAAAACATTTCTGTTACTATGTTTGTTTTCTGCTCCATCTTAGAACACAAGTTTTGGACTGAATGTACCACATTTGGTCTATAATGCCAGATTAGGAATCCTTTAGGATCTAAAACAGTTTGTTTTTTTTTTTTTTTTTTTTTTTTTTTTTTGATATGGAGTTTCACTCTTGTTGCCCAGGCTAGAGTGCAATGGTGCAATCTCAGCTCACTGCAACCTCCGCCTTCTGGTTTCAAGCAATTCTCCTGCCTCAGCCTCCTGAGTAGCTAGGATTATAGACACCTGCCACCACACCCAGTTAATTTTTTTTTTTTTTTGTATTTTTTAGTAGAGGCGGGGTTTCACCATGTTGGCCAGGCTGGTCTTGAACTCCTGATTTTGTGATCTGCCTGCCTCAGGCTCCCAAAGTGCTGGGATTATAGGCATGAGCCACTGAACCCAGCTGTATGTCACCATTTTAACCAAAATGAAAAGGTCTTAAAATACCCTTTGAATAAATTAACTTTCCCTTTAAATACAGTTGGACTAGACTGTTCCAAATACAAAAACAGAATTATATAATTTTAGGTTTATTGTATAATTTGTGGTTGTACCGTTTGTGAATGGACTGTAATATAATTAAAATAACAGCCAAACAATCTGCTAGCATTCTGTTAAAAAGTACATTCTGAAAGGAAAACTGTTAAAATGTGCTAACTTCATCAGTGCATCTATTACTCATGCAACATGAATTAGAAAATCAAATAGAACTGAACAAATACATTTGTTGAAATTGCATCATCATTAGTTTTTCACAAATTATAGACCACAGAAGAGAGTAGCAAGAACTTTATCTGAAGGTACAAACAGCTGAAAAGAATGGTAGGCTTAGGCCGGGCATGGTGAATTGCACCTGTAATCCCAGCACTTTGAGAAGCTGAGGCCAGTGGATCACTTGAGGTCAGGAGTTCGAGACTGGCCTGGCCAACATGGTGAAACTCCACCTCTACTAAAAATACAAAAAATGAGCCAAGTATGGTGGAGGGTGCCTGTAATCCCAGCTACTCAGGAGGCTGAGACAAGAGAATCGCTTGAACCCAGGAGGCGGAAGTGAGCCGAGATCGTGCCACTGCACCACTGCACTCCAGCCTGGGCAACAGAGCAAGACGGTCTCAAAAAGAAAAGAAAAGAAAAGAAAAAAGAATGGTGGACCCAGTAAATTCTTTGTTGGTTAGCTCTTTTAAATAAAGGAGTCTAAGGGACATTTGAATATTGACTTTGTAGCTTGTCACGGATAGATTATTTACAAGACTTTCTTGTGCGTAACTATTGTAGTTAAAGTATTTGCTTTGGGATCTGCCCCAATGTTCAAATTCTATCTTAAGAAGTAGTGAAAGCTAACCAAAAATCAAATTTATATCTTGTTAAATACCTCTAAGGAGGTATTCTATTTCTAAAATTGCTGCTAGAAATGTTTATATACATATGGGTAACTAAATTATTGTAACATTATAATCCTGGGATTGAAAGCTCTCTTAGAATGTCTACACATATATAATCAAGTTACAACATCTGACTCCATGAGATTTTATGACTATAATATCATCTGTTTCTAAAATAGGTAGGTGGAACTTGAACAACGAAATATTGTGATTAAATTCTCATCAGGCAAGGATTTTTCCTGGATAAGACCATTTTTTTTTTTTTGGCTCGTCTTGAATAACAACCTTAAGAATCTGAATAATTAACTTTCCAAAATAATTTAAAATCCATTCAAAAAACAAACAAGATGGGGGATGAGCACAAAAATCAAAGAAAAGGAGAGAATACTTTCTAACTCAATCAATAGGCCAGCATTACCCCAATACCAAAGCCAGACAAAAGATAACCACAAGAAAACTATAGCCCGACATCCCTTATAAATATAGATGCAAAAATTCTAAGCAAATATTAAAAAACTGAGTCTAACAGCACACTAAAAGGATTATACACCACGACTAAGTGGGATTCATCCCAGGACTACAAGGGTGGTAAAACATACCCCCCAAAATCATTATACCACATTGCTAAGACAAAAGAAATAAAACACACATGACCATCTCGATTCAGAAAAAGCATTTGACAAAATCTGACATCCTTAATGATAAAATAAAACACCTAGAAAACTAGGAATAGAAGAATAGAGAAGAGCTTCTCAACACATCAATGAGCATTTAGGAAAAACCCACAGCTAATACCATACTCCATGGTGAAAGACTGAAAGCTTTCCCCCTAAGATCAGTAACAAGACAAGGATGCCCATGTTCACCACTGCCATTTGACGTTGTACTGAAGATTCTAACCAGAGCAATTATGCAAGAAAAATAAAAGTCATTTAAACTGGAAAGTAGTAGTAAAACTATCTCTATGCATATATGACAAAATCCTATACATAGAAAATCCTTGAAATCCATCCCCCAACCCTGACAGACACACACACACCCCTACTCGAGATAATAAATTCAGTGAAGTTTGCAGGGTACAAAATCAACATGCAAAAATCAGCTGCTATATACCAGCAATGTACATGTCAAAAAAAGAAAACAATTCCCTTTATAGTAATATCCGAAAGAACAAAATATGTAGGAATAAATTTGACCAAGAAGGTGAAAAGGCATATACTGAACACAACTAAACAGTGCTAAAAGAAATTAAGGAAAATCTAAATAAATAGAAAAATATCCCATGTTCATATATTGAAATACTTAATATTGCTAAGGTACAGTAGTGCTACCCAAAGTAATCTTCAAATTCAAATGCAATACCTATCACAATTCCAATATGCTTTTTCCTAGAGATGAAAAGCCAAACCTCAAATTCACATGGGCCTGCAAGGGGCTCCATATAGCCAAAACAATACTGAAAAGGAATAACAAAATTGGAAGACTCACAGTTCCTTGTTTCAAAACTTATTACAAGGCTATAGTAATCAAAACAGTGTGGTACTGGCATAAGGAGAGACATATAGACAAATAGAATAGAGAGTCTAGAAATGAACCTATGCATCTACAGTCAACTGATTTTAAATAAGGGTGCCAAGACCAGCTGGTGGGAAAAAGAATACTCTCTTTAACAAATAGTGCTGGGACAATTGAAGATCCACATACAAAAGAATGAAGTTGGATCCCTACTCCACACCATATATATAAATTAAGTAAATATAAGAAGTGACCCGTAAAATAGTTTAGAAGAAAACATTAGGGTAAATCTCTGTGATCTTGAATTTGGGAATAAATGTTTGAATATAACACCAAAAACATGAGCAACAAAGAAAAAAATAGATCAACTTATTTCAAAATTACAAAACTTGCCAGGCACAGTGGCTCATGCCTGTAATCCTAGCACTCCGGGAGGCTAAAGTGGGAGAAACTTGAGGTCAAGAGTTCGAGACCAGCCTGGGCAACAAAGCAAGACCCTGTCTCTACAAAAAATTTTAAAGTTAGCTGGGTGTGGTGGCACACACCTGTAGTCCCAGCTACTCAAGAGGCTAAAGTGGGAGGATCACTTGGGCCCCGGAGACCGAGGCTTCAGTGAGCTATAATTATACCACTGCATTCCAGCCTGGGCGACAGAGCAAGACCCTCTTAAACACACACACATACACACACGCACAAAATTTAGAACTTTCATGCAAAAAACCATATCAGGCTAGGCATGGTCACTCACAGCTATAAACCTAACATTTTGGGAGGCTGAGGCAGAAGGATTGCTTGAGCTCAGAAGTTTGAGACAATCCTGGACAACACAGTGAGACCTTGCCTCTACAAAAACTAAAATTAGCTGAGTATGGTGGCACACACCTGTAGTCCCAGCTATTTAAGTGGCTGAGGTGGAAGGATCACTTTAAGCCCAACAGATCAAGACTGCAGTGAGCCATGATTGTGCCACTGCACTTCAACCAGGGCAACAGAGCAAGACCCTCTCTCAAAAAAATAATAATAAATGAAGTAAAAAAAAATCTACAGAACAAAGGAGAAAATATTTGCAAATTATCTATCTGATAAAGGTCTACTATTTGAAATGTATAAAATAACTCTTACGTTCAAAAAGAAACAACCCAACTTTAAAATGGGCAAAGAACTTAGACCCTTTTTGAAAAAAGATATGAATGGCCAACAAGCACATGAAAAGATGCTCAACGTTATTGGTCATTAGGGAAATGCAACTCAGAACCATAATGAGATACCACTTCATACCAACTAGGATGGCTGTAATTTTTAAAAAAAGGAAGTAAACATTGATGAGGAGCAAATGGAACCCTTATACATTGCCAGTAGGAACAGAAAATGGTTCAGCTGCTGTGGAAAAGTTTGGTGGATCCTCAAAATACTAAATATAGAATCACCAGATGATCCAGCAATTCCTTTCCTAGGTACATACCCAAAAGAACTGAAAAACAGGTGCTGAAGCAAACACATGTATATGCATATGCACAGCAGGACTATCTGCAGGTGGAAACAAGCCAAATGTCCATCAATAGATGAATGGATAAACAAGCTTGTGGTGTATAAATATAATGAATATTCAGCCATAAAACACAATGATGTATTGGTTCATGCTACAATGTGGATGACATTCAAAAATATTATGCTAAGCAAAAGCAGCCAGAAGACAAATATTGTATAATTAATTCTGTTTATATGAAATATCCAAATAAATCCCACAGGTGTGGTGGCTCACACCTGTATACCCAAGGTGCTTGGAGGCCAAGGCAGGAGAATTGCTTGAGGCCAGGAGTTCAAGACTAGAATATATAAATTCACAGAGACAGACAAAGTAAATTGGTGGTTGCCAGGGGCAGGGAAGAATAGAGAATGACTGCCTATGGGATACAGAATTTCCTTTGGGGGTGATGAAAATTTTTTACAACTAGATAGTATTATAAATGTACTAAATGCCAATGAGCTGTTTACTTTAAAATGGTTAGTTGTGGCCAGGCACAGTGGCTCACGTCTATAATCCCAGCACTTTGGGAGGCTGAGGCAGATCATGAGGTCAGGAGTTCAAGACCAGCCTGACCAACATGGTGAAACCCTGTTTCTACTAAATATACAAAAAAAAAAATAGCTGGGCATGGTGGCATGCGCCTGTAATCCCAGCTACTTGGGAGGCTAAGACAGGGGAACTGCTTGAACCCGGGAGGCAGAGGTTGCAGTGAGCCAAGATCACACCACTGCACTTCAGCTTGGGCAACAGAGTGAGACTATCTCAAAAAAAAAAAAAATGGTTAGTTGTACATTATGTGAATTTTGTCTCAGTTTTAAAGTTTTAAAAGTTTTAAAGATCAGAAATATTCATAATAAAATCAAGTAAATAATTTTATTTTATTACAATAATTTTGGGGAACAGGTGGTGTTTGGTTACATGAATAAATTCTTTAGTGGTGATTTCTAAGATTTTGGTGCACCCATCACCTGAGTAGTATACACTGTACCCAATCTGTAGTGTTTTTATCACTCACCCCTTTTATTCCCACCCTTCCCCTGGAAATCCCGAAGTCCATAATATCATTCTCATGCCTTTGCAACCCCACAGCTTAGCTCCCACTTATAAATGAGAACATATGATGTTTGATTTTCCATTCCTGAGTTATTCACTTAGTATAATGGTCTCCAACTCCATCTAGGTTGCTGCAAATGCCGTTATTTCGTTCCTGAGTAGTATTCCATGGTGTGTGTGTGTGTGTGTGTGTGTGTGTGTGTGTGTTTGTGTGTCACATTTTCCTTATCCACTAATTGGATGATGGACATTTAGGCTGGTTCCATATTTCTGCAATTGCGAATCGTGCTACTATAAACATGGGTGTGCAAATGTCTTTTTCATACAGTGACTTATTTTCCTCCTAGTAGATACCCAGTAGTGGGATTGCTGGATTAAATGGTAGTTCTACTTTTAGTTCTTTAAGGAAGCTCCACATTATTTTCCATAGTGGTTGTACTAGTTTACATTACCACCAGCAGTGTAAAAGTGTTCCCTTCTGACCACATTTATACCAACATCTATTATTCTTTGATTTTTTTTTTTATTATGGCCATTATTGCAGGAGTAAGGTGGTATAGCACTGTGGTTTTATTTGCATTTTCCTCATAATTAGTGATGTTGACCAGTTTTCCGTAAGTTTGTTGGCCATTTGTATATCTTCTTTTGAGAATTGTCTATTCGTGTCTTTAGCCCATGTTTTGATAGGATTATTTGGTTTTTTTTCACTGCTTTGTCTGAGTTTCTTGTGGATTCTGGGTATTCGTCCTTTGTCAGATGCATAGTTTGCAAATACTTTCTCCCACTCTGTGGACTGTCTGTTTACTGATTACTTCTTTTGCTGTGCAGAAGCCTTTTAGTTTAACTAAATCTCATCTATTTATCTTTGTTTTTGTTGCATTTGTTTTCGGGTTATTGGTCACGAACTCTTTGCCTAGGCCAATGTCTAGAAGAATTTTTCTGATGTTATCATTCAGAATTTTAATAGTTTCAGGTCTTAGATGTAAGTCTTTGAACCTGCTTGAGTTGATTTTTATGTAAGGTGAGAGATGAGGATCCAGTTTCATTCTTCTATATATGGCTTGTCAATTATCCCAGCACCATTTGCTGAATAGGGTATCCTTTCCCCACTTTATGTTTTTGTTTCCTTTGCTAAAGATCAGTTTGCTGTGAGTATTTGGCTTTATTTATGGGTTCTCTATTCTGTTCCATTGACCTATGTTTTTATACCAGTACCATGCTGTTTTGGTAATTATAGGCTTGCAGTCCAGCTGAAAGTCAGGTAATGTGATACCTCCATATTTGTTCTTTCTACTTAGTCTTGCTTTGGCTATGGGGGCTCTTTTTTGGTTCCATGTAAATTTTAGGATTGTTTTTTCTAGTTCTGTGAAGAAAGATGATGGTATTTTGATGGGAACTGCATTGAATTTATATATTGCTTTTGGCAATATGGTCATTTTCACAATATTGATTCTATCCATCCATGAGCATGGGATGTGTTTCTATTCGTTTGTGTCATCTATGATTTCTTTCAGCAGTGTTTTGTAGTCTTCCTTGTAGAGATCTTTCACCTCCTTGGCTAGGTATATTCCTGAGTATTTCATTTATTTTTCCAGCTGTTATAAAAGAAGTTGAGTTCTTGATTTCATTCTCAGTTTCCTCACTGTTGGTGTATAGCAGTGCTACTGATTTGTGTACATGAATTTTGTATCCTAAAACTTTACTGATATGGTTTGGCTGTGTCCTCACCTAAATCTCATCTTGAATTCCCACGCTGTGGGAGGGACCTGGTGGGAGGTAACTCAATCATTGGGGCAGCTCTTTCTGGTGATAGTGAATAAGTCTCATGAGATCTGATGGTTTTAAAAATAGGAGTTTCCCTACACAAACTCTCTTCTCTTGTCTGCCACCATGTGAGACACGCCTTTCATCTTCCACCATGATTGTGAGGCCTTTCCAACCATGTGGAACTGTAAGTCCATTAAACCTTTCTTTTGTAAATTGCCCAGTCTTGGCTATGACTATCAGCAGCATGAAAACAAACTAAAACATTTACTGAATTCATTTATCAATATAGGACCTTTTTGGATGAGTCTTTGGGGTTTTCTAGGTATACGTTCATGTCATCAGTGAATAGTGACAGTCTGACTTCCTCTTTACCAATTTGGATGCCCTTTCTTTCTCTTGTCTGATTGCTCTGGATAGGACTTCCAGTACTACGCTGAATACAAGTGGTGAAAGTTGACATCCATGTCTTGTTCCAGTTTTCAGGTGGAATGCTTTCAACTTTTCCCCATTCAGTATGTTAGCTGTGGGTTTGTCATAGATGGCTTTTACTACCTTCAGGTATGTCCCTTCTATGCCAATTTTACTGAGGGTTTTAATCATAAAGGAATGCTGGATTTTTTCAAATGCTTTTTCCGCATCTACTGAGATGATCATATTGTTTGTAATCCTGTTTATGTGGTCTATCACATTTACTGACTTGTGGATACTAAACCAACCCTACATCCCTGGTATGAAACCCACTTGATCATGGTGTGTTTTTTTTTTAATATGATGTTAGATTCAGATAGCTAGTATTTTGTTGAGAATTTTTGCATCTATGTTCATCAGGGATACTGGTCTCTAGTCTTTTTTGGAACAAAGCCTCCAAGAAATTTTAGATTATGTTAAATGACCAAACATAATAATACTTGGTATTCCTGAGGAAGAAGAGAAATCTAAAAGTTGGGGAAACTTATTTGAGGGAATAATCAAGAAAAACTTCCCTGGTCTTGCTAGAGATTTAGACATCCAAATACAAGAAGCTCAAAGAACACCCAGGAAATACATCACAAAAAGATCATCACCTAGGCACACAGTCATCAGATTATCTAAAGTCAAGACAGAATAAAGAATCTTAAAGGTCAGGTGCAGTGGCTCAAACTTGTAATCTCAGCACTTTAGGAGGCCAAGGTAGGCAGATCACTTGAGGTAAGGAGTTTGAGACCAGCCTGGCCAACATGGTGAAGCCCCAACTCTACTAAAAATATAAAAATCAGCCGGGCATGGTGGCAGGAACCTGTAATCCCAGCTACTCGGAAGGCTGAGGCCAGAGAATCGCTTGAATCCAGGAGGCGGAGGTTGCAGTGAGCGGAAATCACATCATGCACTTCAGTCTGGGTGACAGAATGAGACACCATTTCAAGGGGAAAAAAAAAAAAAAAGAAAGAAAGAAAAGAAGAATCTTAAGAGTTGTGAGGCAAAAGCACCAAGTAGCCTATAAAGGAAACTCTATTAGATTAACAGCAGATTTCTCAGCAGAAACTCTACAAGCCAGAAGGGATTGGGGTCCTATCTTAGCCTCCTTAAACAAAACAATTACCAGCCAAGAATTTTGTATCCAGCAAAACCAAGCTTCATAAATGAAGGAGAGATAAAGTCTTTTTCAGACAAACAAATGCTGAAATAATTTGCCACTACCAAGCCAGCACTACAAGAAATGCTGAAAGGAGCTCTTAATCTTGAAACAAAACCTCAAATACACCAAAATAGAACCTCCTTAAAGCATAAATCTCACAGGGCCTATAAAATAGTAACACAATGGGAAAAAATCAAATTATTCAGGCAATAACTAGCACAATGAATAGAGCAGTACCTCACATCTCAGTACTAACCTTGGATGTAAATGGTCCTAAATGCTCCCCTTAAAAGATATAGAATGGCAGAATGGATAAAAATCCACCAACCAACTATCTGCTGTGTTCAAGAGATTCATCTAACACATAGGAACACACATAAACTTAGGTAAAGGAATAGAAAAAGATATTCCATGTTAATGGAAACCAAAAGCAAGCTAGTCTTATATCAGGCAAATCAGGCTTTAAAGCAACGACAGTTAAAAAAGACAAAGAGGGACATTACAGAATGATAAACGGTCTAGTCCAACGGGAAAATATCACTATCCTAGATACATAAGCACCTAACACTGGAGCTCCCAAATTTACAAAACAATTACTACTAGACCAAAAAAATGAGATAGATGGCAACATAATAATAGTGGGGGACTTCAATACTCCACTGACAGCACTAGACAGGTCATCAAGACAGAAAGTCAACAAAGAAACAATGGACTTAAACTATACCCTAGAACAAATAAACTTAACAGATATTTACAGAACATTCTACCCAACAACTGCAGAGTATACATTATTTTCATCAAAACATGGAACATTCTCCAAGATAGACCATATGATAGGCCACAAAACAAGGCTCAACAAATTTTAAAAATTCAAAATTACATCAAGTACTCTCTCAGACCACAACGGAATAAAACTGGAAATTAACTCCAAAAGTAATCCTCAAAACTATACAAATAAATGGAAATTAAATAATATGCTCCTGAATAATTTTGGATCAACAACAAAATAAAGATGGAAATTAAAAAATTCTTTGAACTGAACGATAATAGTGACACAACGTATAAAACCTCTGGGATACAGCTGGGCACAGTGGCTCATGCCTGTAATCCCAACACTTTGGGAGGCTGAGGTGAGCAGATCACGAGATCAGGAGTTCAAGACCAGCCTGGCCAACACAGTGAAACCCCATCTCAACTAAAATTACAAAAATTAGCCAGGCATGGCAGTGCGTGCCTGTAGTCCCAGCAGGAGGCTGAGGCAGGAGAATTGCTTGAACCCAGGAGGCGGGGGTTGTGGTGAGCCGAGGTTGCACCACTGTACTCCAGCCTGGGCAACAGAGTGAGACTCCATCTCAAACAAACAAAAAACCTCTGTGATACAGCAAAAGCAGTTCTAAGAGCATTAAATATATGTTAAATACATATTAAATCATAGCATTAAATGCCTACCTCAAAAAGTCTGAAAGAGCACACAAATAATCTATGCTCACACCTCAAGGAACTAGAGAAACAAGACCAACCAAACCCCAAACCAGCAGAAGAAAAGAAATAACAAAGATCAGAGCAGAACCAAAAGAAATTGAAACAAAACAAAAAACAAAAAGTTGGTTATTTGAAAAGATAAACAAAATTGATTGACCATTAGCGAGATTAACCAAGAAAAGAGAGTATCTAAATAAACTCAATTAGAAATGAACTGGGAGATATTACAACCAATACCACAGAAATGCAAAAGATCATTCAAGCCTACTATGAACACCTTTGTGCGCATAAACTAGAACACCTAAGGGAGATGGATAAAATCCTGGCAATAGACAACTCTCCTAGATTAAACCAGGAAGAAATAGAAACTCTGGACAGACCAATAACAAGTATTGAGGCTGAAACGGTAACAAAACTGCCAACAAAAAACAAGTCCAGGACCAAATGGAGTCACAGCTGAATTCTATCACAATTCAAAGAAGAATTGGTACCAATCCTACTGAAACTATTCCAAAAGACAGAGAAAGAGGGAATCCTCCCTAAATCATTCTATGAAGCCAGCATTACCCTGATACCAAAACCAGGAAAGGACATAACAAGTACAGATTTTTTTCAGCTTTATTTTAAAATGTTTAAACACAACAAATTCAGTTCATTAAGTCTAAGGAAAAAAATGAGCCAGAAATAGACAAGCCTAACTATGAGTTCATTACAATTTCTATTTTCTAATATCTATACTTAGGTCAAGATTTTGTGCAGTTTGACAGTTAACTGGCAACCTCATGTGAACATAATTGAAGAACAGAGAATAGGGAAAAATGTGTTTGAGCAATCAAAAATACATGTTAAAGTCAATGTTATAAACCATATGCCCTTCACAAAGCAGAAATTTCTCCTATCTCTTTTATGGATTTTTTTTTCTTATTTTATACAAACGTTTAATGAGTTTAGTGATTTGGTTATCCAATCCAAAGCAGATTAAAAGATGACAAATTAAAGGAAAAGCGTTTATTAAATAATAGCAAGTTGGCAGTAGAGGGAAGTGATGGGCAATATTCTTTTAGCAAAGGAGAATACCTACTTACAAACAAAACCCCTTAAATAGAATTTACAAAGAATTACAAATGTACGGGAGTCTGGAGTTATTTACTAAAGAAACAAATAACTCCAAACATTAATTAGTCATGTATTCAACAACAATCACTGTTCCTAAAAGCAGAGTTAGTATCTTTTATTGAAGACAGATAGATGTTTATAAATTGTTTCCAAAACTTAGCACTCCAAATAGTTTGGAAGAAGGAGTCAGCCTTGTTTATCAGGCAAAGTAAGTTATGAAGCGCTTCATTTCCCAAAGATAATTGGAAAATAACTTATTTTATATATAGCTTGACAGTACTCTAGCCAATTTAATTGTGGTTTCATTACTTCACTTACAAGTGCAAGCATATTTTCCAAAGCCAACCATGATAGCTGTTTCCATTTCTGCTGTTTTGGTACCTGCTATTATTTGTTTTTTGAAAGGTTTAACTAGTAGCATAGAAGCTAATTACAGTCATGTGCTGCATAACAATGTTTTAGTCAACAACAGACCACAAATGTGATGGTGGTCCCCTAAGACTGTAACAGAGCTGAAAAATTCCTATCACACAGTGATGTTGTAGTTGTTAAGTTGCAGTGCAATGCATTACTCACATGTTTGTAGTGATGCTGGTATAAACAAACCTAGTGTGCTACCAATTGTACAAAAGCATAGCACATACAACTATGTACAGTACATAACACTGGATGACAATAAATGACATTACTGATTTATGCATTTATTATACTTTTTATTTAGAGTGTACTCCTATTTATAAAAAAAAGTTAATTGTAGGCCAGGTGCGGTAGCTCCCACCCGTAATCTCAGCACTCTGGGAGACTGAGGCTGGAGGATCACTTGAGCCAAGGAGTTCAAGAACAGCCTGGGCAACATAGTGAGACCCCATCACAACAAAAAATACAAAAATCAGCCAGGTGTAGTGGTGTAGACCCAACTAGGAGGCTGAGGCAGGAGGACTGCTTGAGCTCAGGAGTTTGAGGCTGCAGTGAGATGTGACTGAGCCACTGCACTCCAGCCTGGGTGACACAATGAGACCCTGTTTCAAAAAAAAAAAGTGAACTGGAAATCAGCCTCAGGAGGTTTCCAGAAGGCAGCATTGTTATCATAGGGGATGACAGAGCCATGCATGTTACCACCCCTGAAAACTGTCCAGGAGGACAAGATGTGGAGGTGAAAGAAAGTGATATTGATGATCCTGACCCCGTTTAGGGCTAGGCTAATATGTGTGTCTTAGTTTTTAACACAGAAGTTTAAAAAGTGGCCGGGTATGGTGGCTCACGCCTGTAATCCCAGCATTTTGGGAAGCCAAGATGAGTGGATCACTTGTGGCCAGGAATTCAAGATCAGCCCCGCCAACATGGCAAAATCCCACCTCTGCTAAAAATTAAAAAAAAAAAAAAAGGGGCTTGGTGGCACACACCTGTAATCCCAGCTACTTGGGAGGCTGAGGCACAAAAATGGCTTGAACCCAAGAGGCAGAGGTTGCAGTAAGCCAAGATCACGTAACTGTACCCCAGCCTGGGCAACAAAGTAAGACTGTGTCTCAAGAAAAAAAAAGTTTAAAAAGTAAAAAACAAAAAAACACTTTAAAATAGAAAAAAGTTTATAGGGTAAGGATACAAATATTTTTGTATAGCTGTAAAATGTGTCTGTGTTTTAAACTATGTTATTACAAAAGTCAAAAGTTGAAAAAATTTTGTTTGTAAAGCAAAACATTATAGTCAGCTAAGGTTAATTTATTATCAAAGGCCAGGTGCAGTGGCTCATGCCTGTAATCCCAGCACTTTAGGACGCTGAGGTGGGAGGATCACCTAAGGTCAGGAGTTCAAGACAAGCTTTGGCCAACATGCTGAAACCCCGTCTCTACTAAAAACACAAAAATTAGCCAGGCATGGTGGTGCAAGCCTGTAATTCCAGCCACTCAGGAGGCTGAGGCTACTTGGGAGAATGCTCGAGCCCGGAAGTTGAAGCTGCAGAGAGCCATGATTGTGTCACTGCACTTCAATGTGGGCAACAGAGTGAGACTCTGCCTTAAAAAAAAAAAAATTATTAAAGAAAAAACTGTGAAACATTTAATGTAGCCTAGCTGTACAGTGTTTCTAGAGGCTACAATAGTGTCCTACTACTATAGTGCAACTTCCTAGGCCTTCATATTCACTCACTGACTCACCCAGAGCAACTTTTAGTTCTGTAAGCTCCATTCATGGTAAGTACCCTATACAGGTATATCTTTTTAATCTTTTACATCACATTTTTACTGCACCTTTTCTATGCTTAGATATGTTTTTAAGTACACAAATACCGTTGTTATAATTACCTACAGTATTCAGTACAGTAACATGTTGGACAGGTTTATGGCCTACCAGGACTAGACTACAGCATATAGCAGGTGTGTAGCAGGCTATATACCACATAGGTTTAAGTATTCCCTGTGATGTTCGCACAACAATGAAATTGCCTAACGAATTTCTTAGAACATTTCCCTGTCCTTAAGTGACATATGGCTGTAATTCCTCTGGGCGACTATGCCTGAGATTCCAATAGCTGCCACTAGCATGGTGTGGTACAAAGAGCACTAGATTTGCAGGCAAAAGGCTTGGCCTTTGAGTCCTGGCTTTACCACTTGCCAACTCTGGAGTATCTCACTTCCTCATTGAGTCTGTTTCTTAATAGGGAAAATAACATGTACCCTCCCTTCCTCAAAATTGTGGTGAAGAACTTTGTAAGTTCTAATTGTATTGATAATGCTGAAAAGCACTCTTATCTTTGTTTGGTACATATATTTGGCAGATAGAATCTCTTCAGGTATGATAGAAAATAGAACAAAACTTGAATCAAGCATGCTTCTTCCTTGAAAATATCACTATTTAAATAATAGTCAAACTAATTTCTTCCTTTAAAGTCTGAATATACCAGGACCTTTATTAAAAGAAATGCAAAAAATTTGGTATAGACAGGCCTCATGTGCCTGAATTTCAACTAGTGCCTTGGTCTAGGATATCTTCCCAGAAGCACGCATCCTCTCTTCCTTGAGTCCAAATCTTCTAGACTATGTATGTACTGTTAACGGAGTTCGTTTAACTGTAACAGAAGTTTTCCAGCAGACTAGCCTTTAGTTACTGGCATTCAATTCATGTCTCCTGCCATGCTTTGTTATATAACTTCCCAGTGCTTTTCCTGATAAGAAACTTTACCTCCATGTGGCTTCTCTTTCTCCACAGCTGCATCCACTCTCACTGGTGGTCAAAGCAAGTTGACTTGACCTGTGGACTCATTCCAGCAGAAGTTGTTAAATCACTGAATCTTCTAGCATCCCCTAGATCAATTCTCATTTGTCACTGTAGAGATTTTTATGAAACTTTCATTGTCAGGTGTGTTTACATTCTCCCTTCCTTTCCTATTTTGTTATGAACAAATATATCAGGATAGTTTTCAAAAAGTTATTCAATGATTTCTTCATAGTTGTTTAAATTTTTTTCATAGCTACTCCTCTAAAATTGTACAGAAAACTGTGCCTGCTTTGTAAACTATAGTAAAAATAAAAGTTAAAACAAACCTGGCTTCTTTTCAGCACAGTATGGTTGACTTACTTTACATGAACTGATGTTGACTAAGAACAAAGTGATTTGATAACCAAGTTTTTTGTTCCAAGCAAAGGAGAGTTTACAAATTTGAGCTGGGGAAAAAAATGTGCAGCACCCCAAATCACAGTCCTCTAAGGAGACATTAGCTATTATAAGCAGGTCCAAATCCTGTCAGAATGTAAACCCTTTCCTAATCCCTAAGTCATTTCTCATCTAATTATTTTAAGAGTCTTTTGGTTGTACTATTTTTAAAGTAGAGCAGAGGGACACACAAATTAGCTGAAGGGTTTTTAAAGCCACTGATGCATTGGGTTGATAAAAGTTAATCCCATCTAAAATTGCAAATATAATTTTATCCTGATGCCTTTCTTAGACTAGGCAAAAGTCAGAAGACTTTTCATCAGGAAAGAGATGAGAGAAGATAGCACTAGATACAGTCTATCCCAGGAAGAGATCATCTAACCACGGTAGTTAACAAGTATTAACCTAATTCAAGCCTGGAGCTTACCTTTACAGAGTCTGCCATAAATAATGAAGTATCGTACTTCTTCCTTGTGACAGATAATGGCGGTCATGTTGCCTCAAAGCAGGCAGCATTTTTTCCTTTTCTGTTTAATTTTAATCAGTTTTCTTCTATACTTGATCAAATAATATATATTTCACAGCCAAAGTGGTAATATGTAATATCATTATACTCTATTACAACTAAATGAAGACTCAAGAAAATAATCAAGAGTACATCTTGGCCTTCTAAATTATTCTGAAATTATACTGAAGTCCAAGTAACTGAACTCCTTGTGTGGCTAGATTTTTGTTGTTGCTGTAGCATTTAACTTTCAGGAAGAGTCAAATGATAAGCCAATTTCAGGGACTGAAAGACAGTAGGAGGCACAAATTGAGATCCTGTCCATATGGATGAACTACTTATCTCTTTTCTATTTACTATCCTGGACAATCAGAAACTATGAATATGATGCCTCCAAAACACAAATAAATATACTCTATTTCTAACTGGAAGAATGTTTAGAAAGACTGATCTATTCATTCAGTGAATATTGACTGAATACCTACTACATGTCAATCACTGTTTTGGGAACTAGGAATACAGCATTGAACAAGAGAACAAAATTCCTGACCTCACATAACTTAATTCCAGTAGGGAAAGACAGACAAATAAGCAAAATATATAGTATGCCAGATACTGATAAGTGCTATGGAAAAAGATCTTGAATTATAAGATTAAGACAATATCAACATGTTTTTAAAGAGTAAACTAGGATTAAAGGGGAAATTTTAGTACAGTCACATGTCCCTTAACGATGTGGGAATGCATCACTAGGCTATTTCATTGTGTGAACATCATGGAGTGTACTTACACAAACCTAGACGGTATAGCCTCCTACACATTTAGGGCATGTGATATAGCCTATTGCTGCTAGGCTACAAACCTGTATAGCACGTTATTGTAGTGAATATTGTAGGCAACTGAAACACAGTGGTATTTGTGTATGTACACTTATGTAAACATAGGAAAGGTATAGTAAAACTGCAGTATTAAAATCTTATGGGACCACCATCTTATAAGCAGTCTGTCATTGACCAAAATGTCATATGCAACACATGACTGTATATACATATTACCAACAAGAATGACAGGGATAATTGAGATGTTACTGCACAAAGTTTCAATACAGGCAAAAGCTAATGTGCTCTATGTGCTACCACATAAAAGGTTGTTTAGTTTATGACCCACATAACCAAAGACAAACCAGAACTTCTTATTCTTCAATCACAGCCTGGGCTCATCAGGAAAGGCAGCTAGCACTTCAATGGACTCACTGCCTCTACCTTCCTTCTTGCTTGGATGAAGAATCTGAATCTAGAAGCCCACCAAATTCATCCAACAGCGCAAGCAGATGTTGCTTTGGAAAACATCTCAGCAGAGAACTGTCCTGGGATGTATTTCATCAGTCTGATACTTCCAACTCTGCCAGGGAATAAGCTCACCAAAGGCTTCCCATCAAACAGCTCTGCCCTAAACACCTCAGGGATTCCCCAACAGTGTCTTGCTGGCCTAATGACACTCATGTTCCTTCTCATGCTTACCTTTCTTTGCCTGACGTGAGTGCAAAAACCTATCTTAAGCAAGATAATTGTAAAAATAAAAAAACTAAATAACAAATATCTCCAGAGTACTTACAACAACTACTGTCACATTTAGGAGGCCACTCTGTGCCAGGCTGTAATTAAGGGCATGAGCTCCAGAGCAAGCCACCTGTCACTTGTCAAAGATTATAATCTAGGAAGAAAGATACTGTTCAAGGAGCCAGAACTACTCTAGCTGTGGTTTCTGCCATGTAACCATGAGCAAGTTACTTAATACCTTTGTGTCTCAGTTTTCCCATCAGTAAAATGGAGATGGGCATAAGAGTGCCTCATATAGAGGATTTTTGTGAAGATCAAAATAAGCAAAAACATTTAAAGCACATGCAAACAAGTGCTCAAGTAATATGAGATCTTCTTATCATGGTTTTCTAGTCCCTTTAAACAGTATCAAATTTCATATTACATTTATTTAGTAGAGAAGATCCTATACTTAAATACTTCCTTCACTAATAGGATTCTGTCTTTGGGAACTTCTCCTTTTCTTTACCTTTTTCTTTCTTTCTTTCTTTTTTTTTCTTGAGACGCAGTCTCGCTCTGTTGCCCAGGCTGGAGTGCAATGGTACAATCTCAACTCACTGCAACCTCCGCCTCCTGGTTTCAAGCAATTCTCCTGCCTCAGCTTCCCGAGTAGCTAGCTCGGATTACAAGGAACTGCCACCACGCCTGCTGTGTGTGTGTGTGTGTGTGTGTGTGTGTGTGTGTGTGTGTATATATATATATATATCTTTTTTTTTTTGAGATGGAGTTTCACTCTTGTTGCCCAGGCTGGAGTGCAATGGCACGATCTTGACTCACTGCAACCTCTGCCTCCCAGGTTCAAGCGATTCTCCTGCCTCCGCCTCCTGAGTAGCTGGGATTACAGGCATGCACCACTACGCCCAGCAATTTTGTATTTTTAGTAGAGACAGGGTTTCTCCATGTTGGTCAGGCTCGTCTTGAATTCCCGACCTCAGGTGATCCAGCCACCTCGGCCTCTCAAAGTGCTGGGATTACAGGCATGAGCCACCACGCCTGGCCTTCTTTCCCTTTATTTCCTTCTAAAGTAAATAGACAATACCAACATTTGGATTGCTTTTCTTTTAGGAAAATGGCAATGGCTCCATGGAAAAGTAGTATATTGAGAGAAAAGTGCTAAACCAAGAGCTGGAATACCTGAATTCTAGCAGGGGGCTGTCACCAACTAGCTGCCCTAACCAGGCATTAGTTGTATAGCATCATACAGAGAAATCTGCATTCTACTGAAGGGTAGCAGACATTTTACAAATAATAATACAATTTCAGACATATTCACTATCAAATATGCTTCATTTTTCTGTTATCATACTGTGTAGTTTAAGTATTCTTTCCTTAAGTCACTAAACATAAATTTGACTTCAAAATAAGCATCAATCATAAAAACACAGGTGAGTCAAGTATGCATGTGTCTACATATTTGTAAGTGCAAAATACAAGGGAATGAGAAGGTTATTTTCTAGATATTTCACACCAAACTTGCAGGAAGAGAAAGGATGTTATGGTGAGTATCTTAATTCTCAGCAGTGTAGCTCTACCTCTTTACCTGACTTAACAATAATACCTCTCCAGTGATTTTCCTCCAACCCATTATTATCCCTCAATACATTATTCCAACTAACAAATTTACATGATGAAACAGAAAGTGGAAATGGCTAAAGAATACTAAAAAAGAGCTGCCAGGTAATGAGTGTCCTATAGATGTTATTGGTCTTTGGTCTACTCCATCAATGAGATGGTGGAAGGAAACAAAGTTGATTATACACAGGGTTAAACATACGTAAAGCAACTAGCACAGGGCATGGCATATGGTCAGTACCCAATATATAGCTATCATTCTTACTATTACATGCAGCCATATCACATACAAAAGAAACAAATCCCAGGGAAGTTGGTTTCCTTACTTCACACAGGTAGTCTGTAGGGATTTGAACCCAAGTCCATTGAGCACCAAAACTTTACCTCTTTGCTTCCAAAACCCACCTTGCCAATTGTTGTTGAATTGAATGGTATAAAGTTCAGTGCACTGAAAATTCACTTGACATTGAGATTCATTTGACAAGTCAATGAAGTCTGAGCCATTTAAGTAACTGCAACATAACAAGTTGTTTTTATTTTCATTTTTTTCTGGAGACAGGGTCTTACTCTGCCATCCAGGTTAGAGTACAGTGGCATGATCATGGCTCACCGCAGCCTTGCCTTCCTGGGCTCAAGTGATCCTCCCACCTCAGCCTCTAGACTAGCTGAAACTACAGGCATATGCTACCATGTCCAGCTAATTTTTTAATTCTTTGTATAGATAGGGTCTCACTATGTTCCCCAGGCTGCTGTTGAACTCCTGGACTCAAGCAATCTTACTGCCTCGGCCTGTCAAAGTGCTGTGATTACAGGCATGAGTCACCTTACCCAGCCAACAAGTTGTTTTTAGATTCACATGAGCTTGCCACTCAGCATGAGATTACCCGTATATTTTGTTAGCCTACTCAGTCAAAACTTATTTAAAATAACAAAACTACTCTGCCCCATTTATAAATCTCAACACTATACACCTTTTAATGATTACATTTGGGTAATCTACTATAGAAAGTGGTACAAACCCTCGATAGGAAGTTATTTCTACTACATGCTGCCAATTCTCATGAAGGATTTGTGACATACATAGTTTCTTCTAGTAATATTAGCATCTTAGGCAAAAATTTAAATTGCCTCTGGATGTTCTGTCAATTCATTAAAAGATAAAGGAAATCTAAGTGACATTTGTTTACGAACAAATTGCTCAGAGAACTGAATAGGAAAATATTTGCTAAATAAGAGAATGATGAATCCTTGTTAATAGAAAAGAAAATGCCATGTTCACATAAGGTGTGTATCTGACAAGAAGAATGACATAGAGGGCTCAACAATTGGCCTGGGAACTTGATTAATGTATAAAGGAAGAATGAATCATCCATTCAATTCCTGAAGATTCGTCACATACCTGCTGCCTAGAAGGAAAGACAGACATGGATCTACCATCAGCAGTACAGTGGGGGAATTCCCTCTCATGACCTCCCCTCTGTCCCCCTGAACGGGGCTTTTCCCTTAATAGTAAGTTGTCCCACTGAGGAATGAATGGCCCTTCCTGAGACCTAAAGATGAAGGCCAAAGAAAAAAGGGCATTTGTAGTAGAAGGGTCGGCGAGGGGAGGAACTATATTCAGAGGCAAATGATTATTTTTTAATTATGAAGGTCTTGAATTGTTCACAAATATTCCATCCTTCCAGCATCTTCACCCTGGGAAGTAGAAGACCAGGGAAGAAAGATCCTGCTCTGTGACAAGGGGAGAGAAAGGGAGAGACTGCCTTAACCAGGAAGCCTCCACGCCCACAGCCTAGGCCCACGGATGGACTCGGGGGAGAGAGTGGCTATGAACCACCTGAAATTGTATACAAAATTCTGTGTTTACATCAGATCTCAAAGGGGGCCATGACCGCCATCAATTTAAAGGTCAAAGTTCGTGCACAAGTCTGACATAAAATCTCAAATCCTGGGTCTTTTGCTTATCAGCTATGTAATCACTCAAACTTTTCATAACTTCAGTTTCCTAATTTGAAAATGGAAAAAAGATAATGCAACGCCTAACTCATTGAGAAGATTAAATGAGGCAAATTAAGCTTCCAGCACAATAATGCTCACTTACCCAAAAGGAAAGTCAAAGCTTCTAGAGATACTAGAAGGAATGGAATCTGAATCTATACACCAATGACAGTGAAAGCACTTAGAGTCCCCCAAAACACCACCAGTTCCTTCATGTCCACCATTTTGTAACTCACCTTACAAATCTCAAATGAGTAAATTCATGCTTAATTCCACATGGTCCTGAGACTATACTACTGTGACAGACTGTTGGTAAGAAAATAAGGACATCTGGTATCTCAAGGGAAAAATCCAATACTGGAAGTAAAACATCTTAGGCTTTTAGCCTTTAAGTTTATTAGGCACTAAGCCTAGGTTGAATAATACGCCATTCTTCAAATAAACAGGTTTCCAAATTCTGCAATAACTTGTGATTATACAATAGACTTTAAAATGCACATCCTCCATGTTTGTATGTGTAATTTCCATACTTATTTATATGGCTAATTCTTAATTACCTAGACCAAAGAAGAAAAGTAACAGAAAACCCAAACATCAAGAAAAATCCCTGATCATTTGTAATTGGTGTTAGACTTGGGAAAGCTTTCTCTATCTAGGTGAGAGGCCAACCTAACATATTTGCTTCAGGTGGTCCAATAGCTCTAACTGAAAATATTCACAGATTCTTGTCTCTACCTCAGTCTTATTTGTTTTATAACATACACACCTAAATGAATAACTACTCGGCCCAAAAGGTAAAAAAGTTTCTGGGTACTAGACTTTTACTTTACACATATTTCAGCTATTTTTAGAGTCCAAATGAAAACAGCTAGTACATAAGGAAATAAGCATGAAATTCTTGATGTCTACTCAGATAACAGTCAAGATAAGGTCAGTGGATATTTGGAATACCTAAGATACTAATTTAAAATAAAACACTTTGATGGCCAAGAACACTTTCTAAAGTTGTGCTTGAGGGTTATGGTTTGCGTTATATGCTTGATTCCTCTCTAACAAATCCCCTAGCCAAAAAATATCCCCATCTGCCATAAGGTGCTATGAGAAGTATCTGTTCAAAGTCCAGTGAGGAAGCTGACACTCCCTTGACACAGCAATCTTACCTCAGAGAGTCACTACAACTAGATCACTTTCTAAGTGTTTCAGAAGAAGCCCCAAAGTAAAAAAGAAGAGTCTAAAGAAAATAGTGCTTTTCTATTTGAATACAAAACTTTGGAAATGTTTAACTCTCTCCAGGAAATAAAATCAGAGCAAATAAAGGCAGACTTAATTGTACTGCTGTCCATATTTATCAATCTAAATTCAAAACTCTTAATTTTTAAACTAAGTAAACATTCATTCAGTAACAACATACTGTAAGCTGAAAGGCACTATCCCAGACCCTGGCAATGCTCCAGTCAACAAGATTCCTACTTTGATGGAGCTTATATTCTATGGAACAAAAACTTGACATTGTGCGTAACGCACTGAACACACAATTTAAAAAACATTTCGTAAAGATCTATGATAAACCGAAGCCTATAATTAAGAAATAAGAGGCTACCATATACATTTTGCTAGACTTTCATCTTCAACAAAATACCTTGCAGGTAATTTTTAGCAGTGGCTCAGTCTTTAACTCAACTTCAAAACAACAGTTATGTATGAAGGCCATATATGGGAACAACAATAAAGAGGCCCCAATACACACACACACCCCTCAGAAACAGGTGAAAGAAAACTGTCCTCTAAGTTATAAAACTAACACAATACACCATAGCAAAAACATCAAAAAAAAAAAAAAAAATCTTGAAGAGACTTCCATGGTTTCAGAACTTCCCCATATCCTGAGGATTAAAAACCTTTTTAGGCTGGGTGTGGTGGCTCAAGCCTGCAATCCCAGCACTTTGGGAGGCCGAGGTGGGTGGATCACCGGAGGTCAGGAGTTCAAGACCAGCTTGGCCAACATAGTAAAATCCCATCTCTACTAAAAATACAAAAATTAGCCAGGAGTGGTGGCAGGCGCCTGTAATCCCAGCTACTTGGGAGGCTGAGGTGAGAGAATTACTTGAACCCAGGAGGCAGAAGTTGCAGTGAGCTGAGATCGCGCCATTTGCACTCCAGCCTGGGCGACAGAGCAAGACTCCATCTCACCAAAAAATAAAAGAAAAAAAGAAAAGAAAAGAATTCCTATGAAGAGAATAAAGATGAACACTTATTAAGAGTTTCCCAAATACCAGGTCCTTTGCTAAATGTTTTACATTTAACACTGAATCCTTACAGCCACTATCAAGTAGGTACTATTATTATCCCCAACTTACAGATGAAAAATCAATGACCTTGGGAAATTAAGTGATTTAATAATTACTTAAATTACAGCACTTGGATGCAACCTAGGTGTTTCTGACTACTGCAGACTGTCTTAACCACTTTGCTAAGCATCCATCTCAAGAGGCAGACAGGGACTAAAGCACCACTGAAGCACTGCCCAGAGGAAAGGGTGTCCTGACTTAAAGAAATTTGTCTGGTCCTAGAGGCAGCAATTCTCTGCTTATAAAAATATGTACTTTTTCTTTTCAGAGTCTCACTCTGTCGCCCAGGCTGGAGGCTGGAGTGCAGCGGCGCAATCTCAGCTCGTTGCAATGTCTGCCTCTCGGGTTCAAGTGATTCTCCTGTCTCAGCCTTCCAAGTAGCTGGGACTACAGGCATACACCAACACGCCCAGGTAATTTTTCTGTATTTTTAGTAGAGATGGGGTTTCACGATGTTGGCCAGGACAAGCTGGTCTTGAACTCCTGACCTCAGGTGATCCGCCCACCCCAGCCTCCCAAAGTGCTGGGATTACAGGCATGAGCCACCACGCCTGGCCTACTTATGAAAATATCTACTTTTTCAAGGCAACACCTCTTCTGATTCCATGTTCACCATGAAACTTCTGGTTTGTTCTGGCTCCCATGTGCCCTAACTATAGGAAAATCTTAGCCTGGGAAGAGGGCACACATACCTGGGACCCTTGGCAGTTCTTTACTGCTTATAAATTACTAAACTTTGGTCCTAGTTTTACACATCATTCTCAGTGAGCTAGATTAAATCAGGTCTTCCCATGACATGAGATTTCTGAGCTTGGCTCTTGCACTCTGGACTGTGCTGATTCCATCAAGGTGATGCCCCAGGCAGTGGCCATGCCCAGGTGGGCACCCTCTTGTCTCACCACCTCCTTCAAGCCTCTACAGCATATACTTTTAAAATTTGAGAGAATTTTCTAGCTCCCCTTAAACTCCTTAAGGACTCAAAGCCTCTCTTGAAAAAATGTTTTGAAACTCAGACGAATGATAGGCAGGGAATTCCAAGAGCTTTGAGAAACTATTGCTATAACGAACAGCAACATTTTCCTAATGGAATAATTCATTTTCTCATTTTTAAAAGTTACTTTCTGTAGTTCAAATATGGTGAATTGAGAAGAAAGTTAGCAACCTAAGTTAACTATATTGGATATATGTATATTAACCATGTTGCTTTTAATTTAATATATCTTAGACACTTGTAAAAATATGAAGGCTAAAAATACAAACAAAAAAAAAAATACCCATACACCCAGTGTAAGAAACACTACTGATATAGCTGAAACCCCTGGGTATAGTGTTATAGTAATATTATTGTGCGGCCCTTGTAACTGTCATTATAGGGCCATGCACGGTGGCTCACTCCTGTAATCCCAGCACTTTGGGAGGCCAAGATGAACAGATCATGTGAGGTCAGGAGTTCGAGACCAGCCTGGCCAACATGATAAAACCCTGTCTCTACTTAAAAAAAAAAAAAAAAAAAATTAGCTGGGCGTGGTGGTAGGTACCTGTAATCCCAGCTACTGGGGAGGCTGAGGCAGGAGGACCACTTGGACCTGGGAGGCAGAGGTTGCAGTGAACCAAGATCGCACCATTGCACTCTAGCCTAGGCAATAAGAGTGAAACTCCATCTCAAAAAAAAAAAAAAAAATTGTCATTATAGAAGTAAAATGGTATTCAATTAAGCAAGAGGAAAGACTTTTCCCTCTATTTATATTTGGACAGTAACAAAGTTTTTCACCCAAATCTATAAGATACGATAATTCCAGATTTGCTTGGTGAGAGAATAGTGCAAGAAACCAACATACTGATATTTCTTGGTTGAATCAGAGACTATATGTACAAACGAGAAACAGGTGTGACCCCACTCAGATTATTTCTGAACAGTCATTTGGTAAGATTAGGCCTGATGCTTGAGCCATCTGTTTATATGCTACAGAGCCGAGCTACTGGGGCTTTCAAAGGAAAAGTTTGCCATACAAACTTTCTACCCATGACTGTTACTAAATGTCGGAAATCGTGCAACAGACTCTCCAAGGGCAAAACATTTTCTAGGGACCATGCCTGTTTCCTCTTCTGGTAAAAATCAGGCTCAAAATATACCCACAGCTATATAAAGTTACTAGTTCCCTGAGACTGATAACTTCTAACAATGGATGGCAATTTCTCTGGACTTATTAACAGAAGGAAGGCAATGCCTGTGGGTTCAGTTCTGCCTGTATTTACTGAACACATTCCACACCTGGTATAAAAATAAACCAGGGCCGGGCGCGGTGGCTCATGCCTGCAATCCCAGCACTCTGGGAGGCTGAGACGGGTGGATCACGAGGTCAGGAGATCGAGACCATCCTGGCTAACACAGTGAAACCCCGTCTCTACTAAAAATACAAAAAAATTAGCCAGGCGTGGTGGCAGGCACCTGTAGTCCCAGCTACTCAGGAGGCTGAGGCAGAAGAATGGCATGAACCCAGGAGGTGGAGCTTACAGTGAGTCGAGATTGCGCCACTGCACTCCAGCCTGGGCGACAGAGCGAGACTCTGTCTCAAAATAAATAAATAAATAAACAAACCATAGTTCTTCAAGAAGCTGACTCTAGACGTTATAGACAGACCTGGTGTATGAGGAAGAAAATCACAGGAAGAAGAAACCATAATAGAAAAAAAAAAAGTCGAAGCAAGCAAAATAAATAAATAAATAGAATAAGCCACTAAGCCAAGCAAGGAGGTACACGCCTATAATCCCACCTACTCAGGAGGTTGAGGCAGGAAGATAACTAGAGGAAAGAACTCCCAGACCAGCCTGGGCAACACAGCAAGACTCCATCTCAAAAACACAAGTTTTAAAAAAAAATTAGCTGGGTGTGGTTGTGTACCTACAGTCCCAGCTCTTGGCAAACTAAGTCAAAAGGATCACTTGAGCCTAGGAGTTTGAGGATGTATTGAGCTATGATGGTGCCAATGTACTCCAGCCTGGGTGATGGAGTGAGACCCCATCCCTATGAAAGAATAAATGCAAGTAAACAGGGACTGGTTACTGAGGCCTGCTGTTCTGGTTTTCTTTCTTCTTCTTGGGCAGTTTCATCTCAGTTTCCTTCCAACACTTTCCCCTCCTCTAATGTACCATAAGGGGTCGGCAATGTCCTCTTTTTCTTCCCTGGAGAGCCTCATACCATCTTCTGGCTTTAATGAACTCACTTAGGCTGATACTTCCCAATCTCTTCCCTCGAACCTGGATCTCGTGCCTGAACTCCAGATCAGCAGATCCATCTGTCTATTCAACACCTCCAATTGGCACCTCAAACACCTCAAACTCAGTATTTCCAAAACCGAGCTCACGACACGCTCCTCCTTGCCCCTAACAGATCTGCACTTCCTTTCACGTTTCCTCTCTGTTATAGCCCCACCATCTATGAAAACCTGAATATCAACCTGGACCCATGCTAACCCCTGCCTATTACTCGGTAGGTCCTGAATATCTCCAGATTCCAACCACCTCTCTCCAACCCTATCCAACTCCAGGTGGCTACCATCTGTACCTGAACCACGCCCTTCGAATCATTCTCCAAAGGGCTCACTCTTCACAGAAACAAATGTACCACACCTGTTTACACCCTTCATTAAACTTCCCCACTACGCTCAGGATAAATCCAAATCCCTTAACAAAAAATCCTCATTTGCTGCCTTTACAGTCAGCCTTTCCTCCACGCACTTCAGGCTTCAGGCAGACTAGCTCCCTCTGCGTCTTTGGCCCTGTGCAGTTCTCTTTGCTGAAACTCTTCCAGCCCGATAGGACTCCCTTGCCCCATCCTCAGGTCACAGCTCGGAATCAACTTCCCTGGGCAGCCTTCCCTTTGCTGCACCTCCCTCTGGCCTATGACACAACCTCTACTTCCCTTATCACAGCATGCATCATGCCTGTTTTCTTACTGGCAACAACACCAGGGTGAGCTTCCAAGTATGTATGTGCTTGGCACTTACGCATCTTCAGTACTGAGTTATCATATAAGTGACTGGATGGTCACCAGGAGCAAAGTTCATCTATTCCTGACTTTTTAGGTGGAATAACCAGTTTCTCTAACTTTCCTTTACCCCAGAACCAGGCAGCCAAAGGTAGGGAGTGTCCTAGGTTTAATTAGAGACCCTTCTTCACAGGCCTTGCATAACATTTTAAATTTAAGACATTATATGCATACATAAGTACTCCATAACTTCCTACCAACTAGATTAGGGGTTTCCTGGGCAAACCTCCCAATCAGTACTCTAACAGTTAGTAGAGCTTATGGCCTTATGCTACTCTGAGAATTAGGTGTCACAGTCATTCCCATGCTTCAGATGGAGAACCGGGGCTCAGAGATATCACATAACTTGCCCAAGGTAATAGAAGCAGATTGTAAGGAAACTAGAACTCAAACGGAGTTCAGGTAATATGTCTCTAGAACCTTGATCTGACCTATAAGAATATAGTCAATGAATTTTCTGTTTACTCAATGAATGTTGAAAGAATGAAGTCAGGAGCCGGACATGGTGGCACATGCCTATTGCGGGAGGATCACTTGAGCCTAGGAATTTGAAACCAACCTGGGCAACATAGCTAGACCTTGCCTCTAAAAAAATAAAAATGAACAAAAAAGAAAGAATGAAGTCAGTAAACTATACTAGAGATAGGGATGACCTATTATATCACAGGGGGTATATTAGAAAATAGAAATTTGAACAACCCAGAGTGTATTCACATTTGATTCTGGATTACGTTTAGGGAGGAATATAAACATATTCAAAATAAGAACCATTAGCTATTATAGGGAACCCCAAGGGAAGACTTCTTGCTCTAATCTATTCCTGCTTCATGAGGAGGGAACCTACAGGCTCAACTCAGACATCCCAGCCAGGGACACACAGTGAGTGGCCAGTGGGCTAGAACACACAGCCAGCATGCCGAACAGAGAAGCCTGCAGTGTCTTTTTGTCTTTTTGTCTTTTTTGTTTTTTTTTTTTTTTTTTTTTGAAGACAGTTCCGCCTTGTTGCCCAGGTTGGAGTGCAGTCTGTGTGCTTCTCAGCTCACTGCCAAACCATCCACCTCCTGGGTACAAAGCGATTCTCCTGCCTCAGCCTCCCCAGTAGCTGGGATTACAGGGGCCCATCACCAGGCCCAGCTAATTTTTTTTTTTTTTTTTTTTTTTTTGAGCTGGTGTCTTGCTCTGTAGCCCAGGCTGGAGTGCAGTGGCACAATCTCGGCTCACTGTAGCCTCTGCCTCCCAGGTTCAAGTGATTCTCCTGCCTCAGCCTCCCGAGTAGCTGGGACTACAGGTGCCCACCACCACATCCGCTAATTTTTGTATTTTTAGTAGAGATGGGGTTTCACCATATTAGCCAGGCTGGTCTCGAACTCCTGACCTTGTGATTCGCCAGCCTCGTCCTCCCAAAGTGCTGGGATAACAGGCGTGAGCCACCGCGCCCGGCCTTGTATTTTTAGTAGAGACGAGGTTTCACCATGTTGGCCAGGCTGGTCTCGAACTCCTGACCTCAGGTGATAGACCCACCTCGGTCTCTCAGTGCTGGGATTACAGGCATGAGCCACCCTCGCCCGGCCTGCAGAGTCTTTAGGTGGCTTACCTCCCGCAGCTCCAGCCTCTGGGCCACGGCCTCGAGGCTCTCCTGGCCAGTGCTCTCCACGGACAGGGTGAACTCCACAAACTCGTTATTAAGCAGCTGGATCCGGGCAACCAGGCAGCTTTTGCTAGACACCGTGTAGCGCCGGGTGCGTTTCAGTTTCAACCCAAATGGCAGTGGCATCTTCTTCTTTCTTCAAGCGTGGGGGAGCAAAGAGGGAAAAGCTACCCCCACCAACCCGGCTGTGGTGATGCCAGGAGAAAACAATCCTCTCCGAATGGGACGAACACTGTTCGGCCTCCAGCTGCTCACCCAGCAGCCGCTGCCGCCATTAAAAAGCAACGGAGTCTCCAATGGCCCGAGGAAGGGAGCATCGACGCCAGCGCTGGGGAAAGAGGAACGCCGTTACTTAAGCAAAGGTAACGCTGGGCTTTCCTTAATATAAACAAAAGTCAGTCAAGCTGTGTCCAAATAATAAGCCGTCCCCACCCGCTGGAAAAAGGAGGCACTAACAGGACCCGGGAGGCAGGGTGGAATTTTATCTCAGAGTTGTGTTGGGCTCAGTCAGACTCCACCCTTCACTGTATCCTACAAATAGGGATAGCAAGCTGGGCCATCGTCAGGATTAAATGAGATAATGGCCAGCACTACTATAATCCCAAATGTTAGTATTCGTGGTCCTCTTCCTATTTTGGATAAGGTGGTGTTTCTTCATAGGTAACTCTTTCAGGTTGTAGTACTCCAAATGTCAGAGTTCTTTAGTCCTTAAGTGAGAAAAGTGCAAAATACCCCCAAAAGAGCTAGGTTCCAGTCCCAATCCCTTTAGAAAATTAACCCTGAAGGCAAATGGGAGGAATAATCCCCACTAAGAATGGCAGGTGTGTGGTTCAAACGCGGTGAGGTGCCTAACAAGCGCTTGTGGAAGTATTCACGTCATCAAATTGATTTACTGATAAACATCATAAAATACCCTACAAATGCTCGTTATCCATTCATTTACCACTAGAAGAGTGGCAGTTCTGAAAATCCAGACCCCGGCCCCTCTCCAGGGTGGGGACGCCCAAACAGGCCTTCACCTAAGCGGAGCCGCGGCCCAGAAGGGGAGGCGGGCGAGGCCTTCCACGCCATCCTGAGTTAATGAGCGGCCGGTGGGGGCAACAAACCCAGGAAGCCCACGGGGCCTTGGAGCACTCGGCCCCGGCTTCTTCCGCGTCTTCCCCTTGGGAAGAGCAAGCGGCGTTGCCAGGCCAACCAGTAGACTCGGAGGCCCCGGAACCCTCTTTCTGCAGCCGCGTTTCTGGACGGACGCGCTCTAAAAGGACCGGTCCCTCTGCTCCCGAAGGAAACATTTAAAGGGACCAGCGCGAGCCCTACTGGCGGTGGAGAGGTTGGGCGGACCCTGGGTGATACCCGCTTTGGAGCCACAGGACCTCGAAATACGCTCCTTGCAACGTGTTTTATAGAGCGAGGTCTTGCTTTGCCACCCAGACTGGACTGCAGTGGCGCCATCGTAGCTCACCGCAGCCTCGAACACCTGGGCTCAAGCGATCCTCCCGCCTCAGCCTCCCGAGTAGCTGGGACCACAGGTGCGCGCCACCACGCCGGGCTCTAACAGAGTTTTTAACCAGACCTGTTGATGGTAACTTCTGGGCCGAGGCAAATGGGAGCGAGCACCAGCTGGGAATTTTTGTATCAGCTGGATTAGTTTTTTCCCCCTAGACGAGTCTACAAAATCCCGGATATTTCCAGGGTCCTGAGACGGTTCCCCAACTTCTTCTGCGCAGAGGTTGCCTGTTGGGGATGAATCGCTTAGCGAGACCCAGCTATAGCTGGCTACGCTGAGCTCCGGCCCCGGACCGCGCGGAGAGGCAGGATCTGCTCCCGACCCTCTCATCTGGCAGGCAGAACCAAGGCTTCAGGAAGAGAAGCGGCTTTCGCAGTTTCACGCTAGGACCGGCTAAGCTAGGAATCGATCCCAAATTCCACACTCCCAGTCCTCTGCTGGGTCCTGCTCTCCTGACTGCGTCTCAGGCCCAGAGTGATGGGGCACACTGCGTTAGGGAATGGCAGAGCTGGAGAAAAGGGTTCGGCTACTACCCTCGGCTTTGCCAAACTTTACATTTTGAAATTCCATTCCACAAATGTGTATTGCGTCTCTGGGTACAAGACAGCGTAATGAGCATCGTGAGAAATCTAAGACGAATCCCTAAGCCGTCGCTGTCTTTAAGGAGATTACGACCATGCTATAATTACATACAGAGCTGTATCTCTAATAAGGACCCAACCACGGTTTTATCTGGCTAGTTTTTTGTTTGTTTTGAGCTCTGGTTATTCCCCATAGCCAGGAAAATCAAAATATTAAAAACAAGGGATGGGGCAGGCCAGAAGAAAAAAACAAAGCTGGAACTACCTAAGGCACTGTGTTAATTAACAGCATTTGCTGCGTGCCTTCTGTAGGTAAAAACACCATACTATAGAGGGAAACAGAAAATAAATATTAAAAAGATATGGTTTCCACTTCCAGTAGTTTTCAATGCTCTTTGATGTTTCGGGGTATAAACTAAATAAGTAAGTAAAAGCAAGATGGAAAAAAAATTAGCAAATGACAACTTTAAATAATAAGCTTTTAACTAGAAAATTGATAAACCAAGAGTGTAAATATTTAAGGATTATAAATATGCATACAAAACACCCTTTCATGAGATCAGATGGCGGCTTTCAATTTTATATAAAAATTATGGTAACTGGAAACCGGGCGGATTAAGTAGTGTAGACGAACAGACAAGATATTGCATATGTGTAGAGGAAAGATAAATATTTGTATTAGGTGCCATTCAAATATGGTAGTCTTTTCACTACGTAGAACTACGCCTTGAAAGCAATAGATACTACACTGTATAACTTAATTATTAACTTAAGCTCTGATTAAGCAAACTCAGTAAAACGTTCAATTGTCCCTGAGACTTGAAATGTATTACTGCATCAGGGATAAAGGAAAAGTCAAATTATTTTGGTACATGAAATTGAAAAAGTTACAGTCTGTGTGTATATGGTGCATCCCCCCAAGATCTATCCATAAGAATGGCTTGCTTTTTGCTTATTTATATAAAACCCACTATGTTAAAACAATGATTTTGTTTAATAATTTACAAATTTATCAATGATTTACACATCTTAATTTTCAGTAATATGCAGTATTTGTTGCCAAATGATGTAATACAATCATCAATGTCTGAAGATAATAAAACCAAGATGAGTACAAATTTAAGAGTTCTTTGGGGAGGGCTGTTTCAGGTATAAAATAATATGCAACAATATGAAAGTGACTGGGTCTGGAATTATAATTTACTAAAGTAAACATAATTTATTAATAGCTATTAAAGGAAAACTAGATGATTTTGTTTCTCTACAAAATCTTTCCGTTTTGTGGTAAGTAAACGCATACTAGATTCTGCTTCAGTACAAGTTTACAAAAGGCAGTCTGAACTATTTGTGAGTTCATTTTAAATTTTCCCTCTCTACATCCCTTTCCAAAAGTTTCTCAAATACACTTTACCTCTCAATCTTATAGCAATTCCCCTTCCTATTAAGGTCGTCACCACATGTAATTTTGCCAACGTTGCTTTAAAATAAAATAAGCACTAAAAGGAGAGAGTATGTGACATTTTTAGAGTAATATCTATAGCTATAGCATTAAACCCATGTTTCTCACGGAGAAAACATCTCTGCGTAGATGCTCCAGAATAAAATGCCCTAGAAACAAAACGGACTATACTGAGAGTAAAATTACTGTCGTATCCCAAACTTAAAAAAATAAATAAACTGTCAGCAACTATTAGGCATACAGCAGTTGTCACTTGGAGCACACGAATGTTTTGAATGTGTTTGTGAGCATACGCTATTATTATAAGGCTTTCTCAGCAAAAAATAGGACGAGCATGCCAACAGCGGCCAATCTAATCAGGATTTGCAGAAATCACAAGTCGGAATTTGCAGATCCAAGAATTCTTTTTTCCAGAGTAAACATTCTACTCCAAAAACAAACCCAGGCGTTAACAAACAGCCCTTCCCTGCGCCCCTTCTCGCCAAAGTTATCTGGCGAATTTCACGTTTAAATATTCTGAGAGGCACAAATATGCCTAACACATTTAAAACCCTGATCCAGAATTCATCCGCTACAGTCGGCCAGGGCGTTCAGAATAGAAGTTCAAGACCCCTTTTAGAAATTACTCAAGTACATGAGAGCGAACCTGGAAAAGCAAGACTTTTCTCTTTGTTACGCTCCCGCTACGGATCTGGCCGCCGCGCCCCATTCTCCGGGACTCCGGGGCCGCCGGCGCGCTCCGGGGTCCCGGCGAGCGGACACAC
>NW_016811906.1:103055-114197 GCF_001698545.2 Rhinopithecus bieti
CGCCTCCCGGGTCCCCGCCGCGCGGTCGCCGCAGCCACACCCGCACGCCAGCCCGCGCCGCGGTGCGCTCATGGGGCTCGCACGCCTCACTTCCTGTCTCCAAAAACCCGGCCCGCAGACCATTCCCCTGGGCAGAGTCCGGCGGTGGCGACGGCGAGGGGCGAGGCCTGGAGGTGGGACCGGCCGGCGAGGAGCGCCCCACAAAGAAGCCTTGCGGGGGCGAGGGGTGGCAGCAGGACGGACAGAATGTCGGACCGACGCGGGACGCGCGGCCGGAGCAGCGGGGCGGCCAGGCCCGGGCGTCCCTCCCCCTGGGCCGGGCGGGCGGATCTGGGGAGGCGGCGGCGGCCCGTGACCTCAGAGAGTTGGAATGCGGGCAGCCGCGCGGGGGAGGCGCGGACAGCTGCGCTCGGCCGCCGGGGAGGGGGCGCGCCGCTGCTTTTTTTAATCGTATGATCACTTATTTTAAGAGTTTCCAAATAAAGCTAGGCTTTTAATAAAATGAGAGGAGGGGGTATTACTTAGATTCTAGATAAAAAGTTTTATTCTTGTGTTATTAGGTAGGCTGTAAAATGCTGTTATTGATGGTTATTCGTTTACTCTGGTATATATCTTAATAGTATTGGAATACAGTTCTTTTCCTGCTTGCTCCTTAGGTTATGCCCCATATCACTAGACACTTCCAGTACTGGGTGGGAAAGCCCCCCCACCAGAAATGGTTCATATGCCTCAAATAACCTGTCAGTCCCCAAAAGGGAGCTGTCTGCTTATGCAATACAGAGCAGAACTGTTAAGGATGGAGATTTGACCAAGTTGTCTGGGTTCAAATCCCAGCTCCAACATTTACTAGCTGGATGACTTCGTGCAAATTTCTTAATTTCTCTTTACCTGTTTCCTCTCCTATAAAACAAGGATATTAATATCTTTGCACCGCAGGGGTGGGGAAAATAAATACTAAGCAATATCCAGTAACTTTTGTAAAGCATATATGAAGTGTTTCGTTTGTTTGTTACACAGTATTCTGGTACTGCATTATTGTTATTACTGTATTGCAGCACTTAAGCTGAGGAATAAAACTGTGACTCTAACACTATTACAATAGTATAAGATCTTTTCTTGGCATGTGGAACAGAGAACCTTTTAATTTATGTAAATTTTAATTTCAATGATTTTGTTTTAATGCTGTTGTTTCTGGAAAGCTTTTTAAAGTATTGTTTCATGTAAATATCATTTTCTTAAACAACCAAAACTTTTTAATACTTAACTATGCATGAGCCGTGGTCCCTGCACAACATGGACTTTTGGTTTAGTGGGTAATAAACGCACCTACACACCACATACGCAGTACAAGGCCAAAGGGGGGAGCACTGTCATAAAGGTATGAATGCTATCCAAGAGCAAAGCCCAGCAAGGTGCATCTTGGGTCATTTAGCTAAAGGCAAATAAGATTACCTGTGTTTCTAAGGGAAAAAAATAGATCAATTCTGTTTGTAATTGATATTTCAACTGAACTCTACGAGGGGGTCCATTTGTGTGCGAGGAAAGAAAAGAGATCTGAAAATAAGTCCCTTTGCTGGCTTCCCAAGGTAGAAAAATTGGAATCATGTGATTTCTCCCATTCTCATCTCCATCATCAAGACCTGGTATTTCCTCCTTTGAAATGTCTCATGAATTCTTTGTTTCCTTTCTGTTTCCCCTGGAACATTCCAAATCCAAACCCTCATCATTTTACATCCGGATTATTGCAACAAGGGTGGTCTCCTGGCATGTGGTTTCTCGGTTCTCTCTTATTTCCTTGCTAATACCAGGCTTCCTTCTCTTATCACTCCTGATGGACTCCCAAGGTTAAGTTCTTCTGCCTGACCTATCGGGACTTTCCAAACGGGCCTCTCTGACCACCCATATCGCTTTCTGCCCCTGTCAAGCTTTGCCCCTGGCCAGCAGCCCCTTCTGCCCTCCTTCCATTTGTCTAAGCCTTCTGCATCTCTGCAAGTAAGACTGCTTCCAGGACGACTTTCTAGCCACACCATTCCACAGTGATCTCCACACTTGGCAAGAACTGTAAAAGTTGTTTCATGAAGGCTTCTTTTATATCTCCCAAGATTCCCAGGACAGTACTGGGCAAAGAGTAGGCACTAAATAAAAACTTGTTAATTGAATCAGGAAGAAAATAAAAGAATTTTAAAAATAGAAAATGACCGTAAAACCCAAGAGATGTTAGACAACTGAGTTGAACTTCCTCCCTCACAGTCCACAGATGTCATTTACTGACCAAGTACCTAAGCCCTATTTTCCCTCAGCTATGTTAATTTGGCAGTAACATTCATGGGAAGGCACTTGAATAATGCCTTCAAAGTATTAGACGTAAAATTATTATTAGCTTGTGTTTCATATATAAGGAAGTGAGATAATTTATATGGTGCCACTCCCAAAGATACAAAAGGGTGTACGTAAAAAGTCCGCTTCTCACCCTGCCTGCTAGACACCTAGCTCTTCTCCTGGGAGGTAACCAGTGTTCCCTAGTTCCTCTGTATCCTTATAGAGATGTTCTGCAGAGTTACAAACAACTACATATAACTATCTTTACCCCCTCTTGTTATCCAGAAGGTGGCATACTTATACATACTCTTACACTGGAAGCTATTTCTTACTAAAATAAATAAATTAAAATGTAAAAAGAAAGCCCAGCACATAAAATGATGAAAGACAAAAAGATGAGAGGAGGCTGGGCACGGTGGCTTACATCTGTAATCCCAGAACTTTGGGAAGCCTGGGAGGGCAGATCACCTGAGGTCAGGATTTCGAGACCAACCTGGCCAACATGGAGAAACCCTGTCTCTACTAAAAATACAAAAATTAGCTGGACATGGTAGAGCACGCCTGTAGTCCCAGCTACTGGGGAGGCTGAGGCATGAGAATCGCTTGAGCCCAGGAGGCACAGGTTGTGGCGAGCCAAGATCACGCCACTGCACTCCAGCCTGGGTGACAGAGCAAGACTCTGTTTCAAAAAAAAAAAAAGGAAAGGAAATTGTGGTTTGGTGGGTGCACTGACTAGTGTTTTCTTAAAAGTTCAAAAGTTAATCTGTTTTGATAGCATGGTGAATACCCACTGTATAAATTATCATCATCTGCAAAAATCCAAATTGAATGAATGCCCTGCCACACAAAGATAATGATTCCTGGCTGGATGCAGTGGCTTACGCCTGTAATCCTAGCACTTTGGGAGGCCAAAGCGGGTGGATCATGAGGTCAGGAGTTCAGGACCAGCTACACCAATATGGTGAAACCCCGTCTCTACTAAAAAAAAAAAAAAATTATGCCAGGTGCGGCGTGGTGATGGGCACCTGTAGTCCCAGCTACTTGGGAGGCTGAGGCAAGAGAATGGCGTGAACCCGGGAGGCGGAGCTTGCAGTGAGCCAAGATCGCGCCACTGCACTCCAGCCTGGGCGACAGAATGAGACTCTGTCTCAAAAAAAAAACAAAAACAAAAACAAAAAAACAAAAATTAGCCGGGTGGGTGGCACATGCCTGTAGTCCCAGCGACTCAGGAGGTTGAGGCAGGAGAATCGCTTGAACCCGGGAGGCGGAGGTCGCAGTGAGCCGAGATGGTGCCACTGCACTCCAGCCTGGGTGACAGAGTGAGACTCTATCTCAAAAAAAAAGAAAAAAAAAAAAAGATAATGATCCCTGAGGAAGGGGACAGTGAGGGCTAGAACTAGAAATGTGAAGTCTTTGGTCTCTGAATCTGCCCCTTAAGTTCTGTCACCACACTCAACACTGTGTCACATACAACACCTTTCCAGTTGCAAAAGAGTAATCATTTTATAGATAGATTCCCCTGGACATCAGAGAAATGATGATCTTGGCAGTGAGTTTGTTCAAATGGAGAAGCATGTCTACCTCAGTAGCAAGTGACTGCTGTGACTGTAATTCCCAACACTTAGGGCCTTTGATCCAAGCCTGTCTATACCATGTGATAATAATCACTATTGGAAAACACTTGTCCATTCAGCCCACATATATTTAGAAGCCAGGTGCTGCAAGGAGAAAGGTAAATAGATGTATACCCCTGTCCTCAAAGACTCACCATGTGAACAACAGGTGAATATGTAATTGTAGTAGGTGAGGAAATTTATACATGGTTATACTTTATAGTCTGAATGGACTAGTAATGTCTGGTTAACCACTGTGATCAGCTTCTGCTTGAGTCTGGAAGGACAAAAAAAAAGGTTGACTACTCAAAGAAAAGCAAAGCTTTGGGCTGAGCACGGTGGCTCACACCTAGCACTTTGGGAGGTCAAGGCAGTCGGATCATGAGGTCAAGAGAGCGAGACCATACTGGCCAACATGGTGAAACCCTGTCTCTACTAAAAATACAAAAATTAGCTGGGTGTGGTGGCACGCACCTGTAGTCCCAGCTACTCAGGAGGCTGAGGCAGGAGAATCCTTTGAACCCAGGAGGTGGAGGTTGCAGTGAGCTGAGATCATGCCACTGCACTCCGGCCTGGCGACAGAGGAAGACTCCGTCTCAAGAAAAAAAAAAGAAAGAAAGAAAATAAAAGCTTTTCAGGCAGGAGGACACCCCCACCCCACCTTCCCCCACCCCCTACTGCTTCTACACACTCACACACATGCGTGCACGTGCAAAGAATGTGCAACATCCAGCTGAAATACAACCTGAGAAGAGATTGCAGATATGGTTGGGGGGCAATGTTAGAAGACTCATGGCTCCATGGAGATGGGGTTGGTACTCAGTCAGCCCTTCTGACTTCAAAGCCAATCCTCTTTTCAGTCATCTTCTCTTTTTGGAAGACAGCCCAGAGCCCTCTTAGCTGGCACTTTGGGTTTGTTGAAATCTGGTCTTGATAGGAAAACGTGTTGTTTCCCCTGAATCAGAGAACATTTCCAAGCTGGGGGGAAAAAAAAAAACTGTCCAGTTTTGTCTTTTTCAAGCCTAGCACTCCTACTCCCTCTAATGGCTTCTCTTAGGGCATCATCATGAACATCTTCTTCGAGATGTGATGTGGTTTGTGAAGCTGCAGTTTACAGGGAAGTGCCTGGAACTGCCCTGGACCACCAAATAAACCATTGGTTTAGTGGGTTTGCCCCTCCTGTGATCTAGACATTGCAACATCTTAGATCTAAAGGTGGGAGGTCTCAAGCAGTCTTTCAGTCTCTTTTCCATAGCTGTCCTAAAAGTTAGGTCCTTGTCCTAAAAGTTAACGCTCTCTTGAATACGTTTTAATAAGTTTCCCTACTCTGAATATGTTTTAATTAAAACATTACTTTTTATTAAATGTTATTTTCAATATTATGTAAATATTGACCGAGAATTGGGTACCTAGTAATGGTAAAAGTGTTTTGTTCTTAGTTCTGTAATGGGTGGTAAAGGAATAAAAGTAATTCATCTGTCTTTTGGATTGTGAGTGTCATGAAAGCAGGGAGTTGGTCTTGCCCCTCTTTGCGCTCTGGCTCCTGGCACTGTATCCCAGTGTAGGTACTTAATTTTTAATTAGCAAGCATAGTACTGCTATGAGCCAGGCACAGTTCAATACGCTTCACAAATATTAATTTATTTCATCCTTATAGTAACCCTTTGCAGGTGAAACTAGTATCATACCTATATCACAGATAAGGAAACTGAGGCAGAGATGAGCGGCAATCTGCCTAAGGTCTCAGAGGGAGTGGCAGAGCCAGGATTCAGACCCAGACGGTCTGGTTGCAGTGCCCTCATTCTCTGTCATTCTGCTCTGCTGCCTGTCATCAATGTTGAATGAGTGTATGATCACTGGATTTATCCTTGAGGAATGCTTTTGTAAATTAGGTCTTTAATTTCTTTTACCCTATAAATATGTAATGAGTGCTTACTCTGTGTCCAGCATCCTGAAAGGTGGGAGAAATATAAAGCCCTACAGAGAGTTTATAATTTTGTTAGGGAAGACACACACACACACACATGAAATAACATTGCACAGAATATATTATTATACTAATAGCTTCCATATAGATGCCATAGGAATTCACAAGGATTATATGAGATTATTAAAGGACTGTATGACAGACCCTCGGTAGCCCTACACCTCCTGCTCCTGCTGTCCACACACTGTACAACCCGCTCCTGACCCTTACTGTGGATTGCTTAGGTAATAAATTTGGCAAAAATAAGAGGTTTGGCAGATGTAATTGAGGTCGTGAATCAGTTGATTTTGGGGTCAGGTCCCGGGTGGGCCTACTTAATTAAATGAAGGCCCTTGGCTGGTCTCAAACTTCTGGTCTCAAGTGATCCTCCCACCTCTACTTCACTGAGTTCAAATCACATGCTTGAACCACTATGCCTGGCCTTTACTGGCTTCAGTGAACAAACACGTTAGTGAACCCTTTGGCAAAGAACTGTGGGCAGCCTCTAGAACTTGAGGGTGGCTTCCAGATGATAACCAGAAAAAAATCTGGGTTCTTACTCATAAAGCCATAAGGAAATTTTTTTTTTTTTGAGACAGGGTCTCACTGTCACCAAGGCTGGAGTACAGTGGCATGATCTTGGCTCACAGTAACCTCTGCCTCCCAGGCTAAAGCAATCCTCCCCTCTCAGCTTCCCAAGTAGCTGGGACTAGAAATGCATGCCACCATGCCCAGCTAATTTTTTGTACTTTTGAAGAGACACGTTTTTGCCATGTTGCCCAGGCTGGTCGCGAACTCCTGATCTCAAGTGATCCGCCAGCCTCGGCCTCCCAAACTGCTGGGATTACAGGCATGAGCCACCTCACTCAGCCGGAAATGAATTCTTGCTAACAACCTGAATGAGCCTGAACATAGGTTCTTCCTCAGTCAAGCCTCCAGATGAAACTACAGCCTGCCTGACACCTCAATTGTAGCCTTGTGAGACCCCAAGCAGAGGACACAGTGAGGTTGACCCACAGAAACCATGAGATGATAAACGTTTGTGTTTTAAGCTGCTAAACTTGTGGTCATCTGTTATGCAGCAATGGACAACAGAGACTACTCTTAGGAATTAGTGGATATGAGGTAGAAAGGAGACCTCTCTGTGCCTCCTCTGTTTTCCAGGTTTTGTGATCAGGGATAGGGAGAATTCAGCTATTGATTCAAATAGCGGAATCAAGTGTAGAAATCTATTGAGTGGAGGAAGAGGAGATGAAGGCGACTTCTGTCTAAGTGCTGAGTTTGGAGAAAATAAGAGTAGTCACTTATTAGAATTTGGGAGTGGAGTTTGTGTGAGAATTCAAGGCTGATGGAAAATTCGGTCATTATCAGCACAGAGTTGACAACTTAAATCCTCAGAACAAAAGTGTTGTCCCACGAAGGGCGTTCAGAGAAGCAAGAGGATGGGGATTCGTCTCGGGGAGAGGCCACGGGTGGGCCCGGGAGAAGGAAGGCAGAACCAAACCCAGAAGGGCCAAGGTAGGGCAGAGTCAGAGACTTGACGGATTGGCTCTGTTGCTCCGGATAGTCCATTTTCCCTTCAAGGGTAATTGCAGTGCAACCTCTGAGAGGCAGACTCCATTTTACACGTAAGAAAAGTTTAAATACCTACACCGATACCATACAAAGAGTAAGTGAAGGCTGGATTTGAACTCGCGTCTCATATCACAGCCCAAGATCTTTCTGGTACACATCTAATTCATTCTTACCGTCCAAGAGAGAATAAAATGAATAAGCGGAGGGCCAGCAGAGAGACTAAGGAAGTGTCCCCGAGGTGCCCGGGAGGCGGAGCAGCAAGGCCACCCGCACGCGCACGCCGCAGCCTTCCTTGCCTGAACACAGGTTTCGCGGGTAGAAGGTGTGCGCAGGCGCGGACACGGGCGCATGCGCGCTCACTCCGGCGCGCCGTGCCGGCGGGGGCGGGGATACGCGGTGTGCGCGGACGGGGGCGGAACGGAGGAGGAGGCGGTGGTGGCTCGGCTGCGGGGTAGGAGTCCGCGGCAGCCTCAGGGTAAGCCAAGCGTCGCGCAGTGCTGAGTTCCCGCACGCCGCGGAGCCATGGAGATCGGCACCGAGATCAGCCGCAAGATCCGGGTGAGGCCCGTGCCGGGCGGGGGTGGGAAGCCAGGTCTCGGCAAGCGGGCGGTTGTCAGGAGTAACGGGGACCTTGGGCCCGGGTGGACGCCGCGGCCTGGCCGCCGCTGGACGCTCCTGGCGGGCTGCAGCTCCTCGTCCAGGCCGTCTCGGGCCTGGGGACATTTGCGGCCTCAGAGCAGGGCTGCGGCTGAAGTAGCCGCCGGGAAACGGAAGGACAGGCTCAGGCCTGGCGGGAGCCACCACTGCGGCGCAGCGCGCCGCTTTGGATCCGCTGCGGGAGGTGGGCGCCGCGGGGCCGGAGCGGGAGTGGGGTGCGGGGTGGGTGGGGGGGTGGTGCAGGCGAGGCTCCTCCCCGCCCCCCCCCGGGGGACCTGGAGGTGCGGGCACCAGCAAAGTGGCCTCAGCGCTGCAGAATCCGATTTTGTTTTCCTAGAGCCGCCTTTCTCACATGCTCGTTTGCTCTTTTTCTCTCAGAGTGCCATTAAGGGGAAATTGCAAGAATTAGGAGCTTATGTTGGTAAGTGTATTTTGGGTTGTTAAGTTTCATAGAATTTAGAGTTTGCAGCTAATTGATTTTTAGTGAATGCGTATTTCTCACCGTACTTTGGACATTGGGAGAGACTCCCTTCTACCGTCTTCAAATCTTATACTCCCTGGTTACTTCTTTATCATCTTTTTGCAACCTTGTTTTTTTTTCTCCCAAACCTCCTTCTGTTATGGTGTTTTGAAATTTAGTTTCCTCCATTAAGGCTCTGTCACATTTTACATAATGTTTGAGCGAATTTTATTTTATGTTTTTCCTATTCTCTCTCTCATTTTAAATTCTGGGGACGGGTCTCACTACGTTGCCCAGGCCTTGACTCCTGGTCTCAAGCAATTATCTGACCTCAGCCTCCCTAGGTGCTGGGAGTGCGGGGATTACTGGTGTAAGCCACCATGCCAGTTTAAAGTTTACTATTCTTGTTACTTTCCTCTTGACATTTGTTTTTAGAACTCTGATTTTGGATATGCTTTTTGATGCTTTCTGGCATTTGCTTCTGTAATGGTTCAGTGAATTTTATTTTCCGATCTCTTTATGTTTTCCCTCTTTCTCTCTTTGAAACAGTAAGGCGGCGTTTTCCTTCTCCTTATTCTTTTATAATTTGAGTGTTTACTCTGGGTCAGGTACTGTGCTTAACTGTTGTATGTGTATTAACTCAGGATAATCCCTATGAGAACACTGGAAGGTAAGTGGCAGTATCCTAGACTGTGTAAACAAGGAAACTGAGGCTTTGCCTACTTGAGCAAGGTTTTATGGTTTGCCCCCAAAGCTGGTGCCTCCTATAAAAATAATAGCTACCACTTAAGACAGTGGTTCTCAAAGTGTGGGAGACTCCAAGGGTCTCTGAAGTCAAAACTGTTTTCATATTAATACTGAGATGGTATGTGCTATTTTTCACTGCGTTGATGTTTGGATTGTGTAAAACTAATGATTGATAAAGTTTTATCAACCATTTTATCAACTGGTCAACATAGTAACACCATAATGAAATCATATTCAAATCACTCCCCCCTTATAGTTTTTGTTTTTTTTTTTTTAAGCTAATTACACTTAAAATGTCATTGATGAAGATGTGAAGTCCAGGGTTTACAAAATATTTTTTATCTTCTTAGTATTCAGTGTGAGAAAATAGAAATGCTCATAAAACATTTTTATTGTATACTGAAATATGGGTAAGGAAAATCATTTGAGTTGAGAACTAAGCTAGCCACCTCTTTCAGGGAACGTCATTTTTAACTTTAAAGTACTGACAAACTGGTTACGTATACACTAGGATATTTGGCAGATGTTTACTTGAAAGTGAGCAAAGAACCCATAGTCTTTGTTGCCAATCACGTGTGAGCTTTCAAATGCAAATTATAATTTTGGAAAATCTGAGCCTGCCTCCATGAACTTGACAGCTTCCCAGTACTTAAAAAATTTCTGATTAAGTAAATGGGGATTTTAAAAAATTTTATTCTTATTATTTTTTGAGACGAAATTTCCCTCGTTACCCAGGCTGGAGTGCAGTGGCATGATCTTGGCCACTGCAACCTCTTCCTCCCAGGTTCAAGCAATTCTTTTGCCTCAGCCTCTCCAGTAGCTGGGATTACAGGCACCCACCACTACACTCAGCTAATTTTTTGTATTTTTAGTAGAGACAGGGTTTCACCATGTTGGCCAGGCTCGTCTGAAACTCCTGACCTTGTGATTCGCCCGCCTCAGCCTCCCAAAGTTCTGGGATTACAGGTGTGAGCCACCGCGCCTGGCCAACTCAATGGTGATATTAAAAAATAATTATTTTATATTACATAATGAAATATATCAACATGCCAGTGGTTTTTATAGCTAAGTGAACCAGTATTTTCTAAATAACGAATGCATAATGTTACAAAACTATGCATGGATTAAAGATTTATTTAAACTGTAGGGTGGGTCAGTGGATTTCTGCGCAACAGTTCAAAAAGGTCATTGATGTATTTGACATTCCACATTTCTTTAACGTTTAATAAGCTACCACTTGTTTAGTTTTGGTGTAGTGTCACAGAAAAATATCCACCTTATCTGAAAAAACTATCAGAATACTCCTTTTTCAACGCATATCTGTGAGACCAGATTTTTTCACATTCTTCAGTCGTAAGGACATAGAACAAGATACATAAAAATGCAAAACAAGGCCAGTCTTTGCAGTAAATTTTTTTTCTTTTTTTCTTTCTTTTTTTTTTTGAAACGGGGTCTTACTCTGTGGTTCGGGCTGGAGTGCGGTGGTACAATCTTGGTTCACTGCAACCTCCACCTCCCAGGTTCAAGCGATTCTCCTGCCTCAGCCTCCTGAGTAGCTGGGATTACAGGCACCCACCACCACCCCAGCTAATTTTGTGTTTTAGTAGAGACAGTGTTTCACCATGTTGACCAGGCTGATCTCCATCTCCTGACCTCAGGTGATCCACCTGCCTCGGCCTCCCAGAGTGCTGGAATTACAGGCATGAGCCACCGTGCCTCGTCTATATTTTTTTTGGAAAATTTAATAAAAATAATGTTACTTATGTTAATATTATTGGGTTTGTGATTAACCTGTGATGGATGTA
>NW_016811906.1:114658-189226 GCF_001698545.2 Rhinopithecus bieti
TTTTTTTTTTTTTTTACCCATCAATTCATCATTTATATCATGTATAACTCCCCAATGCAATCCCTCCCTCCTCCCCCCTCCCCCCGATGGATGTATTATTTAATGAATAAATACTTTTTAATTAAAAATGATCAGTTCTAATTTTGAACACAGTAAGTAATAGATAGAACCTGCATAAACCAGAGAAGGGGCCCAAAAACCAGTTTGAGAATTGGTAATTTATGGAGTACTTATCACCATTTGCTGGGCACTTTCATAAATGATTTGTTGTCAGGATTGTTGTAAGACTAACACGAGAGAATTGAGGCTCAGAGAAAATGAAGCTGAACCAAGATTTATTTATTATTTTATTTTCTCAACACTTGAACTGCATTTTTTATATTTTTCTTTGAAACAAAAAAGTACTTCTGAAATGAACCTTTCTGCCTGCATAGAAATACTACAAGTATTTAAGGTATTAAAGAAATTTGGCACAGCACGGTGGTTCACGCCTGTAATCTTAGCACTTTGGGAGGCCTAGGTGGGGGGATCACTTGAGTTCAGGAGTTCGAGACCACCCTAGCCAACATGGTGAAACCCTGTCTCTACTAAAAATACAAACATTAGCTGGGCATGGTGGCACATGCCTGTAATCGCAGCTACTCAGAGGCTAAGGCAGGAGAATCGCTTGAACCCATGAGGCAGAGGTTGCAGTGAGCCAAGATTGTGCGACTGCACTCTAGCTTGGGAGACAGAGTGAGACTGTCTCAAAAGAAAAAAGAAAAGAAATCTAATGGAGTTTTGGGGGGCAGAGATTAGAGTTCCTGATAACAGCTTTTGCTTCCTTATTTTCTTACTGAGGTTTTTTGTTTTATTTTGTTGTTGTTTTAAATCCTAGACCTCAGTCTCATAATCACTGTAGGATTACCAAGGGAAGGGTGTTTTATGGTTTGTTTTTTTTTTCCCCGACACAGAGTCTTGCTCTGTTGCCCGGGCTGGAGTGCAGTGGCGCTATCTCGGCTCACTACAAGCTCCACCTCCCGGGTTCACACCATTCTCCTGCCTCAGCCTCCTGAGTAGATGGGACTACAGGCCCCCGCCACTACACCGGTTAATTTTTTGTATTTTTAGTAGAGACGGGGTTTCACTGTGTTAGCTATGATGGTCTCGATCTCCTGCCCTCGTGATCCGCCTGCCTCGGCCTCCCAAAGTGCTGAGATTACAGGCATGAGCCACTGTGCCCGGCCTTTTTTTTTTTTTTAAATCCTAGACCTCACCCTTATAATCACTGTAGGATTACCACCGTGAGGGTAAAACAGTGCATTGAGTTGACATTATGTAATGTTAAAATTGAGTTTTTTAAATGATGTGGAGCTTTTGGGTCTATTTGTTTATTTGATACTGCTACAAGTTTGTTACCCTGAGTAATTGAAACCTGCCTTTAGCAAGGGTAAATATGTTCACTTGAGAAATGAGTGTTGTCTTGAAACAATGTAAATTAAAACTAAACAAAATTAAATTCGTTTTCTTGGGAAATGTTCATATATTTCCTGGAAGCTTCTTTGAAATTAGTAAACATTATTAAAAAGATTCAAGGAAGTGAATGCACACTCAAGTTTGACCCTATAATTCAGAATGTCTAGTTTTTTAAGTATCAGTTATTCTTAATTTCCATCCTTCTAGTAATTGAAATACCTGTGGAATGAAGAGAAAAAAATTAAAGCTAAGCCATCTTGTCCAATGTAATTCCACTAGAACTCTAAGACTCTAAAGCTTAGAGCTACATCTATATTTTCAAGCACGTCTACTTTAAGAAGAAAGTTTTGAGGAAACAAAGTTTTGATATACCTTTCCTTTTAAATAGATGAAGAACTTCCTGATTACATTATGGTGATGGTGGCCAACAAGAAAAGTCAGGACCAAATGACAGAGGATCTGTCCCTGTTTCTAGGGAACAACACAATTCGATTCACCGTATGGTATGTTTCTGAATTTTTGAGCCTCAGACCAAAGTTTGGCACAAGCTTGAGTTGATATTCTGTCCAAAGAGAGGTTCTTGACAGTTGAGTTAAGTTCACTTTGGAGAGGCAGTTTGTGAGTGATGAGGGCACAGCCTCTGTATTAGTCCGTTTTCACTCTGCTATGAAGAAATACCCAAGACTGGGTAATTTCTAAAAGAAAGAGATTTAATTGACTCAAAGTTCCACATGGCTGGGGAGGCCCCAGGAAACTTACAATCATGGTGGAAGGGGAAGCAAGCGCCTTCTTCACAAGTTGGCAGGAAAGAGAAGAGTGAAGGAGGAACTTCCAGAGACTTACATAAAATCATCAGATCTCGTGAAAACTCACTGTCTCTTGAGAACTTGGGAACTCACTGTCTCATGAGAACTCACTGTCATGAGAACATCATGGGGGAAACCACCCCCATGATCCAGTCACCTCCCTCCCTTGACAGGTGGGGATTATAATTCAATATAAGATTTGGGTGGGGACACAGAGCCAAACATTATCAGCCTCTGAAGCCAGACAGCCAAATTTGAATCCTGGCCCTGTGTCTTGCCTTGATTTTTCTAGCTATAAAATGGGAATAGTACAATCACTTGCTTTATAAAATTATTTTGAGGATCAGATGGGCTAATATGTGTAAAGTACTTATAGGTGTCCCTAGCTCATTTCCCTAAGGAATTTTTAGTGTATGTTGGCTGTACTTACTATGTTTCTTTTGTAAAGTTCTATATCTTTTTTTTGAGACAAGGTATTGTTCTGTCACCCAGGCTAGAGCACAGTAGTACAATCACAGCTCCCTGCAGCCTCGATCTCCTGATCTCAAATGATCGTCCCATTGCAGTACCCTCCCTCCTGCACTCCCATGCCTGGCTAGTTTGTAAATTTTTTGTTGAGGCAGGGTCTTAGTATGTTGACCTGGATAATCTTGAACTCCTGGGCTCAAGCAGTCCTCCCGCCTTGGTCTTCAGAAGTCTTGGGGTTATAGGTGTGAGCCACCGCCACCTGGCCAGCTTCTGTATCTTATAGTTCCTTTTCCCGCACTAAAATCAGTTACAGATGTTTTTTTGAACTGGGTTGGCTTCTTATATTGCCTTTTACAATGAGTTACCTTTTATAGGGCAAGGTTTTCTGTTTCTCACTTTTCTGTTTCTAACTTTTTTAGCTTTTTATTAAACTCACACCTTCATTTTGAGTAATAATTATAGTGTAATGTTATAGCATATTTTGAGATTATAAGTTTTTTTAAGTTTGGAATTTTAAAATAGGCAACTTTGCTTTTATACATAAATTACTGTTATATGCCTTTAGTTGAGAATACTGACTAGAAGAGTAAGATTCAACTTAAGATGCTAGGTCCTGGTACCAGGTTTGAGGTAAAGTGAAGATGAGGGCTGCAGGATAATGCTGTAGCTGAGAATAGACATAAGAAATACTTTATGAGGCCCCTCAGACTAGGAACTACCAGTTACCGTGAAAGGTGATGATGTAGCAAAAGTTAAGTAAGCAAGTGGCCTGCTAAATTTGAATGGCAAGAGGAGACACTAAGTGGAGAGATGAGCCTGGTTAAGTTCTTGCCTTTATACCAAAGGTTGTCTTCAAGGTGTTTTTGCCCCAGTGGGCAACTGTATGCTTATCAATCTTGAAATTCTGCACAGAATTCTCTGGGTTTACACATTGCACAAATTTGAAGAACGTTGTATAGTGGTCATCAGTTGTTATGATACACACACTGCTGCCGCACTGTGGGTGACCCAACCCATTTGTTACAATTTGTCCCCAGAGGTTATTCCCTCCCAGTCCCCTGCAAAAAAAGATTTTGGGGCTTTTGACTGGGGAAATTACCATTATTGTGAGTACTATTTTTTTTTCTAAAGTCCAGCCAATCTAAGATGGAAGATTGACCGAGTAGATCCTTTTCTCCAATAACTTGATGGAATACTTTAGACAGATTTTTAAAACAGACTACTAAGTGAATTTAAAACCAAATTAATTCAACATTCTCATCTGGCCATAAATTCAGTTCTTTAACATGTACTGATGCAAAGGGTGATGTCCCCACTTTGGCACTTTGCTTTTTTGTTTGTTTGTTTTGTTTTTTGTTGAGACGGAGTCTCGCTCTGTCACCCAGGCTGGAGTGCAGTGGCCGAATCTCAGCTCACTGCAAGCTCTGCCTCCCGGGTTTACGCCATTCTCCTGCCTCAGCCTCCTAAGTAGCTGGGACTACAGGCGCCCGCCACCTCGCCCAGCTAGTTTTTTTGTATTTTTTTAGTAGAGACGGGGTTTCACTGTGTTAGCCAGGATGGTCTCAATCTCCTGACCTCGTGATCCACCTGTCTTGGCCTCCCAAAGTGCTGGGATTACAGGCTTGAGCCACCGCGCCCGGCCGGCACTTTGCTTTCTTAAGTTAGTGTTAACACCAGCCCCAAACAGATTATTGTGATTGTTTGGAGGCTTGAAGTAATTGTGTCCATGGGGACAGTAGCATGTGACTAGGGTTCTCATTGAAACATTATGAGATTTCTGGAATTTTGGGGGAGGTACTGGGAAGGGATGTAAGGCAAATTACCTCATTTATAACTACCAAAACAGGTTATGTTACAAGCAAGATTACAGCCTTACAGCATCAGTTTTGAAAGTAATAGAGTGAAATGATATAGCATATTTTGAGATAACTTTTTTTAAGCTCTCAGAATTAAGTTGTCCAAGAAGCCATCTAATTTAAGCAGTTAATATAAGCTGCTTAAATGGTTGTAATAATAAGCAATATTACATGTTTATGATACTTGTTTTACTGAAAGCTACAGTAAATCTTTAGTACTTAGAAAACAGGGTGATAGCCGGGCGCGGTGGCTCAAGCCTGTAATCCCAGCACTTTGGGAGGCTGAGACGGGCGGATCACGAGGTCAGGAGATCGAGACCATCCTGGCTAACGCGATGAAACCCCGTCTCTACTGAAAAATACAAAAAAAAAAACTATCTGGGCGAGGTGGCGGGCGCCTGTAGTCCCAGCTACTCGGGAGGCTGAGGCAGGAGAATGGCGTAAACCCGGACAGCGGAGCTTGTAGTGAGCTGAGATCCAGCTACTGCACTCCGGCCTGGGCGACAGAGCGAGACTCCGTCTCAAAAAAAAAAAAGAAAACGGTGACATACTTTGTAGACTAAGACTCTGGTCAGATGATATTCTTTCCCATATTTTTGCGGAGGCTAGATGTTGAAAACAGTGAAGAAAAAATATATAATTTTTTATTGCTTTCTGTAGGATTTATACAAATCCTTTTTTTAAAAATGTGAAATTTGAAAGTTAATTTTAATACAATTTATTCACTAAATACAGCTTATCAGTATTTATCTCGGCTGGGTGCGGTGGCTTATGCCTGTAATCTCAACACTTTGGGAGGCCGAGGCAGGTGGTTCTCTCGAGTCCAGGACTTCAAGACCAGCCTGGACAACATGGTGAAACCCCGTCTCTATTTAAAATAATAAAATATTTTAAAATTAAAAAAAAAATCTCTGAATATAATGTCATAAATTTAGAGTGACGATTGAATTGAAATCTTAATGGAGGCTTTATTGTTTTTTGTTTTTTTCTCAGGCTTCATGGTGTATTAGATAAACTTCGCTCTGTTACAACTGGTAAGATTCATAACTTTTTTAAATTTCTGCTTGCTATGGCATATGATTTGTTTCTTTCTAAAGTCATTTATAGTCATTTACAGTGGTTCATTTGAACTTTTTTAGAAAGCACATATTTTTATGAACTTAAGACCAGTTAATATAATTCAAAGATATTTAAGTGTAGGAGGGGGAGTAGTGCACTTTATCAGAAGGAAATAATTACATATGTGTGCAGAGATTTAGCCTCAAGGATATTTCAGTATTTTATAATTGAAAACAATTCAAAAGTTCAGTAATAATAAACGAAATTGTTATATTACCATGTATGGAATAATATTCAACTGTTGAAAATAATGTTGTGGAAGAATAACATGAGAGTATATACACATAAGATACATGTTTTCAAAAATGTGTATATATGCTCTTCCCCCCAAAATCACCTTTGAGATAATTGGTGATTTTATTTATATTTTAAATTGTTCTGCAATAAACACGTATTGCTTTTGAATTGGTGATGAGGAAGGAAAAGACTTAAAGTAATAAAAATAGATGACTGGGCAGGGTGGCTCGCACCTGTAATCCCAGCATTTTGGGAGGCCAAGATGGGCGGATCATGAGCTCAGGAGATCGAGACCATCCTGGCCAACCAACATGGTGAAACTCCGTCTCTACTAAAAATACAAAAATTAGCTGGGCGTCATGGTGCGTGCCTGTAATCCCAGCTACCCAGGAGGCTGAGGCAGGAGAATCGCTTGAACCAGGGATTTGGAGGTGGCAATGAGCCGAGAACACACCACTGCACTCCAGCCTGGCGACAGAGCGAGAGTCTATCTCCAAAATAAATAAATAAAAATAAAAAGAATAGATTAAAAGGACTGTATTTTTCTTTTCAGAACCCTCTAGTCTAAAGTCTTCTGATACCAACATCTTTGATAGTAACGTGCCTTCAAACAAGAGCAGTTTCAGTCGGGGAGATGAGAGGAGGCATGAAGCTGCAGTGCCACCACTTGCCATTCCTAGCACGAGACCTGAAAAAAGAGATTCCAGAGTTTCTACGAGTTCACAGGAGTCAAAAACCACTAATGTCAGGTAAGAGTCCGGTGTAGACCTGCTATGGGCAGGTGGCTTTGTGTATGTGACATTTTATTAGTTTTGTATCTTTCAGTTTGCTGTTCTCAGCAATTTTAGGAACAGTGAAGTGATCATGAGCAGTTTTTTGAATAAAATAATGGATAAGATCTAAGTATGATTATCTTTGATCACAAATTTAGTAAATCAAAGTTTAAAGAAAGTACAATTTCAAAGTAGTTTTGAATGGAATACCTAAAGGGAGTATCCTCAGTTTTTTCCTTGAAATTTTTCAAGTAAGCATTCTTTAAAGATTTGGAGATAATTGCCCTAATTTGGTTGTAATACATTTTGTTGTTCTTTTAAATAGGCAGACTTATGATGATGGAGCTGCAACCCGACTAATGTCAACAGTGAAGCCTTTGAGGGAGCCAGCACCCTCTGAAGATGTGATTGATATTAAGCCAGAACCAGATGATCTCATTGATGAAGACCTCAACTTTGTGCAGGAGAATCCCTTATCTCAGAAAAAACCTACAGTGACACTTACATATGGTTCTTCTCGCCCTTCTATTGAAATTTATCGACCACCTGCAAGTAGAAATGCAGATAGTGGTGTTCATTTAAACAGGTTGCAATTTCAGCAGCAGCAAAATAGTATTCATGCTGCCAAGCAGCTTGATATGCAGAATAGTTGGGTATATGAAACAGGACGTTTGTGTGAACCAGAAGTGCTTAACAGCTTAGAAGAAACGTATAGTCCGTTCTTTAGAAACAACTCGGAGAAAATGAGTATGGAGGTTTGTATGTACTTTTAAATTCTGGCTTATTAGGCTAAAATTCAGCAGTTCTTGATACTAAATAATATATGAAGTTACTAAACACATATTCCAAGTTTATTTTATTTTAGTTTAGTTTTTGAGAAGGAGTTTCGCTCTTGTGGCCCAGGCTGGCGTGTGATGGCGCAATCTCAGCTCACTGCAACCTCCGCCTCCTGGGCTAAAGCGATTCTCCTACCTCAGCCTCCCGAGTAGCTGGGATTACTCGCCACCACGCCTGGCTAATTTTTTATATTTTTAATAGAAATGGGTTTCACCATGTTGACCAGGCTGGTCTTGAAATCCTGACCTTGTGATCCACCTGCCTGGGCCTCCCAAAGTGTTGGGATTACAGACATGAGCCACGGCGCCCAGCCCCAAGTTTATTTTTAAATTGTTTTATCTGCTGTTTCTCATGATATACCAGATTTTCCTCTCCATGGCTTGCTCCTAGAGTTCTTGTATATCACATCTGTATACCTTTTTGGGATTTCCAGCATTTGAGATAGCTTTAATCTTAAATTAATTTGGGGGGGGTTTCAGATCAATTTTAGATTGTTCATGGTGATTGCTAGTAAGCAACCAATTAACCCTGTTTTATTAGTTTCCTCAGTAGCACTGTATGCAGCTGTTAATAAAATAAAGTTCTAATTTTTGTTTTAGCTAAAGGTTGACTGGTAGGGATAATGTTTTTATATATATTATTTATTTATTTGTTTATTTTGATATGGTGTCTCACTCTGTTGGCCAGGCTGCAGTGCAGTGGCGTGATCTTGGCTCACTGCATCCTGCACTCTTGGGTTCAAGTGATTCTTCTGCCTCAGCCTCCTGAGTAGCTGGGATTACAGGCACATGCTACCATGCTCAGCTAATTTTTGTGTTTTTAGTAGAGACGGGGTTTCACCATATTGGCCAGGTTGGTCTCGAAATCCTAACCTTGTGATCCGCCCATGATGGCCTTCCAAAGTACTAGGATTACAAATGTGAGCCCCCACGCCTGTCCTCATATTTATATTGTTATACAAAACCAAGAAATACTCTGAATTTCTCATATTACTGTGTACTATTTTTTTCTTAAAATGGAAACATTTTGTAGTAGAACTTTTGTTATTTTCTGAAGTTAGGTAAGCATAAATTTTATCTGATTGCAGGATGAAAACTTTCGGAAGAGAAAGTTGCCTGTGGTAAGTTCAGTTGTTAAAGTGAAAAAGTTCAATCATGATGGAGAAGAGGAGGAAGAAGATGATGATTATGGGTCTCGAACAGGAAGCATCTCCAGCAGTGTGTCTGTGCCAGCAAAGCCTGAAAGGAGGTACCTTGAACGTGGCTATAAATTCAGCTTTAACTGCCTTGGTGGAGTCTTCTGATTTCTTGAAGAGAATGATCTCGAAAATAATTTTTGTTTGTTTTTTGAGACGGAGCCTCGCTCTGTCAACCAGGCTGGAGTGCAGTGGCACGATCTTGGCTCACTGCAACCTCTGCTTCCCAGGTTCAAATGATTCTCCAGATTCAGCCTGCTGAATGGCTGGGATCATGGGTGCGCACCACCACGACCAGCTAATTTTTGTATTTTTAGTAGAGATGGTGTTTCACCACGTTGGACCAGGCAGGTCTCGAACTCCTGACCTCAGGTGATCTGCCCTCCTTGGCCTCCCAAAGTGTTGGAATTACAGGCGTGAGCCACCGCACCTGGCATACATATTTAATGTAATACCACGTAAGACTTTTTCATTGGATTTTGAGAAACACATTAATGAGAGAAATTGCTTAACATTGGAGAGGATTGCAAAGAATATTGACTAATATGATGGTGGAGTGAGGGGGAACAATGTCAATTAAGATTCAAATTTATTATTTAAAAAAACTAAAAGGGGCCTAGGCATGGCAGCTCATGCCTGTACCTAGCACTTTGCAAGGCTGAGGCAGGAGGATTGCTTGAGACCAGGAGTTTGAGACTAGCCTAAGCAATGCAATGAGTCTTTGTCTGTACAAAAATAAAATAAATTACCTGGTCATTTTGGCAGGCACCTGTAGTCCTAGACTGGATAGGCTGATGTGGAAGGATTGCTTGAGCCTAGAAGTTTAAGGCTGCAGTGGCACTACCCTCCAGCCTGCGTGAGAGAGTAAAACTCTGTCTCGAAAAAAATAGCAGGTTCCAATGTAGTTGACGTTTTCTAAAAACTGCAGCTAGTCTATGAAACCTAGAGAAGGTTGTGGTAAAGGCATAATAGATGGGTGACCTGTGGAGAACTGAAATTTAAAGTTTAATAAAAATACCTTTCTTAACTCTTTTAGACCTTCTCTTCCACCTTCTAAACAAGCTAACAAGAATCTGATTTTGAAGGCTATCTCTGAAGCTCAAGAATCCGTAACAAAAACAACTAACTACTCTACAGGTAATTTAAATGTATTATGTTTACACTTGATAAGACATTTCTGTAATTCTTGAGTAAGCTGAAAACGATTGCTTCTTAAATTGTGGTGAAATAAAGGTGCCTGTCAGATGTCAAGACCAAGATGAGGTTCCCCTATAGAAGAATGGCTTTAAAAGGAGATTGACAGGTTTGAGAAACTTTGCAAACTGTTAATGGACTATAGTTTTTCAAGCACCGTATAATGCCTTTTATGCTCTTTTCAGTGTTTGTAAAATATATAGGACGTAAACATTTTGAAGAGAATTTTGATGAAATGGGACTTTCATGTTAGTAGCATTAGATTCAACATTAGATATGAATTTATGATGTATAAATGGGAGTACAATTGGATAATAATAGGCGGCTGAAGTTATAATTTGTGAAACAGTAGTTTATAAACAAGGTTGGTTTCTTCCCTTTTGGTGGAACTCATTAATAGAATATAAGGCAGAGAACTGACTCTTTTGTGATGTTCCTGCTCCAATTGTAATGAAAGTACTAAATCATTTTATGAGAGAATATAAAAGTATTACATGTTTTCAAAACAGGAGATGAATCAGCTGTAAGCTGGTCTTACGGGAAGCTGATTCTGAAATGTAGACAATTGAGTGTCATTTTGTGTTGTCATTAAATTCTGTACTCTGTGGCAGACCTGTTGTAGCCAATGTGTAAATTTGTGTTAACAAGCTGATGGTGATGAGCTACCCTAAAAAGATGTAAGTTTTGCTGTGGATTTAATGGATGTACTTACAGCATTGCCCTGCTTGTCCACTCTCTCTTGCTTCTCTTTTTGTGACCCCATTCCTAAAGTGAGGTAAACTGTAGCCATCAGTTTTTTTGTTTGTTTTCTTTTTTTGAGGCGGAGTCTTGCTCCGTTGCCCAGGCTGGAGTGCAGTGGTGTGATCTTGGCTCACTGCATCCTCTGCCTCCTGGGTCCAAGTGATCCTCCTGCCTCAGCCTCTCAAGTAGCTGGGACTACAGGCGCCCACCAACTTGCCAGGCTAGTTTTTTTGTATTTTTAGTAGAGATGGGGTTCCTCCATGTTGGCCAGGCTGGTCTCGTACCCCTGACCTCAGGTGATCACCTGACTTGGCCTCCCAAAATGCTGGGATTACAGGCGTGAGCCGCCGTGCCTGGCACCATCAGTTTTTGATCCTGATACTTGCCTGTCCTCTTGGTTCTCCTCATCCCTAATTTAACCCTGAACACTAAATTCAACAGGTTTTTGCATATAGAATAAGGATTATCAGGCAGATGCCCACTCTTGACCTAATGGTATATCTACATTTCATTTCCTGATCTGTCAGCAATATTAATTGTCTAGAATGATGAGAAGTTTAGAGAATTTCCATGGCTTTGAAAATTTCTTTCTTTACCTAGGTTATCTAAATTACAATTTGAAACTGATATAAGATCATGAAGCTAAGCTTAAACCGCGTTTTGTTGAAAATGAATACATATGTACTGTATTGTGTTCATGGCATGTGGTTGTATGGACATTGTTTACACATGTTTGGATAAATAGGTCAGGTATCTATCTCAGTAATGTAAGAAAAAATGAATGGTATCTATGCATTGAACTCCTCATATATATGTTCTTTTCTTTTTTTTGGAGACAGAGTCTCACTCTGTTGCCCAGGCTGGAGTGCACAGTGGCGCAGTCTTGGCTCACTGCAACCTCCGCCTTCTGGGTTTAAGCAATTCTTCTCCGTCAGTCTCCTGAGTAGTTGGGATTACAGGTGTGTGCCACCACGCCTGGCTAATGTTTGTATTTTTAGTAGAAATGAGGTTTTACCATGTTGGCCAGGCTGGTCTCAAACTCCTGACCTCAAGTGATCCACCCGCCTTGCCTCCCAAAGTGCTGAGATTACAGGCATGAGCCACTGCACCCAGCCCAAACTCCTTGTATGTTCTAAACCAAAGGAGGCGTTTATGTTTAATATGACATAGTCACTGTCGAGTTTTGATGTATTACTGCATTTGTATTTCTATCTTTTTTGCTTTTATGTGAAAGTCCCACAGAAACAGACCCTTCCAGTTGCTCCCAGAACTCGAACTTCTCAAGAAGAATTGCTAGCAGAAGTGGTCCAGGGACAAAGTAGGACCCCCAGAATAAGTCCCCCCATTAAAGAAGAGGAAACAAAAGGAGAATCTGTAGAAAAAAATCAAGGTAATAACTTAAATGATGTTTCACTCTTTACTACAGTTTTTTCATGAGGCATTGAATATTTTCCAGTGGATTTTTATGAAATGTTACACTTTGAAAAAAGTGATGATTAAGCCCAGAAATAGAATGAGAAGGATACCATGAGGAATGTTCATACCAACACTTTCCAGAAACTTTTTTTTTTTTTAAAGAGGTAGAGTGTTGCTGTGTTGCCCAGGCAGGCTTCAAACTCCTGAGCTCAAGCAGTCCTTCTCCCTCAGCATCCTTAGTAGCTGGAAGTGTGTACAAGTATGTGCCACTGCACCCAGCCTTTTCTAGAAATTTTGAAAGTCTTTTGTTGTGGAAATTTTTAATTTTCTCAAAACATTAAGCCTTAGTTATTATCAGAATTTTGCAGGTCTTTAGATAGCTCCTTCTTAAAGGTATATTTATTTCTGTATTCTTTCTTTTCCTCTTTTTGTTGATCCTACCCGTTTACCTGAACTTGAAATGTTAGTTATCTTTAAATCTCCCCTCTCTTAAGCATCCTGTTTCTGACCTCCCATATGTGTCCCAGCAACCCTAATTTATCCCCTCATGCCTAACATACTTCAATTTGCTTCCAGCTCTTTTTTTTTTTTTGCTTTTTTCTCAGCTTTCTCCCCCAATTCCTGTACAATCTTTTGAATTTGAAAGTGTGTCTCTCATCTTCTAAAATGAAAGTGTCTCCCACCGCCGCCTCATTGCCCAGAACTAACACTGTTAGTTTGAACTTCTGGTGTCTCTGTTATCTGACCCCTGGGCCTGCACAGCCCTTCTCCACGACTCTTCAAACCTTTTGTTTCGTCTGTCATCAAGAAGGATTCTTGTTTCTTCTGTTTCTTTTTCTACAAAGATTTGAATTTTAAAACCCCACCAAAAAAACCTATGTGCTTATTATGTTACTTCTCACATACTTCTCAAGAACCTTCGAATATATTTTTTCATTTCTCCAAAACTGTTCTTTAAATTGTTCCAGGTTTCATGAAACCTTATGATTTCAACATTGTCAGTTCTGTATTTGTCTCCTCATTATGCCTCTTTAAAAATTTTTTACTGTATTGTATAGTTTGCTGTGACAGCGTTATGTGCTGTTCTGATAAATGATAGGCCTGAGGACAAGACCTGTTTGGCACCCAAATGGCAAATAGGTACCAGTTGGAAAATGTGAATGGGCCAAATTGAGAAGAGTAGCTGAAACTGAGGAGGGATTTTGCACAGTGCAGTGACAGATGAGGCTGACCTAAAAGGGCTGCAGTGGTCTACTCCCTATGGAGTCTGTAATGTGTTGCACTAACGTTTTTTTCAAAGACAGTACTCTACATGAGAGTCTTGGAGTGGAATCAAATGGAGCAGGGAAACAGACAGTAGAGAAAAGGAAAGAATGTCAGATAAAAATAGAGGAAAACAATAGGAAATCTCAAAGCAAGGTGCCATATTTTTTAACATCACAAAATCAGCAGAAGGAGGTTGTGGATTCTGAAGTTAGAATAGCTATCCAAAGCAAACTTTCCCCTAAAATGAACAACAGAAAAGTATCAATGTCCTGTGCCAAATTAAAAGATAAAAGGGAATAAAAGACAAAATAGCACTGTTTCAGTGAAAGCATGCTGAAAGGTATACCAAAAAGAAATACAATTTCAAAGTGAGCTAGAAGACATTATTTAAATAATACAAGACAAAACCAAGAAAAACATAAAACAGAAAAACTTTGAGGCTGGGTGCAGTGGCTCGTGCCTGTAATCTCAACACTTTGGCAGGCTGAGGCAGGAGGATCACTTGAGACTAGCCTGGGCAGCATAGCAAAACCGTGTCTCTACAAAAAAATGAAAATATCAGCTGGGTGAGGTATACACCTGTAGTCCTCTCTCCTTGGGAGGCTGAGGTGGGAGGATTGCTGAAGCCCAGGAGGCTGAGGTTGCAGTGAGCCACGATCATACCATTGCCCTCCAGGGAGACTGAGGTGGGAGGATTACTGAAGCCCAGGAGGCTGAGGTTGCAGTGAGCCACCATCATACCGTTGCCCTCCAGGGAGGCTGAAGTGGGAGGATTGGTGGAACAGGAGGCTGAGGTTGCAGTGAGCCATGATCATGCCATTGCCATCCAGTTTGGGTGATAGAGTGAAACCCTGTCTCAAAATAAATGAAGACTAAATTAGAAAGAACTCAAGAATTGGTGTGTCTTAATAAGATGAAACATCATGCATGTAATCCCAGCAATTTGGGAGGCCAAGGCAGGGGATCACTTGAGGCCAGTTCAATATCAACCAGGGCAACATAGCAAGACCTTATGGCTCCAGAAAATAGTAATTTAAAAATAAGTAAAGTAAAACATCTTCAGAGAAATTGAAGATAAAAGACAAGAACATTTTAAAAGTCTAAAAGAAAGGGCTCATGAGAAAGTGGCAAATATTGAATATAGGCAATAGAAATACAGTGTATTTATAATAGGAATCTCCAAAGAAGCAATATTCAGAGGAACAGAACAAGCGTTAACTGTCTTTCAAGAAAACTTTCCTGAAGTGAAAACATATTTGAAATTGTTGTCTGAAAAATTGCACAGTATACCTGAGAATATTTACCCAGAACCATAACACTAAGATGTATTATATAATTAATGAAATTTTAAAAAGAAAAAAAATCATTTGGACATTTAAGCAAAAGGGGCACATGACTTAGAAGAAAAAGAAAGATTATCATCAGACTTTTCAGCAGCATCACTTTTGTGCCGGAAGAAAATGGACTAGATATTTAAGATACTCCAGAAAAGAAAATGTGAGCCAAGAATTTAATGTCCAGCAAAAGTGACCTTTAGAAGTGATCCGGCACCAACTGTTATCTATATGCAGAAATTCAGAGACTGCTATTCCCATGAACTTTTCTTTTTTTTTTTGAGACGGAGTCTCGCCCTGTCACCCAGGCTGGAGTGCTGTGGCCGGATCTCAGCTCACTGCAAGCTCTGCCTCCCGGGTTCACGCCATTCTCCTGCCTCAGCCTCCCGGGTAGCTGGGACTACAGGCGCCGCCTCCTCGCCCGGCTAGTTTTTTTTTTTGTAGTTTTAGTAGAGACGGGGTTTCACCGTGTTAGCCAGGATGGTCTCGATCTCCTGACCTCGTGATCCGCCCGTCTCGGCCTCCCAAAGTGCTGGGATTACAGGCTTGAGCCACTGCGCCCAGCCTCCCATGAACTTTTCTTAGGGGATCTAATGGAGGATGAGCGTCAGACAAGTAAAAGCCTGTTGTCCTGAATTTACATTGGAAATTTTTTGGAATGCACATTGTATTTTATATATAAATATATTTTTTTCTAGTTCTGTCTACTGGAAGGGCATAGAAACATCCGTCAACCCTTAGCATCATCCGTAGTTCCCAGATTGTGGTCTTGGAATACTTCCTATTTAAAAAACTAGGCTTCTTGGGCCAGGTGCGGTGGCTCACGCTTGCAATCCCAGCATTTTGGGAAGCCAAGGTGGGCGGATCACCTGAGGTCAGGAGTTCAAAACCAGCTTGGCCAGCATGGTGAAACCCCATCTCTACTAAAAATACAAAAAAATTAGCTAGGTGTTGTGGTGTGCACCTGTAATCCCAGCTACTCAGGAGGCTGAGGCAGGAGAATCGCTTGGACCCGGGAGGTGGAGGTTGCAGTGAGCAGAGATTGTGCCACTGTACTCCAGCCTGGGCAACAGAGTGAGATTCCATCTCAGTCAATCAATCAGTCAATCAATCGGCTTCTTGAGAAATGTCTTTTTCCAGGTCTGGAGCAGGAAATGTTAACATGATCCTGGAATGGCTCAACATCCCAGATAGCAAAGAAGCTGTCAATGAATGGTAGATCATGTCCAAATGATGCAGGAGCCAACTTAGATTTCCCTTGGCCAAAAATGGAATTATTTGAGATTCAGTAGGTGTAAAAATCGCAGTGGATTAGCCGGGCGCGGTGGCTCAAGCCTGTAATCCCAGCACTTTGGGAGGCCGAGACGGGCGGATCACGAGGTCAGGAGATCGAGACCATCCTGGCTAATACGGTGAAACCCTGTCTCTACTAAAAAATACAAAAAACTAGCCGGGCAAGGTGGCGAACGCCTGTAGTCCCAGCTACTCGGGAGGCTGAGGCAGGAGAATGGCGTAAACCCGGGAGGCGGGGCTTGCAGTGAGCTGAGATCCAGTCACTGCACTCCAGCCCGGGGGACGACAGAGCGAGACTCCGTCTCAAAAAAAAAAAAAAAAAAAAATCGCAGTGGATTAAAGCCCATTTAAATCCACAATTTCATAATGACATTTTTAAAAAGTAAGCCCTAACTAGTCACCTTTTGGAAGATAGTAGATACTCATTCATTGTCTTGAAAACTGGGTAAATAATTGAACATTTATGCTGTCCTTTCTGTAAGAATGATACCACTGGGTAACCCCATAGGACGGGAGTTGGCATCTGTTGGAACCAAACCATGTCTATTCATGTATGTATTGTCCATGGCTACTTTCATACTACAACCTTAGTTGAATAGTTGCAATGGACCATATAGCTTACATAGCCTAAAATAGCCTAAAAGATTTGCCAACCTCTGATACAGTAGATGAGAGAAACATTTTCTTTTAAAATGATTTCAGCTAATAAGAGAACAAGATGGTAGAATTAGAGTTTTGCTTTTAAGAGTGAAAACCAGTTGTTTTGTGCCTCTTGATACAAAAGAACAGAACTTTAATCTTGCCAAAAATGTAAACCTAAGTCATCAAGCTTCCAGTCCAGCAGTCAGTTTGCAAGAAGTTACAGAGGCCAGAGGAGTATGTTGGTTGAGCTTCACCATGAGTGTGCATCTGGAAAAATAGTCTGGGACACTATGGGTCGTATAGCCGGAGAATTTGAGATTAAAAGGCAAATCAAAGGAAAATAAAAGGAGCAGGATTAAACCAGTGGCTAGGGATACCCAGTATGTGTGAAATTGTAAAGAATCTCTAGGCGTTAATATAAAAGGCGCATAGTGGTTGCTTTTGAAGAGGACTGATAAAGATGGAGCACACAGAGGCTTCTGGGGTGGCAGGTGACGTTCTCTCTTTTGACCTGGATGGTAGTCAGAAGGGTGTTTTGCCTTATAAAAATTCATTAAGCTATATGTTTGTGTGGTTTTTTATATTGTGTTTTAAAAAGGGATAATTGAAATGGTGTCAGGTACCTTTGCTGATGAGGACTTTGGTATTACTAGATGTATTCACAAGTGTGAAGTGATACTGCAAGCAACTGTTATCTGTTAACGTGGTTACTCACTGTTGTATAGTAAAATCTGGGGCAGGTTTTTAAAATATAAACTTGCACATATATTGGCATAAGTTATTGATAGCTTTTTTTTTCTTCTTTTGTTTGAGCAGATAGCATTCTCTCTTTTCTCTGGTGTCTTTATTTTTACTAGCGTATCCACCTCATAATATGTGTACTTTTTCCTTTTTGTCTTGCCATCAGTCTGACTTGAAGTATATTTTGCCCGTCTTCTCAAAGACTTAACAGCAATTATTCTGGCTGGCTTTATTGATTTTTTTTTTTTTTTTTTTTTTGGTGTTTTGTTTTCTATTGCATTGACCTCTGCTTTTTTTTTTTTTTTTTTTTTTTTTTTTAAGAGGCGAGGTCTCATTGTTGCCTAGGCTAGAGTACAGTGGCACAATTGTAGCTCACTACAACCTCAAACACCTGGGCTCAAGTGATCCTCCCGCCTCAGGGACCATACGCACACGCCACCATGCCCAGCTAATGTTTAAGTTTTTTTGTAAAGATGGAGTCTCACTCTGTTGCCCAGGCTGGTCCTGAACCCCTGAGCTCAAGCAGTCCTCTTGCCTCAGCCTCCCAAAGTGCTTGGTTTACGGGTGTGAGCCACTGCACCTGGCCCGACTTCTCTTTTAATTTATCCTTCCATATTTTAAAAATTATTTACCTCAGCCTGTCTTCTTCTCAAATGTAGGCACTTAAGCTGTAAATTTTTCTTGATGTGCCATGTTTACTACGTATGACAGGTTTTAATTCATCATGTTTTCATTATCAGAGTGTCTTTAATTTCCATTTTAATTTTCATCATTGGCCCATGCATTATTTGAAAGTGTGTCTTCTATACAGTATTTGGAAGTGGTGTGTGTTTTTGTCTTTTAATCCTTTTTATTATATATACCTGACTTAATTACATTGTGGCTAGATAATGTAATTTTACAATGCATAGTTTTGAAACTTGTTAACACTTGCTTAGTGCATAATCAAGTTTATGCATCTTCCACATGCATTTTGGAAGAAAGTAGACTAATTGTTGGATTGGGAATTTTACGTTTATTCAGTAGATAAAGCTCTACTGTTAACATTATTCAAATCTTGACCTTGCTGAGTTTTTGTGCTGCTTGACTTTCCACTTGAGAAAGGGTGTTGAAATTGACCAATATGATGACAGATTTATCTTAATTTCTCTTGTACTTACATATTTTGCTTTATTTTAGGCTGTTATATACTAATAGTAGGTACATACATATTTAAATTTGTTTTATCTTCTCTGCAAATTGAATCCCTTATCTTGATTTATGACCCTCTGCAGCAAAAGATGTTTTTATCTTAAAGTCAGTTTTGCCTGATATTAATAAAGCCATTTAATTGTATTTGCTTTATATATCTGGTTTCCCTGCGTTTGTTTTCAGTCTTCTCTCTCATGCTTTAGGAATATACAGTTGATCCTTGAACTGCACAAGTTTGAACTCTGTGTATCCACTCATACACTTATATGTGGATTTTTGAAAATAAATATATTGGAAATATTTTTTGAGATATGTGGCAATTTGAAAAAACTTGCAGATAAACTGTACAGCCTAGAAATATTGACAAAATTAAGAAAAATTTAGGTATGTCATGAACACATAAAATACGTGTAACTACTAGACTATTTTAACATTTACTGTCATAAAACATACACAAATATATTATGAAAAGTTTAATTTATCAAAATATATGCACACAAACACAGACTTTACATGATACCACTTGTAGTTGAGAGAAGTGTAAGCAAACATAAAGATGCAGTAATAGCTACGTAAGATTTACTGTAGTGCATACTGTGCTACTGTAATAATTTTATCATTATCTCCTGTTGCTTTATGGTGAGCTAAGGTGTTTTGAGTGTCCACTTAAAATGCTGCGTGATGCTAACCATCTCGGCACGAGCAGTTCAGCTCTCCAGTAAATTGTGAATTGCAGTAAAAGGTGATCTTGCGGTTCTTGCATATTTTTCATCATGTTTAGTGCAATACTGTAAACCTTCAATAACACCAGGGGACCCATAGTGAAGTGCTACTAGTGATGCTGGACGTGCTCCCAAGAAGTAGAGAAAAGTCATGACATTACAAGAAAAAGTTTAATTCTCAATGTACCAAAGATACATATTACAACTGTGACTGCAGTTATTCACCGTTTCAAAATAAATGAATTTAACATAAGGACCATGGTAAAAAAAAAAAAAAAAAAGAAGAAGAGGAAGAAAAAGAAAAAAATTTATGAAGCTGTAATTGCAGCTATGTTGGCAACAGTAGTAGTTAAATGTTCGGAAAGTCAAAAACGTTGTATGTGGATTTTCAACTGTTGCGGGGGTTGGTTCCCTTAGCCCTCATGTTGTTTAAGAGTCAACTATATATTATATCTTAAATATCATGAAGCTAGATTTTGTTTTCTAGTCTAATCTGAGTTTGCCTTTTATTGGAGAGTTTAGACCAGTGACATTTATTATAGTTACTGGTATAGTTGGATTACTTTCTGTCATCATTTCTGATTCGTATTTGCCTGCTTTTCTATTTTTTCTCATCTTTTTTAAGATTCATTAATTACTGTTATTGTTGACAACCCTAACACTGGTTTTATAATTTTAAACTAGTTCACTATTTAAACCTTCCATTTCTGTTCTTTTTTTTTTTTTTTTTTTGAGACAGAGTCTCGCTCTGTCGCCAGGCTGGAGTGCAGTGGCACGATCTCGGCTCACTGCAATCTCCGACTCCCTGGTTCAAGTGATTCTCCTGCCTCAGCCTCCCAAGTAGCTGGGATTACAAGCGCCCACCACCATGCCCAGCTAATTTTTGTATTTTTAATAGAGATGAGGTTTCACTGTGTTGGCCAGGTTGGTCTTGATCTCCTGACCTTTTGATCCCCTGACCTCGTGATCTGCCCACTTCAGCCTCCCGAAGTGTTGGGATTACAGGTGTGAGCCACCACGCTGGGCTTCATTTCTCTTCTTTTAGTGATTACCAGTGAAATTTTACCATGCAGATTTAGTATTCTAAAAGTTAATGTCCTGACCCCATTCTCAAAACAGTAAAAGGACTTTTGAATACCTTTGAAGAGCTTCAGTCTTTACCCTCCTAATTTGTTTTCAGTGTTTCAATTTGATCTTTTTTAAAATGCACAAGTTGTACAGCATTCTTGTAATTTTTTCCAGGCAATGTTTTTTCAGGTTTACCTCCTGTTTATCATTTTCCTTATTCTTAACATCTCTGAATATTATTTAGGTATCATTATTTTCCAATATTTTGAAGTATTTTTGAAGTATTTTTTTGGAAGTTTCACTGGAATGTGTCTCTTAGCAATATATTTTCCAAGAGTCTATTCACTTGTGAGTGTTTTATTTCTTTGCATTCTTGTGCAGTAGTTTTGCTGGATACCCAAATCTAGGTTAACAGTTATTTGCTCTCCACACCTTATATGTATTATTATCCCATTGTCTTCTGCTTTCCATTGTTGAGTGGACTTCCGTCATTCTAATTGTCTGTCGTTCCTTTGTAGGTGATCTGTCCTTTCTCTCTGGCTGCTTTCAAGATCTTCTCTTTGTCTTTGATGTTCTGCAGTTTCACTACGATGTGTCTAGGCGTGGATTTCCTTTTATTTTTCCTGTTTGGTATAATGTATGGAAAAATCCGATATATTTGAAATAAAATACTTTACATTATGAAATACATTCTCATAGAAAATCTGGAAAAAGAAAGCATATCAATGTAATATCTCCTGATAGATGAGAAAATAATCAAATAGTATAAAAGATTAAAATAAAAGCAACATTCCTTGCTTCATTCTTCTCTATACTAGTCCGACTCTGCAGAATCCCCCACTTTTAAATGCTTCTGTTTCTCCATGTTGTGATAAGATGCTTTATACTGTTTCCTCATTGACCAACTATAGATAGTATCTGTTGATTTCTTGCTATATGTCAGGATCTAGCCCAGTTATACTTTTCCCTTGCTTCCAAGCGCATACAGCAAAATTAGTTTTAAAATTCATTTATTGGTTACTTTGGTAATTTTAAGTAGTACACCTAAATATTTCTTGTATGGTTATATTTCAGTATATTTAGTATATTTTGACTTCTGAAAGATATAGACATTTATGTTATCCTTCAATTCCTTTTTTGTTTGTTTGTTTGTTTTATTTGGAGGTAGTCTCACTTTGTCGCCCAGGCTGGAATGCAGTGGCGCAATCCTGGCTCACTGCTACCTCTGCCTCCCGGGTTTAAGTGATTCTCCTGCCTCAGCCTCCTGAGTAGCTTGGGACTACAGGCACACCCTACCAGGCCTGGATTTTTTAAATACAATTTTTAGTAGAGATGGGGTCTCACCATCTTGCCCAGGCTGGTCTCGAACTCCTGAGCTCAGGCAGTCCTCCCATCTCGGCCTCCCAAAGTGCTGGGATTACAGGCCACCGTGCCAGGCCCCTCTTTCAAATCTTATATTTTTTTTCTTGCCACCACCTACATTCTGTCCTGCCTCCACCTTCTGAATTGTCACCTGTACTTTTATATTGTCAAAGCTGATCAAATTTACATTTTGTTCCCTACTTTAGTTAAGACTTAGTAGATTGACTCTAAGAGTTCAGAAACAGTAAGCATTTACACTATTAAGACTATTTGGGCATGGTTGGTGGCTCACACCTGTAATCCCAGCACTTTAGGAGGCTGGGGTGGGAGGTTTGCTTGAGCCTAGGAATTTGAGTCCAGCGTGGGCAACATAGCGAGACCCTCATCTATATATATATATTTTTTTTTTTAATTAGCTGGGTGTGACGATGTGCACCTGTAGTCGTGGCTACTCCGGAGGATTGCTTGAGCCCAGGAGTTCGAGGTTACAGTGCGCTGTGATTGTGCCAGCCTGGGTGACAGACCAAGACCCTGTCTCTAAAAATAAAGTTTTAAAGACTATATAAATATTACAAGGCCAAATTTACGTTCTGTTTCTTGTACAGTTTTGTGTAGGGACTCTCTAGAGTTTCTTTTTTTAATTTTTGCCCTCTCATACAGTTTTTTATTTCACGTAGGTTCTTCTTTTTTCCCTCCTTGCATTGCCTACCTGTACTGTAGCCTAAAAATCTATCACTCTGTGCTTTGAAATCTTTGGCTTTCCCACTTGTTCTTAGGTACCTTCCTCCTGGAACCTCTCTCCTCCTTTTCTCACCTGACTGCTTGTTCTAGGCCTGCTCTAGGCCTGCTCAAGGCCATCATCCCAGGACGCCCTCCTCCCCTGAATCAGCTCTGCAATTCCTGAATTCCATTTTGTTTTCTCAGTACATTTCTGCATTTCGTAATCATGTCACAAAGAAACTCATTAAGAAAGTATGGAAGGTAGATTTTCTGAGTGCTTGGAAATCTGAAGCTATCCTTGTACTTGTTTGATACTTTGACTAGGTACAGAATTCTAAGTTGAAGTCATTTTTTGCAAAACTTTGGAGGCACAATTACATTATCTTGAGGCTTCAGTGTTTATGCTGAGAACTTGGTTGCCCATCTTATTCCATTGTGTAATACCTGGGAATTTTTTCTCTGGGAATTTTTTTTTTTCTATGTTCCTGGTATGGTTGTCTGAAATTTCACTGTGGTATGTCTAGATGCTAGTTAGGTACATTAGGTACCCTTTTAATTTGAAAATTCTCTTCAGTGTGAGAAATTCTCTTGCATTTGTTTGTTTTAAAATTTACTGTCCTTGTCTTCATTGTTCTCTTGTGGAAATTCTGTTAGTTGGATGATAAGCCCCTTCTTTGATCTGTCAGTTGTGTAACTTTTCTGTCTTCATTTTTGACTTGATCTTGTTGGTCTACTCTTGAATGCTTCCTTGACTTTAGTCTCCTGACTGAACATTTTTAAAATGTAGGCAAGCATATTTTTTAATTTCCACAAACTTTTTCTTGTTCTGTTTTTCATGGTATCTTATTTTGTGGAAACAGTATCATCTCAACTGTCTGAAGATCCTAATTAGAGGGATTTTTTTTTCTTTTCAAGGAATTCACTCTTGTCTCCAAATTAATGGAGTCAGAGTCAGATTTTATGCTTTTTTTCTTACTCTTTCATATATGGGAGTTTTTCAAAAACGTCTGCAGATAGTGATTCCTAGTTTGAGGAAAGGCTTACCTGGAATTGTGCTGTGGGCTGAGCTTTTCTGCAGGCAGGTTTCGCTTTAAGTGAAGCAGACAAGGAGCTGCAATTGGCCTTGCAGTTGTAGAGGAATTTTTTGGGGGGAGCAGGTTGGTATGCTTACACTCCCACTAGTTGTCTATTAAAAATATTAAAATTTTGTCTTTTAAATGTCTGTCTCTGGCAATACCATTCACAAGCCTTCTTCTCTGCCTTACATCCTCCTCGGTTTTTACTCATTGCTGCAATCTCTCACAGTTGGATGGCCCTTTGTTTCATCCAGATTCATCTCTGCACTGTGACTTTGACATTTTTATGTCTCCAGCCTGGACCTTGCCCTGAATTCCTAATTTCTGTCCAACCACTTTATATTTCTTATTGGATGTATAATCATTTCAAACTTGTCCAAAACTCAACTACGAATTTTCCTCTCCAGTCTTGTTCTTCCTGCAGTCTTCCTCATTTCAGTTTAGTGCTGCCTTCATCTTTCCAATTTCTGAGACAGTCCTGTTGCCATTCTTTCTTTTCCTCTCCTTCTTTCTTTCCTTTCCTCTCTACCTCTGTCTCCCTCCTTCTCTTGTTGCACCTGTCAGCCTCTACCTCCAGATTTATGGAATTCACCACTGTTTATCACTTCTGCCTCTACCACCCGTCAAAGTCACTGTCTGGCTGGGCGTGTTGGCTCATGCCTATAATCCCAGCACTGTGGGAGGCCGAGGCGGGTGGATCATATGAGGTTAGGTGTTTGAGACCAGCCTGGCCGGCATAGTGAAACCCCGTCTCTACTAAAAATACAAATATAAGCTGGGCATGATGGCACGTGCCTGTAGTCCCAACTACTCAGGAGGCTGGGGTACAAGAATCGCTTGAACCCAGGAGGTAGAGGTTACATTACAGTGAGCTGAGATCACGCCACTGCATTCCAGCCTTGGTGACACAGTGACACTCTGTCGCAAAAAAAAAAAAAAAAAACCAAGTCACTGTCTGTGATTTGCCTTGGTTACTTGATTATTGGAATAGTGTGTTCTTACAAGGTGTGTCAGCTTTCAAACTTGCCTTCCTTCAGTCCGTCCCACATAGCAGCAGCACTGATCCTTTAAACTGTAAATTAGATCATGCTACTCTGCAGCGTAGAACCCCCCAGGGGCTCCCTGTCGCACTGCAAGTCAAAGTCTTTTGCCTTCTCATCACCCACCTCCCTCCCTCTACTCTGGCTCCCTGTCCTTGCTGCTCCTCCTGCGTACTGGCCTGCTTGTCCTTCAGGACATTTGAAGAGCTGCACATCTCAGATGTTTTTGCCCTGTCCTGAGAATGTTTACTTTGGATGTTCTCATATCTCATCCATGTGTCATCTTCGAGGCCTCCTCCGGCCCCGTCCCCATTCTCCCTCTTTTCTAAAGCTTTATTTTTCCCCGTAACGTTTGTCACCATCAAATATATATTTTATGTTTTCGTGGTTTAGGTATTTTTATCTGGACTTAGGTCTTTATGTTTTAACATGAAATGTTTTCTCTTAACATGTATCTATTTGGGGGTCTTGAGAGCTATCTCCTTCCCCATCTCAACAGAATCCGTGCTTTTTGAGCAGGGATTTATGTGTTTGTTCTGTGTGGCTGTTACTGAGTGCCCAGAGCAGTGTCTGGCATATAGTAGTAGGAGCTCAGTCAGTGTTTGTTGTCTGAGTAAATGTCACTCCTGCCTTGCATCTAACCTGCAGTTTTCACAGGGGCTCATTTGTGGTTTTGCCTGCTGTGCTTTACAGCCAGTATTTGTCCCTATATTTTCTATTACCCGGATATTGTTGATATCTCATCTGCTGTGATCACCTTGTAACCCCCATCTCTAAATTAGTGATCTCCATCACATTTTTGACCTGAAATGTTTGTACAGTAGTCATTTTTAAGTATGTATACCAATATATGTATTTTACTTGTGTACACATGCTATATTGGTATGAATATTAGAAAACATAAGAATAGAAATCTGCCGGGCACGGTGGCTCAAGCCTGTAATCCCTGCAAGTTGAGAGGCTGAGGCGGGCAGATCACCAGGTCAGGAGTTCAAGACCAGCCTGGCCAACATGGTGAAACCCCGTCTCTACTAAAAATACAAAAATTAGCCGGGTGTGGTGGTGGTGGGTGCCTGTAATCCCAGCTACTTGGGAGGCTGAGGCAGGAGAATTGCTTGAACCCAGGAGGCGGAGGTTGCAGTCAGTGATCCGAGATTGTGTCACTCCACTGTAGCCTGAGCGACAGGGCAAGACTCCATATCAGAAAAAAATAAAATAAAATAAAATAAAAATAAAAAGAATAGAAACCCAAAGATCATAGGGTAGAGATGTAGATATTAAGTTCTTTGATTCACTTTTATGGACTCTTCAGAAGGAGAGATGATAATTGTATATGCCTGATACATTGTGTTGGACTGGAAGCACTGTGAAAGATTCTGAGTCAAGGGGAGATTTTATATTCAGAGAAAATGGAAAATCCCCCTGCTTTCCTCGGAGGGAGGCACTGCACTTAGAAGTTTGATGTGTATTGGTGTCATCTTCTAGGCATTTCTTATATCTGTGAACATGTGCATCCTTTGTATATAAAGTGGAATTATATGTTTACTTATGCACACATACAAATGTACATATAAAGTAGGAATTACACCACACACAGTTCTCTGTTACGTGCTTTTGTTCCAGTTAATGTATCACATGGTAGAGTCCTTGATTGTGTACCCAGGAGCCAGACTACTGAAGGTGCAGACCCTGCAGTTTACTAGTTGACTTTAACTTTTCTGTATCCCAGTTTCCTAATCTATAAATGAAGGATAACAGTAGCATTTACTTCGGAGTTATTGGTAGGAGTAAATGTTAAAATACATAAACTTTCTCTGCTGATGAGTATTTACACTGGAGTCTTAGGAAGGGTCCTTGCTTATTTTCTATTCTAAAGTTGGGCTGGACATAGTGGGCCATACGGGTGCCATCAGATGGGCCCTTGTTTCTCTGTGACCTGTTCTGTTAGACCTCTTTCCTACTTTTTTCCTTGAGGTTGTTTGTCCTCTAGTGAACCAGCTGGTTTGCAGGTGGTGCTTGGCTGAGAGTGTCTTGCTGTTAACAGTTACTATGGATGTCATATGCCAACTGGTTCTGTTCAAAAAAAGTCTGAATCCAAAGCCTTGTGAATTTTGAAATTATTTTCTGTCTGGAATTTTGAAGAACTGATTCATACAGTGGAGAAATGAATAAAGATTTTTATTTTACAAATTCCAGCACAGAGCATTTTCTTTATACTGTTACTGTGACATCTATTTGGGAAACCAAAGTCTACAATTCTTTATAAGGATTCCTTTTTTTTTTTTTGAGACAGAGTCTTACTCTGTCACCCAGGCTGCAATGCAGTAGCGCGATCTCACTCACTGCAACTTCCGCCTCACAGGTTCAAGTGATTCTCCTGCATCAGCCTCCCAAGTAACTGGAATTACAGGCGCGTGCCACCACAACTGGCTAATTTTTGTATTTTTTGTAGGGACAGGGTTTCAGCACGTTGGCCAGGCTGGTCTCGAACTCCTGACCTCAAGTGATCCACCTGCCTTGGCCTCCCAAAGTGCTGGATTGACAGTTGTGAGCCACCGTGCCGAGCCAGGATTATTCTTTTAAGAGGCTGTAGTGAGCAGCATCTACCAACTTGCATCCTTGTATGTTGCATATCTTATTTGTTTGCTTGGGGGAGTAAACCAAAGTAAAAATGTCCTTTCTCAAATTAAGGACGTTCAAAGATTTTCTGTGTTAATGGATTGGAAGTCTTTACTATTCTTGTTTTTTTTTTTTTTTTTTAATGGAGTTGCCCTCTGTCTCCTAGGCTGGAGTGCAGTGGTGTGATCTCTGCTCATGCAGCCTCTGCCTCCCGGGTTCAAGTGATTCTCCTGTCTCAGCCTCCTGAGTAGCTGAGATAACAGGCGTGCACCACCACACCCGGCTAATTTTTGTATTTTTAGTAGAGACGGGGTTTCGCCATGTTGGTCGGGCTGGTCTCGAACTCCTGACCTCATGATCTGCCCACCTTGGCCTCCCAAAATGCTGGGATTACAGGTATGAGCCACTGCACACAGCCTAGAAGTCTTTACTATTGTTAAGATGGCAGTAGCCCCCAAGTTGATCTATGGATTCAACTCAATCCCTGTTTAAATCCCAAACTGCTTTTTTTGTAGAAATCAGCAGGCTGATCTTAAAATTCATATGGAAATAAAAAGGGACTGAGAATAGCCAAAACTATTGAAAAAGAGTAACATTGTCAAGGTTATGTTACTTGATTTCAAAACTCATTACAAAGCTAAAGTAATCAAGACTGTGTGATACTGGCATAAGGATGACCATATAGACCCGTGGACCAGAATTGAGAGTCCAGAAGCAACTGCATACTTCCACAACGCATCGATTTTTGGCAGCGGTGCTAAGACTATTTATTGGCAAAAGAATAGGTTTTTCCACGGGTGATGCTGGGACAACTGAATATCCACATGAAAAGAATGAAGTTGGAACCTTACCTTATGTCATAAACAAAAATTAACTCAAAATGGATCAAAAACCTAAACTTCAAAACTCTTAGGGAAAAAAATAGTTATGTCTTGGATTCCAGAATGGTTTCTTAAATTTGACACCAAAAGCACAAGCAACCAAAGGGAAAAAAAGATAAATCGGACTTCATCAAAATTTAGTATTTTTGTGTTTCAAAAGATGCTATCAAAAAAAAAAAGACAACAAAATGGGAGAGAATATTTAAGAAACACCTATCTAATAATGGTCTAGTTTTAAGCCAAGGCTGAGTTCTTATTTCCCCATCCTTGAGTTTACATGATACTATATTAGTGAAGTTGAATTTCCGTTATTACCACATGTATCTTGAAAGAAGTTTGTTTGGATCATGGGTCCGGGTACTTTCTCTGCCCTCTCCCTCCAAAGGATTTGTCAATCTCAATAATGTTATATACTAATTTCAAGGGGAAATACAACTTAAAATAAAATAAAACAATTCAGAAATCTGAAGCTTAAAAATGTTATGGTTTAGATGAAAAGGGAAAAGTACATTTAATTCATCTCATATTTAGATGTAAAGCACTTAATGTTGTATTGCTTAACTTAGAGTGTAGCGCTTCAGTGGTCTCATGTGAAGTAAATAATAGAAAATTCTTTGTGTGACACATGTCTGTTTTCAGCCAATCAGAAACTAGTATTATTTTGTATGTAATAATAGGGTTTATTGGAAGAGGAGCTATATAGATGGTAGGACTTAGAGGATGTTAGGGCTTCTTAGTTGTAGCGAAGAGCAATTGGTCTTGTACGTTTAGCTTTTTCACATTTACTTTTGAGTTCTGGCTCTAGAAATGTACAACCCCATTTTTTGAATTATAGATTGTAAGATGTTATTTGCTCTTAATACTTCTTAAGGTGACAGCCTTGATCACTGCTTTTACTTTCGATGAAATAACTTAATGAGCTGTGAAGAAAAGTTATCAGATTTTAAGGGGAGAGAGAATTTTATGAAAATGTCCTTGAGATTTCTATCTCCTTTATGAGAATGTCTTCGAAGTTTCCATCACCACGTCTACCAATTTTTCTTCCACCGGAACCAGTGGACTTAGGTTCCATAACAAGCTCTTCTTGTTCACTGAATGAGCTAGACAATATTTCCCACCTTTTAAGGAAAATATCAACTGATATCAATGAAATTAAAGGAATGAAAGCAGCTATTTTGACAGTGGAAGCAAATCTTTTTGATCTAAATGTTAGAGTGTCCCAGAATGAAGCAAAAATTTCATCTTTGGAGGTTAAAATGAATGAATATTCAACAACATCTGAATGCAACAGACAATTTGAAGATCAAGAAGAAGATACTGAATCGCAGTCAAGAACTACTGATGTAAAAATAATCGGCTTCCCTAGAAACGTTGAGAAAGGTAAACTTAATATACAGTATGTTCTAGGTACCCATCCTTTGATGTGTATCTTTCCACGTATGTTGACTGTAACTCTGATGTGGAGGGAGCAAGTTACAGAGAACTTGAATTTTTCATAGACCTTTAATGACAAATTTGGATTCTGCGTGATTTAGCTTAGAAATCTAGAATTGATCAGAATTCCATCCTCTTTAATGGAGCTCTCTAAAACAATGTTTTGAAAAGATAGATGAACCTAGAGCGATGAAGCAAAACTTGAAATGTGGAAGTGTGGTCTTTTTTGTATCTGTGTGAAATTATTTTAAAATGTCTCATTCTTTTATCATGTACTGTTGATGTGAAGGAGACCTGTTGAGTATTTGGATGGAAAGAGCATTCTTCCTGTAACTTTTCACCTCAGTTTTCCAAGCTTCCCACAGGAATACAACTTGACCTAAGTGTCATCTTGGTTACAGTTCCTCAGGATGTGTGTGTTTTTGCGGTAATAATTCTGGAAGGAATTCACTTTTTTGGGATGCACCAATAAAATGTCATGTAACTTACGTTTTAAAGGAAACCAACTGATAAAATTTCAAATCGAGCATAGGTTTTAAAACTTAAAAACACCTTTTAATGAAATGTGGTGCCTGGTAGGAGATTGCCCACTTACATCTTTGCACTGAGTAAGCGAAGCCTGTCCTTGTGAAGCCACCTGTAATGGATGTACCCCAAATTAGCATGTGGGCATCTTAGTAAGATTTCAGTATTTGCAACCCTATCAGTTACATCCCTTCGTACACTGTAGTGCAGTACCTTATACATGAGCAAGTGAGTGCCTGCTGTCTGCTAAGCACTGTGGGGGCTACAGAAAAGCATGACATTGTCCCATCCTCAAGGAGCTTCACATCAGATCGAAGATAGAAAAAATCAGTTATTTGTCCCTATTTTGTGCAGTCAGACTGCTGAGCATATTATTATTAGGAATTGTGAACCTAATAGGAATTAATGTTATGAGCCTATTTTAGAAGAAATAAGTAGTTGAACATCTTTTCTTGTGGGAGAGCCAAAGAATTATTATCATGCTTTGCTGACATAGGGTGTGGATTGTAGAGCTGAGTGTCTTGTTTTCTTTGCATGCATCGAAGCCCATAGTTTTGTCTTTTGGGAACTCCTATGTTTAGATAATTCTGGAGTGTTTTGTTTTGCTATTTTGATTATTATCTTCAAAGGTCATGGGTGAGTGAGTCGTGATGGTAAGAGCTCAGGTGATGGAGGGAGGGGCTTGCCATGCCGATTGTGCAGTTGGCTGTGATGCGAGCTGCCGTGCCACAAGGTGCCTTTGCCTGGGTTTTCCGCCCTTTTGCCACCTTTACTTTCCCCACAGAATTCAAATTCAGGAAAACTGATGTCCTCACAGAGGGAGAACCAGGAGTGTCTTACATTGGCATTTTTGGTTTAACCCTGAGTACAGCCTTTTTTGTCTTATAGGATATGCCTTTGGTCTATAAATACTGTTAAATTGAATTGCTGAAGCTTTAAGTTACTTTTAAGACTTTAAGTTAAGAACTCAGAAGGATTGATTTTTGGGAACCACATGCTGGTATTGTCTGTGTTGTAAGCTTAGTGAAGTTTTAAAATTTATATTCTAGGAACTCAACAGAGGCAATTATTATCCCGACTGCAAATCGACCCAGTAATGGCAGAAACTCTGCAGATGAGTCAAGGTTGGTAATGTTCCGAGTTGTACTGTAATCTAGCCGTTTCAGTTGCCATTTCCATTTCTTACACCCCATTTAACATATCTCGTATCTCTTAGATCCTGCCCTAAGATGTCATGTTTAGATCTGTGAAAATATTTTAGGGCCAGGAGATAAGATCTGCATTTTTTTCATGTTATATAGTGTTATAATTTTTTGCCTCATTGGAAAACTTTGTTCCTTTCACACCATTCCACGTGTGTCCATAGCACTGTTGGCTGTCACTCTCCTGCTGTCAGGAATGACCTGCATTTCTGACTTACCCTCCCACTCTACCCAGCTTTTGTCATTGCAATGAGTGGCTTTTGTGTCCTGTTTTTCACATGTTTAGCCTTATCCTCTTGTACTTCATTTTGGAGTCTTATCAGCAGGGCCGCGCCTGGAACTTGTTGTTCTAGTGTTCTTAGAGCCACTCTAGTTTGCCTGTCTCCTTTCCTCTCCCCACAGACACACATGCCAAGGGCTACTTCAGGACTGGAGCTGACGCCTTCGTTTTTATTATCTCTGTCCTCAGTGTCCAGCCCCTGCCAGATGCATGTTCAGTGTCTTAAAAATGACTGCAGGATAAACACAGGCAACCATGAGAGACCCGGAATCATCTCAGTCCTTCTGTTTCCCCTAAGTCTGTCTTTTGTGGGAAGCTCTGGTCCCTTGACCCCTCTCAGTTAGCCCCTTCCTGGAATTTCTTTCCCCTCAGTCAGGACTCCACAGTCAGTCACTCTGTTCCCTGACCCTCCCCCAGCTTTCCAGCTCAGAAAGTGTGCTTTTCCTCCCTAAGGGTCAGCCTCCACCAGAGGCCAGATCCCACCAGGTTGGTGAGCACTGGCATGTCACCCACTCCTCCAGCTTCATTCTCTGCCTCCTGTCTTCTCTCTGTAGAGGTGTTCAGACATTCTCTACCCATGATTTAGCTCTCCCAGCAGTCCATCCTGCTTCCTCCACAGGAGTATTTGAAAAGGTTGGCAGCCGAGGTCTGTGTGTGGGATCCACTTCATAGCTCTTGTGCATGTTTTCTCTGCTTCCTTCAGCTTTCCATTGTACACATGGTGCACGTGGTTTGAAACAGCAAGTAGTTCTGCGAGGCTTATGAATGGCTGCAGTGCTTAGCTCCTATCACATGTTTTATTCTAAGAGCCCTTTGTTTCTGCACATTCTATTAATTTTTTTAAAAAACATACTGGTTTTGTTTTGTGTACGCAATACTTTTTGTTATTTCTCTGCGGATCTGAAAGTTGGTTTTGACATTTTTCCCCTCCCTGCTGGGCCTTGTTTTCTCTAAGTGGTCTGTTTTGGCTGTCTTTTATGCTGGAGGTTTCCATCTGATGTCTGGGGATCCTAGGTGGTCTTACATTTCAGAGTGGAGCACTCAGAAGCTCACTGGTATTCTGGGTTCATGAGCGGGGGCATGGGGCGCTTCGACTTTATATTTGAAACTGGACCGTGTGGTGGAAAGTGGTTTGTCCTGCCTGTCTAGTTCATGGGCACCCTGATGTCACTGCCTTTAAGACTTTCCTCTCAGCCTGGTCAGCTTCTCCAAAACAAGGTTTTTCAAGTAATAGCCTGGTAGAGTTCTGCGAGCTTAAGGGGGGAAAGAAGGCTGGGAGAGGCACTTCGCCATTAATTATTATGTAATGTTTAATTATCCCCACATCATTGTCAGTCCAGTACTTCTTTCATCGTGGCTGATATCTCTTGGTCCAGGGACTCAGTTCTTACCCTCTGAAGAGTCTAAAGCTCCACTTTCTCCAAGGGAGAATGCATGCAATGGGTAAAGGTTTATCAGGAAATCTAATTGCCTTTAACAATTTTTAACAGTGTACATTCAGGGGATTTTGTCATAGCATCTTTCTGGCAGAGACCCTGATGCTTCATCCGTGGGCCTCTCCGAAGATTATCTACAGGAAAGCACATCGCCAGTCGTCCCAGGTGTCTTCAGTGTAGAGGTCAGGATTGGTGTGGCAAGGATCAAAACCAAGAAAAGAGTGGCCAGGTGCGGTGGCTCATGCCCATAATCCCAGCACTTTGGGAAGCCAGGGCGGCTGGATCACTTCAGGTCAGGAGTTCCAGACCAGCCTGGCCAACATGGCGAAACCTGATCTCTACTAAAAAATACAAAAATTAGCCAGGGATGGTGGTGTACATCTGTAATCCCAGCTGCTGGGGAGGCTGAGGCAGGAGCCTCGCTGGAACCCAGGAGGTGGAGGTTGCAGTGAGCTGAGTTGGCACCACTGCCCTCCAGCCTGGGCGACAGAGCAAGACTGTCTCAAACAAAGAAAACAGACACATGGAATTAGAGTTGAAGAAGAACTAACTGCTTCTGAGAGGGACACATCTAACACACCTCTTTTTTGCCTGTCATTTCTCCCATTTCTTCCCAGGGTCCCTTTTACTGCCAGTTCCTGAGCTTTTGGAGAATCTTGTGGTCTGAATTGGATTGTTTCATTATTGCCTTAGAATTCAGCTTTTACAGATCCCCTGAGTTCTTAATCATCTGTTTTCCACTTTGAAAATTTCTTTTTACACTTATTTTCTTTGTGAGTTTATGCTTTAAAACAAAACAAAACCCTTTATTGACATTTTGTGAGCTTTCAGGAGGGAACAAAAGTAAATACATGGGGTCAGCCTGTGGTCTCTACTCAGAAGATATTACTTACTCCCCCGTCTGTCTGGTCTCCACGTGACCCAGGCTGCTAACATGCAGCTTGCAGAGAGGTATGCGGGAAGGACTGGTGCACGCTTTCCTCAACCCTGGAGCATGTTACACTTGGGTTCCTGTACTTTCTCCAAGCTTTGACCTTTTGGCTGCCAGGACTTCACTTATTCTTTTCATTCCCTTTCATTCTTCTGTACAGCTCCTCTCCTCCATTCCTCCTTAAAAGGTTAGCTTTGCTCTCTCCAGCCTTCAGCATTATTTTCATCTCTTCTGTGTTCACCCAGACTATGAACTAGTAGAACTCCTTGGTCTCAGAAAGTGCAGGGTGGTGGGAAGGAGTGAAGCAGCCCCTGGACCACTGTTGGGACCCACCTTTGATAGTTGGGAGACCTCGGTGAATCATTTAATAACTTGGAGCTGGAAACGGTCATCTGTAACACGGGAGGAGAACGACTTTGTAAGCTTTGAGTGAGGATTCAATGAGAGGCGGCCACCCTGAGTATGTTAAACACTTCTGTCACCTTCGGTTTTGACTCAGTGTCTTCTGTCCCCCCACCTACGGGTCAAATCTGAATTTTCTACTTCCTCTTAAACATGAGAGAGTCCCAGAAAGACTTTAAATAAATCTAACATTGAAATGTATCTTTGCCCCTTTTAACTTTGCTCTTTTTCTTTTCCTAAGTTTCTCATCCCAGCTTTGTCTTCTACCTGTTTCACTTTACCATCTGTACTGCCCTTGCTGGGGAAGGCGGGTGTGCCCCTTCCCAGGACGGAGCTTGTCTTCTCTTCCTGTCAGGTGTGTGATTCCAGGACAGACAGCGGAGAATCTTTGCATTCAGCGCCTCACCCTCTCTCCCAGGCAGCAACGGGCCAAGCACTCTGGTTCTTTCTTAACACTGTTTTTCTAAAAACCAATTTGATCAGGTCACTTCCTTCCTTAGGAACCTCCCTTGATTTCTTTTCTCTTTTTTAATTTTTTTTGGTTTGAGATGGGGTCTCCCTCTGTCACTCATGCTGGAGTGCAGTGGCACAATCCTGCTACTCATTGCAGCCTTGACCTGGGCCCAAGTGCTTCTCCCACCTCAGCCTCCCAAGTAGCTGGGACTACGGGCATGTGCTGCCACGTTTGGCTAATTTTATTTATTTATTTATTTTTTCTGGTTGATGGGAGGTCTCACTATGTTGTCTAGGCCGATCTCAAACTCCTGGGCTTATGGAATCCTTGTGACTTGGCCTCCCAGAATGCTGGGATTACAGACGTGAACCGCCACACCAAGCCTCTTGATTTCTTGCTACTTCTAGACCAGAATCCAGAGTCACTGAGACGTAGAAAAACCTTTATTATATGTGTCAGCTTTCCTTGCTATGCACTGCTGAGCCCACCACACACACCCTTCCAGCCATTCCACATTCTAACCTTGATCAGATGCCTTTGACCTTGTGAAAGCCCCTTTCCTTCTACGTGCATTTTCCTCTGCCTGAAGTGCTGTGTTTGTTTCTCCGAATCTCTCTCCTCGTTTATTCCTGCTGGTTCCTTTACTGCTGACTTCAGATGTTCCTCCTTGCTAAGCTTTTCCTTGGTTCTTGGCTGGAGTGGGCTGCTCTATATTCTCAGCACCTTGTTCACATCCCTTTTGGGTCATGCTATTCTGAAATTGTATATGTGTCTGTTTTTCTTTTTTTCTTTGTGTACCTAGCTCAGTTCTCTTAGTTGTTCAGTAAATACTCAATGAATGAACATAAATGAATGTCCTGTGAATTTTGGTCTCTAGCTTTGAAAGAAGTGTATTAACTGTAGTCCGTTGATGGCGTATTGATAGGTCAGCCATATCCATTCTGGGTTGTAGGTCTTGACATATTGTATAAAATAGTAGATGATGTGAGCTTATGGTTATTTGCATTTTAAAGGCCAGTGTTTTTCTTGATACATATGTTTAAGTGCCCATTCACCTTTCAGTTGCCTTTTAAAGTAGTCCTCGGTCTATCACCAATTGGAAATTGTACCACTTGAATTCTTTTTATCGGGACATGATTCTAAGTGGTATTGTGCGAAGTGAACAAACCAGATTTTCGAAAAGTGGTTCAGCAGTCTGTGTATTCTAATTATAGGGAGCATTAGGACTCAAATTCTCTAGGTTTTTAGAAAAGACTTTTGTACTTTAAAGGTATATTGTTAATATCTCATGAGATGCCTCACCTGAGCACCTTTCTCTGCTGTGGGTAGGGAGTGTCAATCAGAATCACTGGTACTGTGCCCCAGGCGGAAAGGACTCCTGGAGTTCTTTGAAAACATGTTTGGAATAGAATTCTAGCCCTATTTTCCTGAGTGGAACCAGTTGTGATTTTCCTTTGAAATAATTTGAATATATAAAAGATTGACATTCTTCTCACATGTTTGATGTTGGGAATGTAAGGTATATTCAAAAGTAAACATTTGTGGCCAATTTTTTTGGCTCAGATTACTATGACATGGAATCCATGGTCCATGCAGACACAAGATCATTTATTCTGAAGAAGCCAAAGCTGTCTGAGGAAATAGTAGTGGCACCAAACCAAGAGTCGGGGATGAAGACTGCAGATTCCCTTCGGGTACTTTCAGGACACCTTATGCAGACACGGTAGATGGTTTCTTTTTCTTGTGTAGTTAACTTGTGTGATTAGATAGTAAAGGTTAACCATTCGTTTGCAGCTTCCCTCCTCCCCTCCCCAACCCCTAGTGTAGAGTGCTTTCATTGATTCAGTAGCTAGCCAATTCAGTTTTCAAGAATTCCAGTTCATCTTTCTTGTTCAGAAATCCATTAACCTACAAATTACAACTCCAGTGTATGATTTAACTCTATTAAGATTCTTTTCTTTATGCAAATTTAGGAAATGCAAGTTTAAAAGCCAGCTGACCATAAGCAGGTCAACTCTAAAGAGAGTTGGCAGATCAGGTTTGGGTGATTTTTTTTGCCTTAGAAAACTGACTGTTTCTGTAAAAGAACCAACATACAGATAATCAATTAGCATAAATGCTGCTGGCCCTGTGTTCTAAGCATTGATGCTAATTTTTTGGTTTATTTCCATATTGACCCTGTGAAGATCGAATGGGTGATGGGGTCAGGCTTGAGGGGAGATTGTCCTTAGTAAAGTTAGTACAGGCTGGAGGGTCACTGGTGATGATGCCGCTGTGACTGTTCATGGCCATCGTGTGTTAGCAGGGAACCCACCAGTGCTGCACCTGGAAGCCCTACCTAGTCTTTTTTATTGAAGCAAACGCAAAGCCACGGGAGTGATAGTTCTGCTGAAGAGCACTTTAGGGGGCTCAGCGTTTTGTGTGTGTTTCCCTAATTCTATGGTATTTTTTATCTGTCTGGCAGAGATCTTGTACAACCAGATAAACCTGCAAGTCCCAAGTTTATAGTGACGCTGGATGGTGTCCCCAGCCCCCCAGGATACATGTCAGATCAAGAGGAGGACATGTGCTTTGAAGGAATGAAACCCGTAAACCAAACTGCAGCCTCAAACAAGGGACTCAGAGGTCTCCTCCACCCACAGCAGTTGCACTTGCTGAGCAGGCAGCTTGAGGACCCAAATGGTAGCTTTTCCAACGGTGTGTTGAGAGCTCAGATTATCAGGGTGCTGTCATTGTGAAGGGAATCTTTGACTTGTTTCTCTGCCTTGAATGAATATTGGTTAAAGGCCTTGCTTTTATTTATATTCAGTAATGGCCTTTTTTCTTCTTTCAGACAAAACCACCAAGTACATTTCATACTCTTTTTCCTGTGTCTGTTTCATAGGTGGGCTGTTACTCCAGTGTGAAAACGGGGTTCAGCCATGGAACCTAAGAGACCTCTTCCTTATGCTGGCTAAAGGATGAACCACCATTCTTGATGCCTTCTTTACCTTTGTATTTTCTTCAGAAACTGTACTGCCACTTTGCCCTTTTATCGGCAATAGTCTCTTGTAATTAACTTGAGAGAACATTTTAGATTTGATTCTATTTCTACCTCAGTGAAACTTCTTTGAAAGGAGTTTCTCGCCTAATCTGTCAAGATACTTCTTGGAACTGTTTAAATTAATGTTGAAGACTAATATTTAGCAGAACTCAGATGAACTCCCTTCAGATAGTGCCATGGTTTTCGGCAGGTGACGGTTTCTTATCACTGTTTCTTTCACTGGGTATCAGTGGCAGCTGCAGCGCCACTCATCATTTCCATTCATGGTAGAGAATGGTAATTATGTTCCTCATATCTTCTAAAATTTTTAGAAGCACCTCTTCGTTGGCAGGAGGGATAATTACTGAATCGTAAAAGTGTACAGATTCAAAGGAAAAACAATAATGGATTTTGAAACATTTCCTCGAGCAATCGTCTTGGAAGAGATATGAAAATGTATTGAATACCTTTTGATCATTAAAATAGAATAGAGGGAAATCATATGGTAGTGGAACGATAACACTGAGCTTTATTTTAACTGGTTGTGTTTCCTGCTGTGAATCAATGACGTAGTGTTGTGGTTTTGATTAGTGGAAGGAGTTGAAAATCTGACCGTATCAACAGGAAGAAGAAGTTAAAAATAGTAAAAGCTGCAGTAGGCAATACAGATTTCTTGACTCTGTATGTTTTGTCTAAAGAGAAGACTCCAGTGTTTTCACTACTCTTGATTTTCAATTTGGTAGCTTAATTGTTTGGTCTGTTAGGATCTGGTTTCATTTAAATGTTGATGTCCATATGAGGCTTTATGGGGTAGACATGTAGCAGCAGTGACACCATAAATACTATATTAGTAAAAATTCTTGCCAGTGCTGTGGCCATTGTGCTGACAGCCATGCTGAGTGGTGAGCCTCCTTTCCCATTGCTTTGACTGGGGACTCAGTGTTCCACTGCCACTCAAGGATGAAGCTTGGTAAGATTCGCACAGAGGTGTGGCTGGAGAGGCTGCTGCAGAGCAGTTATCAGCAGCCTCTGGCCTCTGCCCACTTCCCCTGTGAGCAGGGAGTGTGAAACTGCAGTTGCTTCTGGTTGGTTTTATGTTGGGTTGTTTCAAGGATACAACCAACAGCAACATCTGTTTTAACCTGTTGCCTTTTCACTCACTGTCATATGGCAGCACAGATTTTATAGCTAGCTTGCTTGCTTGCTTGTTTTTGTTTGTTTGCTTGGTTGGTTTGTTTTGTTTTTTTGAGATGGAGTCTCTCTCTGTCCTCCAGGCTGGAGTGCAATGGAGCAATCTCAGCTCACTGCAACCTCTGCCTTCCAGGTCGAAGCCATTCTCCTGCGTCAGTCGCCCAAGTAGCTGGGGTTACAGGCATGCACCATCACGCCTGGCTAATTTTGTAGTTTAAGTAGAGACGGGGTTTTACCATGTTAGTCAGGCTAATCTCCAACTCCTGACCTCAAGTGATCCACCAACCTCGGCCTCCCAAAGTTCTGGGATTACAGGCGTGAGCCACTGCGCCCGGCCTATAGGTTTCAATAAAAGGTGAATTTGCCTCTTAAAATTTGAACAGAAGAAGTTTTAATAGTTTACAAAGTCAGTGTCAGCCAGTGAAAACTAGGGGCATGACCTTCATGTGACTTAATGTTTCTATCAGAAAGATATAGTTTCTTTGTAAGGTATTATTGTAATAATCACGTTTCTTTGTAACGTATTATATTGTTCCTGAGTATCTAGCTACTTTACTTTCCAGCTAGGCTTCTCTTAAGTATTCCCTTAATCTTTTATTTGGACTGGGTTCTTGTGTATATGTTATAGTCTGCTGTGTGTAGTTCATTATAGGAAAAGGGCAAGACACATTTACTCTGCAGGGATGACACAAAAAACATATAAAAGAGAAACTTCCAGTCATCTCAGATTTTCTTTGGAATGAAGATTATTCTGGTATCTTAGAACTAAAATGACTTTTACTGTTTTGTTTTGTTTTGAGACAGGGTCTCACTCCCATTGCCCAGGCTGAGTGCACTGGCACAGTCACGGCTCACTGCAGCCTCCACCTCCCAGGCTCAAGTGATTCTCCCACCTCAGCTTCCTGAATAGTTGGTTACTGCAGGTGCACACCACTGTGCTTGGCTAAGTTTTTGTATTTTTAATAGAGACAGGGTTTCACCATGTTGCCCAGGCTGGTCTGAAACGCCTGAGCTCAAGTGATCTGCCCGCCTTGGCCTTCCAAAGTGCTGGGGTTGCAGGCATGAGCCACCACATCCTATTTAAAGCTTAAATAGGACGTTTACTATTTTTAAAGTAGCATAGAAAATTGTTTATATCAGGCATAGTCATAATTGCTCTTTGATGCTGCTCCTATCTGTGCTGCATGACTGCATTTGTGTGCCTTGTTCTCCTGTAGTGAAGACAGAACATGGGTCAGTGGAACAGTAAGTACTTATAGAACTAGCTGCTGCTGCTATTGTGACTGGTTGTCTGTTTTGCATTTTTTCCGTTTAATCATCAGACTCTAAGGAGGACATTATTTTCTCTTTGTATAGATGAGGAAACAGAATTCAGAGAAGTTAGCTAACATTTGCACAGTGTCTAGCTGAGCAACTAAGTGGCAGAGTCAGATTTTAACCGACCTCTGGCAAGAGAACTAGAGGAATATAGTTGAAGTGGTACTTGCTTTCATGAACATGAATGTGAACCGTAATACATAATATCCATGATGCTCTTTTGTGGGGGGTTTGAGGTGTCTCAGGCCAGAAATTAGCAGCTGATTATTGCCTGTAGCTGTAATTTTACTTATTCAGTGTTATTTGAATAAATTGCCAGCATTACAATTTCAATGAAGGCAGATTTTTGGCTTACTGAAACAGGATAAAAATCTGGCAACAGGGGTCCCACTTTGCCCTGTCATAGTAATGGAAGCTGTGATTGGACGTGGCACAGGGAGTGGAGTGGATGGGTGTGTACTTGCTTTCTAGGTTGCTGCTCCTCGTCTATCCCTTACTGTTTTTATCGTCTTCAGCCCAGTCTTGCTATGTTAGGGGAACTGCCCAGTCCCTGTAAGTGATGGCATTTGTGACCCCATTGCAGGCAAAAATGTCTTCCCCTTTTTAGACATTGCTGGCTGAGTGTGGTGACTCATGCTTATAATCCCAGCACTTTGGGAGGCCAAGGCGGGTGGATCGCTTGAGTCCCGGAGTTCAAGACCAGCTTGGGCAACATGGAGAAACCCCATCTCTACAAAAAATACATAAAAATTAGCCAGGCCTAGTGGCACGTGCTACTTGGTAGGGGCTGAGGTGGGAGGATCACTTGAGCCTGGGAGGCAGAGGTTGCAGTGAGCCGAGATTACACCACTGGCACACCACTGCACTCCATCCTGGGTGACAGAGCAGGACCCTGTCTTTAAAAAAAAAAAAAAAAAAAGTAAACATAGACATTGCTGAGTTTAGCACCTGGACTTCATAGCTCAGCAAGTGGGAATCCTTTTGTATTTGGGCCACTCATCATCTTGCTAGCATGTGAGAATTCACATCTCCTTATCACCTTATGTGTTTTCAGTTTTTATTTAATTTTATTGGTTCCCCAGTTGACGTCCTCCTCTATGTTTAATTCAGCTGTGAATTAGTATTGAGAATTAGAATTTTTGGTGAAAACTTTGGCTTTAGTTGCAGAGTCACTGTCCTCTTTCCTTTTCACAGTGAGAACTGTTGTCTGCTTCCTGGCAATCTTTTATAGGTTTCTATGGCCAGTGTTAATCACATAATTTGGGCTCACTTATTTCATATGACTGTACATTTAACAGAAGATTCTAAGACTGGGGTTTGAGGGAAATATGTTAAAGGTGCTATGTACTGAATTGATCATAACGAATTAAATACTTGTATTTCCTTTCCCTTTGTAGCTGAGATGAGTGAACTGAGTATGGCACAGAAACCAGAAAAACTTTTGGAGCGCTGCAAGTACTGGCCTGCTTGTAAAAACGGGGATGAGTGTGCCTACCATCACCCCATCTCACCCTGCAAGTGAGTGCCATCCCCCCCATCTCACCCTGCAAGTCACAGCCAGCTGATTTTGGCTTTCAGTTTAGTGTCTATATCTTGCACCTTATTTTGTTTTTCTTTTCTGTGGACAAGTCTTTAGTTTTATAACTAAATTGAGTGATAATTACCATGGCCGTCTCCGGAGCAGCGTATTTCTTGTTTATGGGTGTTTGTTGAGAGGCAGGGGTGGGGGGGTGCTTTGTTTGTGCCTCAGACCTATGAGATACTGAAATACCTGGGGTTCCTTAAGAATTCTGTATGTTTAAGGAGACAGGTAAATGGTAACTGCCCCAGTTTGTATGCATTTTGGCCACACACACTATACACAGGTTTTGAGGAGTTTAGGGAAAAGTTCGTTATGGGTAATGAAAGTATTTTGGACTTGGGTTATATTTTTCCTTACAAGCCGGCTGGCTCATGTAATGAGCTTTGTGAGATGACTTCTAGAGGCTTTTTTTTTTTTTCCTGCGCTAGGGGTGGGTCCTATGGATGGAATCTTCATTTTTAACTCTTTTAAGGAAATGATGTGGGAATAATACGGCTGTACATATAAGTAGACTATGGGATGAGTCTTTTTGTAGCACAAAGCCTTGCATAGAGTGTTTATTGTATTAATGAATTCACTGCATAAAATATATACCTTATTAAGTGGTGTGATTTTTATCACAAAAGCCTTTGTCTTTCCTGGTGGCTTGGCTTGAGTTAAAAGCCTGTTTGTGTTATCCCAGGCTTTGGAATAAATGATTTTGTACTATTCTGACATATGGTCTTATTTTAAAATATTCTTTTTTTTGCTGCTGTTTTTGCATTTCTCAAAACAAGTAGTGACGGGGAGTGTAAAGAGACGTTATACAAAAAATAATGTATTGAGAAGATTAAATATGAAATATGCTTTTTTTTGTTTTGTAGAGCCTTCCCTAATTGTAAATTTGCTGAAAAATGTTTGTTTGTTCACCCAAATTGTAAATATGATGCAAAGTGTACTAAACCAGATTGTCCTTTCACTCATGTGAGTAGAAGAATTCCAGTACTGTCTCCAAAACCAGGTGAGTGACTTACTGTGCTACTACATTTGGGTAAAAAATATAAAATGGCATTTTGTGACTGTAAATGGAATTGAACTAACAAAAAGATGGTTTTAGAAATAATTCTGGCAGCATCAGTTAATCCAACCAGTCTTTAAAGAGCAAGTGTGCCTATCTGTATTATTCTGAAGTATTTTGACTAGTAAATATATAAACCTTACCATTCTAATTTAAAAATGGTTTTCACTCTCAAAAAAAAAACATCAGTAGACTGCATTAAAAATGGACTTTCCAAACAGATTGGAGACCAGTCCTGGTTTTTGTTTTGTTAGCAGTTGCACCGGCAGCACCACCTTCCAGCAGTCAGCTCTGCCGTTACTTCCCTGCTTGTAAGAAGATGGAATGTCCCTTCTATCATCCAAAAGTAAGAACTTTTATTTTCCCAAAAATCAATTTAGTGATAATGTCTCAGTTTCGTCATTTACCTTCTGTTTTGTCAGAGTTACTACGTTGGTACAAAAGCAATTGCAATTTTTGCCAGTAAAATTATTAAGTTGTTCCTTCATTGTCATTGAACTTCCGTCTGGCCCCTTAGGCCAAGTGGTCTGAAACTAATGTTAGTATCGTAAGCACTCAGTGGGAAGAAGCATATCTTTGCTAGTCACATTTTCCATTATTCCCTGCATTTAAATATATGGGTGGGTTTTGGTGGGGGTGGGGGAGCGGTGTGAACCTAATGCCAGAACTGAGATGATGAAATCCAGTAGGTACTGCTTAAAACCATCCAAACTTCTACTGATGGTTTTATCTGTGTGCTAAAGATTAATGATGGTTGATGAATCTCCAGATGTTTACTTGGTCAGAAGGAATTATCTCCTTCTTGCCTTGGTAGCCTGAGGACCATATGAAAAGCCTTCACTTGCCCCAAGTGAAGTAACTGGGCATAGCTGAGGGTACTCAGTGAAGAGTGTAAGGGATAATTAGAAGTTTTTACGGTATGCTAAACTACGTTTGAAATTTTACTCGCTGTGATTCTTTGACTAGAATTTTTTGTCTCAAGGGTAAGTACATTTTTCAAGGCTTCACTAGTATTAAAATGGTCCTTATAGATGGAATCTCTTTCTCTGTTAATGGTTAGGGTGGGCTGGTTATTGTCTCTTAAGTTGTATGTTGACCAGGTGGGGTGGGTCAGGCCTGTTATCCTAGTACTTTGGGAGGTAGAGGCAGAAGTGGAAGGATCATTTGATCCCGGGAGTTTGAAACCAGCCTAGGCAACATAGTGAGACCCCATCTTTTTAAAAAAATAAATAACCAGGCATGGTAGTACACAGCTACTTGGGAGGCTGAGGCAAGAGGTCATGCCACTGCACTCCAGCCTGGGTGACAGCATAAGACCCTGTCTCAAATAATAAAATAATGTGTTTACTTATATTAGCCTTGTGGATGTTGTTGAAGCTGTTATTTCTATTCAGCACTGTAGGTTTAACACTCAGTGTACAAGACCAGACTGCACATTCTACCATCCCACCATTAATGTTCCACCACGACATGCCTTGAAATGGATTCGACCTCAAACCAGGTAAACATTCAAATTAGTTTTTCTAATGTCATTTCAAATTCTTTTTTCTAATTTGCAGTTTCTTAATTTATAAGCACACAAAATTGGAAACTAGACTGTTACTTTGAATTTTTTTCTTTGCTGTTTAATTATACAAGGGTCCTTTGGCAAAATAATTTACTACATGGGCTACTATTTTAACCTAGATTATCTTGCTCTGTGGCCCAGGCTGGAGCGCAGTCACACTGTCATAGCTCACTGCAGCCTCAAACCCCTGGGTTCAATCGATCCTCCCACCTGTAGCTGAGACTACAAGCATGTGCCACAACACCTGGCTAATGTTTTAAATGTTAAGTAGAGAAGGGGTCTTGAACTCCTGAGCTGAAGCGATACCCTTCCACCGTGGCCTCCCAAAGTACCAGGATTACAGGCATGAGCCAGCCAGATTTTAACTTCTCATTACATACTACGCAAGCGTATATAATGGCCAGCGAGAGTATATATACATGTACTGTACTTGAATTTCACATCCATTTTCTTTGACATTAGCAACTGGGAAATACTGAAAGGAAGTTTCAGCAACTGGGAAGTACTGAAAGGAAGTTTTAGAATATTTTAGTGTGGCCTAAAAATCTAATTATGTATGGTATTATCTTTTATCTACCTGACATAATTGAATTCTTGTAAAAAATCTGCCATTTGTATTGTAATCCTATGACCACATATTTATTGCCTGAAACTAGTCAGCTTTTTAAACTGAGATATACGGTATATATGGATACAAAGCAGATATACGGTATATATGGATACAAAGCAGATAATTAAAACAATTTTTGGTTCTGTTCACTCAGCGAATAGCACCCAGTCCTGCCTGGCAGAAGATGATGCAGTTTGGAAGTTTCCATGTGCTGATGAAAGACACTCTGCAGAACTTGTCAGATCTTTGAAACTTGGAATATATTGCTTTCATAATATGAAGTTTTATTGCCTATCTGAAGTGTCTAATTTTTCAAGTTTGTAAGTTTATTAAGTGGTTTTAACATTGGGTGTTTTTGTTTTGTTTTACTATGAAAAGACAGCTTAAGAGCTAAATTCTGTTAAAATATTTGGGGCATGTTTGTGCACTGCTGTTGTGAGGATCGGCATAGGAAATTGACATCATGGTTAGTAATGGTACTGCAGCTTAGGGGGCTACACGGTTGCTGTGAGTGGAGAGATGCAGTGAGGCAGTTGTCATTATTCTAAAAATTGAACTGCTTTCACTTTTCCCAAAGATTATATAATTTTCATAACCCACCACGAAAACAGCATTGGCCAAAGGTACTGAGGCTGCTTAAAATATTCAGTTATGCTTTTTAATTTTTAAATGAATTTAGTTTGAAACGGATTATACAGGCCTCTCAGGCTGAGTGCTACTTTGGTAAAGTTCCCAGTTTTCTTGCGTTCTGTGACAGGATGAATGAGGTGGGTGTGGACGGTGGAGACAGCTGGAATGGCAGGTGCAGAAAATAGGAACAGTTCTATACAGTGCTGTCATTTACTGATGACATAATGCCTTCTAAATAAATTTTTTGGGAAACTACATTATCACAAAATTATACAAATTTTTTTACAAGTATTTACATACGGTATCTGAAAACAGACTTTAAAGTCACAAGATTATAAATGTACATATGTATTCTCACATTCTGAAAAATAACATTCTCAGAAATAGCTCCACAGAAAATATACTTAGTTACTACTGAAGATAATTTTGAAATGTAAAATTAGATTTAAATAGTATATTTTAAATGACAGAACTATGATTACAGAGATCAGATAGGTAAACTGCAAGATAAGATGAAACTTTTGGCCTACTGTATTACTTACAGAGCTTTTTGTGTGTGTGGTTTTTAAAACTGTTAAGGCAAGAAGTGTCAAATGCTTTAGAGTTAAATAACAGATCACTGATTTCAAAGACTTGGTGTATAGTGTTAAAAATTAAAGCTTAAAAGGTGATTAGAAAAGTGGATGAATGCAAAAGGGGTAATAAAGACTGCAACATTCTCAGGACCAAATTAACTGCTAAAAAAAAAAAAAAGTTCATTGACTTGCTTAGTCATATACCCAAATGATAAACCTACATGCGCAAAGGCTCATGTTTAAGATTGTCAAGCCAGCAGTCTACTGTTGTGTTGCCATTGCTTTTCCATTGGGAGAAGAAAGAATTAACCAGTCATTAAACCATTTGGTAAGTTGCACTTTGCTGCACTGATCCCACAAGAAAGGCTTGAAACACCAGAAGCAGCAAGGACAGAGCACACAAGCGCATAAGGCTGTTGTCTTCGGCTTGGGTGAAATGACAGTTTAATCCATTGAATTTAAGGCATTTGTTTATTCCAGCATTGAGATGCTTTGCATCTCTGCAGAAGAAATTTAAATTGTTTAAATTTCTGGAAATACTTTTAGCTATCATTTATAAATGGTAAATAGTTTTGTTCTCAGTTTCACTATAAAGAACAAATGGGAAACAAGGGCTTAATTTAGTTCAGCCATTTTACAAGGAAATAAAATACTAAAATCTCATTGTTTTTTGCTACTTAATAGACACTGCCCAGACACACATTTAAGAGTGTAATCTTTCAGTTGCTATGGCTTACAAACAAGCTAAGATTGACCATAAAACATTTGTTGGATGACTTGGTCTAAAATGATCACCACAAAAAGGGACCACAAAAAGACGGAAATGAGCATGGTTGGCGACTGGAAGCGAGGGGTACCAGAGTGCACAGTGTGCTTTGGCATGCATTTTATACATAAAACGGAACAAAAGGTGCCAGAAGTCCCAGGTTACACAATCAGGAGCTTAGATACTGCACACAAAAATAATTTGCTGGGTTAAAAAAGGTAAACATAGGGCAGATTCTATATGGCCTAACATGTTTCTTCACCTTCCCCTCGTTGCTGGCTGATAACAGCGAGGTGGTCAGGGGATGACTACTTAGTCAATATGACCTTTAGTTGTGAAACTGACAGCAGCAGTGACTGACTTAATCAGGTTGGCCACTTTGAAGGACAGAAATGCAGTGGAAACAGTTTTATTCTATGTAGTTTACATGCTTAAGGTTACAGAGTTTCTACCTGCACTGTAATGGAAATATAATTTCTCTGTAGCCAAAAAGCTGGCAAACTTGACCCAGAGGGAAAATTTAAAACTGCAACAGGCATGTAGAGTATTTTCTTTTATGGGCAGGTTATTCAGGGATTTTTTTTTTTCCCCTTTAATTTACTGACTGACTGTAAATACATGAGTAGAAACTTAATGGTCATGTATTTCAAATTTTGGCTTAATTTAGGAGAATCCATTGATGGACGAGTACCAACTTATGTTTCAAGCTTCTTAGCCCCATTATCAGTCCTTCAGCCACAGCTGTTTAGAGCTTTAAAACTACCAGGTTCAATCATTGGTTATGCTTTCTGTGATGTAATTTAGTCATTTCTATTTTTAGTATTAACCAAGTAGTAGACACAGAAAATAGGTATTAATAATCTTCATATATCCTGTCAGACCAAATGGGATTCCAGGAACCTAAAGCAATCTATTATGCTATAAAGATAATTAACACATTAAAAACTCATAGGGTTAATACAGCATCTTAAACCTCACACTTAGAAAAATATATTTTTAAATAGCAGTCTACATAATTTTCCATCTTCAGGAAACTACAGATAGGCTAGACAGCAAATTCCTGAACTCTGAGTACTGATCTTTGGCAGCATTTAAAGTGAAAAGAAATAAGGATCTAAGAATTCAGCCCTAATCCTCTAAAAAAGGAATTCTAACTGACAAGTTTTTACAAATGGAGTTGGGTTCATTCATTTTGGAAATAAAGCCTATGGAGTGGCACACATCTAGCCAAACAAATTTTCCCAATAGAAAAAAAGCTATAAAAATTTTATTCCAAGAGTGATTAACTGTATAATGTTGTGTATGTGAATTTAACACTATTTACATGTTAAACAAATGTGTGTGTATTAGACTACATTAAATATGCAGTACTCTCTTCCAGTTAAATACTGTTGCTCCCTAAAACCCTTAAACTGTACACCATTGGGAATGATTGTTCATCGTCCTGCTTTTCCATTAGTGAGGCTACAGTTACGTTTTAAATGTTCGATTACAGAGATGGCGTCTGAACATAAACTGATGGCTTGAAAATGAAAATGGAAATGTAGCAGCCATATACTGCTAACTTGAGATCTGTTCCTGAATTCAAAACTACTAGGAGAAAAGTGCCCTTTATAAAAAAGGACTTTATTAATGCCTAAAAACATCATATTCTCCAGGAAAGCTTGTGTCTGTGTCCTTAGGGAAAATGTTTGCCTTTTAAAAACTGTGATCCTTTAGGGTGATCATTACTTTCCCTTTCCTTATGGAAATGCAAGAATAAAATTTTTCATTAAACAATGAACCTTGAAAATAAAACACTAAGAAACCATTTTGCTAAAATATGATGAAAATTATCCTAATTGGGTTTTGAGTTTTCTGTAAAGAGTGCTCCCTCTAAATTTTCCCAGCAGGTCTGCCGAAATCGCACACTTCCCAGTACAGGGGGACTTGGCCTTTACCATCAAGTATTCGATCCTTCCTTGAAATGGCGTTATCTGGCAGTGTATGGATTATGGATTATACCCAGTGCATATAGCAAATATTTTGAACAGATCAGTCTTTCACTATTTTGATGATTCTGGGCATATCTCCCTGTTACAGTCTTAGGTTAGCACCACTTGACCATGCAGGGTTGGGTTTTGGTTTTTCTTCTCTGTAATTCTGGTCTCAGGGTTAATTTGTGTAGTCATCTCAGCATCTCTCAGTGAGGCATATGTACACATTTCCAGACAAATAAGCTGCAATCAGGGAAGAAAATTGCAGGGAGTTAATTACGTTTTTAGATTTTCATAACAGTTTAATATTTTACAGTTGAGCTTTCAAGTTACACATGTGTAATATTCTTCCTCATTAACTCCTTTTATTCTGTATTTGCATTTAAGGATGAGTTTCTGAAGAGCCATCTGGTTATCTGGTTATACTACCTCCTGCAAATGTTGACTAGCTGGTTTCATAAACCAAAGCTGTAGGAGTTGTTGTATTGTCTCTTAACTAGTAACATAGTCTGCTCTTCTTCATGGGCTGAGAAAGTTACTAACCTGCAGTCATCACCTCCAGCACTAACAACATGTCGATCACCACTGGTAAATCGAATATTTGTCACGTGGGGCGAATGACCCAAGAACCTTTTGTGTTTTGCCTAAAAAACAATGACAGACAGAGCTTAGGGCATTTGGTGCACACTCACATCAAAGGATCTTATTAAGAACTGTAATCTCTATCACAAGAGCTGTGGAGAGAGGAGGGAGTTACCACTGTAGCCAGTGATTAGAATGCGTTTTCAGCGTGAGTAATGGATCTGCAAAACCCGGCTGTGTGGGCAGTCAGAAGTCTCCAGGTACTCTTGACAATTTTTCTCTAAGGAGAAGCATTTGAAATTTGGTAACTGATGATAGGTTTTGTGAAAAGCTAATTACCGCTTTTGTAGGATAGTTCCAAAGACGGTATTACTTGAGGGAGAGGATTTGTTTCTAATAGCTTTTATTTCAGAGTAAACAGATTTAGAAAGTTTGGGGAAAATGGAGCAACTAGGACAAAACATTTTAAATATATGGGAAAAAGTGCTGATGATAAGACATCAAAATTAGGAGTAAACTGATAATAGTAAACAAAATACAGACTTACAAACTTTTCTGGACATGGGAAGTCAAATAACTTAACCATGCCAAAGTCATCTCCTGTTACAAGACTGATTCCTGAATGAGATACACAGGCACAGTTGACATCAGCTTTCTCAGCATGTCTGGACCAGATTCCCAAAACCTCGTCTCCTAGAATACTATAGGGAAGGAACAAAAGAAAACTCATAGCAAGTGCGGGCAGGTTGACTATATTCAAAAAGTTTCTTGGCAATTAACATACAGGAAGTAAATTATGGTAAGGCAAGTTGTTTGGAGACCTGAATTTCATCAGGATATCAACTCCTGCCTTTTAAAAATGTAATTTTATAATTTGAAGGGTTTCTACATTAATCCTTTTAAGATTAAAGTAGTACTTTATGAAAACTGATAGAACTATTTTTTTTCTTCTTTTTTTTTTTTGAGACGGAATTTCGCTCGTTACCCAGGCTGGAGTGCAATGGCACGATCTCGGCTCACCACAACCTCTGCCTCCTGGGTTCAAGCTGTTCTCCTGCCTCAGCCTCCCGAGTAGCTGGGATTACAGGCATGCACCACCAGGCCTGGCTTAGTTTGTATTTTTAGTAGAGACAGGGTTTCTCCATGTTGGTCAGGCTAGTCTCGAACTCCTGACCTCAGGTGATCAGCCCCCTCAGCCTCCCAAAGTGCTGGGATTACAGGCGTAAGCCACTGCACCTGGCCAAAAACTTACAGAACTCTTTTTCAAATTAAAAGTGCTACTTGGCTGGGTCTGGCAGCACATACCTGTAATCCTAACATTTTGGGAAGCTGAGGCAGGAGGACTGCTTGAGGCCAAGAGTTTGAGACCAGCCTGGGCAATATTGTGAGATCCCTATCTCTACAAAAATAAAAGTGACTTATGACATAGGAATTTTAAAAAAAATTTCAGAGATGGGGTCACGCTGTGTTGCCCAGGCTGGTCTCAAACTCCTAGGCTCAAGTGATCCTCCCACCTCGGCCTGCTGCATCAGAGATTACAGGCATGAGCCACTATATGCCTGGCTGATACAGGAATTTGATGGCCTTTTTCATTGACCAAAAAAATGGATAGTCATGGTTACCTGTCATACAGCCAGAAAATTTGAACAAATTTGGAAGCTTTGACTTCTAATAGATTCAAGATAGCATTCCTTTAGATAGAGAACTAATAACAGTTGCTTAAGAGCACCCAATACCTTTTTGCCAGTCATTAAATTTAATGTTAAGAAAAATATCAGGGTATCTTTGAAGTTAAAACTTTGATTTCCTTAAAAAAAATTTGATAAATCATGGAAACTGATAAAACACGGAAATATATTCAATAAAAAGGGGTCCCAACATGAACATACCATTTCAAAATATGGTAACAAAAACTTGAAACTCAATTACTATTCCTTAGTGGAATTGCTCTAACAGCTCAGAAATAGGATTTTCCGATTTTTCTAACCGGCCTTCAAAGTCAGTTCTTGCCTTGTGAATATGTAAGTATTTACCTAGTCCATGTAGCCCAAGTAATTCTGTCAATAGCGGCATGATCCATAAGATGTTTTCCTGAAGGCACTTCATAGATATGCCGTTTATAGCAGCCACTAGAGACCTTTCACCAGATTCAAATGGGACAAGAATTCCATTAGGTGAGAGACAAAATCCACGGGGGGTTTACAGAATACTAGCATATTGCTACTTGATTTACATGTCTAACATTATTAAGTATGCAAAAGATCACTACATAAACTTAGAGGAGAAAAGCACTGATAAGTGGGGAAGGAAAGAGGAGCTGTAGGTCGGAAGATACAAAGGCAGGAGTTGAGAAGCTGGAGCTCCAGAGCTGAGGAGCTTCAAATGCATTCACTAACATGAAATGTAGAAGCAGAACTTGCCACCTGGGTATATAGTACTGGTACCGTACCTGGAGATATCTGCTATCTGCAGAGAAGTCCATCTGAATGACAAAGCTTGGAATGTCTTTGCAGTAGCTGATTCTGTTAAGAGTGGGGCCCAATGTTAGGTCATAAAAATCCACTGAGTTCTCACTAGAACCCACTGCCAGATACCGGGAATCTGGACTAAATCTGAATCAAAACAAAACATGTAAAAAGTATTAGACCACATGAAGTATTATAAATATTTAAGATCAGTGACTTTTCCTTTCTAGTTCTTAAAAGTAATGTGTGATATAGCCTCAAATAGATTTACCTGACAGATACAACTGATTATGTATACTGACATTGTCTGGGTTACATAAAATAAGGAAGCTTTATATTTTACTTCAATTTAAAATATTTCTGCAATTGTCATCTCCCAATTCCTTTAAAAACAGCTCATGGTTTAAAAAACCTTGTAATCTCAGAACTTTAGGAGGCAGAGGCAGGCAGATAACCTGTGGTCGGGCATTTGAGACCAGCCTGACCAACATGGAGAAACCCTGTCTCTACTAAAAATACAAAATTAGCCAGGTGTGGTGGTGCATGCCTGTAATCCCAGCTACTCGGGAGGCTGAGGCAGGAGAATCGCTTGAACCGGGGAGGCAGAGGTTGTGGTGAGCCGAGATTGCGCCATTGCACTCCAGCATGGGCAACAAGAGCGAAACTCCGCCTCAAAAAAAAAAAAAAAAAAAATTAAGTTTTTAAAATAGCGGCGGGGTCTAAGTTGCCCAGCTGGTCCCAAACTCTTGGCCTCAAGCAATCCTTCCCCCTTGGCCTCCCAAAGTACTGGAATTACAGGTGTGAGCCACCACACCCAGCCAAAACATCAGCTTTTAAAAGCCATTGGCATTACATAATAAGCTAACAATCAATTAAGATAGTTTTCTTCCATCTGGAAAAAAAGTCTTAATATTAAGCAAAGAACACAGCTCAGCTTAACCTCCACTTACTAAGGTGAAGTGACACAACTTGAAGCTTGGAAGAATTTTTTTTCTTTTTTTTTTTTTTTTTTTTTTTGAGATGGAGTCTCACTCTTCTCCCCCAGGCTGGAGTGTGATAGCGCAATCTCTGCCTCCCAGGTTCAAGCGATTCTCCTGTCTCGGCGCCCCAGTAGCTGGGATTATAGGCGCCTGCCACCACGCCTGACTAACTTTTGTATTTTTAGTTGAGACAGGGTTTCACCATGTCGGCCAGGCTGGTCTCAAGCTCCTGACCTCAGGCAATCTGCCTGCCTCGGCCTCCCAAAGTGCTGGGATTACAGGCGTGAGCCATCACGCCCGACCTGAAGAACTTATTTAAAAGACAAAGTGATGTGCTATTTGCCTAGCAATCCCTGGAGTCATATGAGGCAATTCAGTCTCTTGAAATGGCCCATGAGTCTTATTGAGGTACCACAGGGACATGTAAAAGCTAAGGGAAGCCACTGTTACTGTTTTATATATTGAAGTTCTGAGGAAGGTTTCATTTGTAAAAGGATTTTACTGATGAAAAGCGTACAAGCTTTTGACAGACCTAGATTCAATAATCTTATCTACTGATCACATAGAAGTACTCAGTAAATGGTAGCCACTGTTGAAAATGCTTAAGCACTGAAAAGGTTTAAGAAACATTTAAATTAATCTGGATTCTGGAACATTTAATCAATAGGTATTGATTAAATTAATGAACGACATATTCCCAAACTGAGGTTATTAAGAGAAGATACATTTGGAATCACAACTTTAGTTTTCCAGGGTGACAACTTTTGAAGGGCAGATGGCTCTCTTGTGTTACAGTGGGAGATACCTCTTGGCAGAATGAACTTAATGGACATGGCTAAGTGTTAACATGAATTCATCAAACATTACCTACTAGTACTTGCTATTATAAGGCACCGTGGTTGGTGCCCAGTAGGTTTATAATTTAGCAAGAAGAATTAAGTAAGTATACAAACAGCCATATTTTAGCATATAATTTATAATGTGGGAAATGCTACAGGCCCTGGGGACCTCTTTTTGAAAGCATGGCTAAGGAAAATTTTTCAAATGGAAGTTGAATCAAGTACATATTAGCAACTCTATTCCATTTGTTCACTAACCTGATATCATGGATTGCACATCTCCTGTCTCTCTTCTTTCCCCATATTTTTAGAGAACTCACTAGTAAAATGATAAATTCTCCATTTTTCATTCCAATAGCCACCATGTCCCCTTCAGGGCTATAACACACAGTACGAGCAGCATGCCCCAAATTCACTTTGTTTAACATCTTCTGCATTAAAAAAAAAAAAAAAGTCACAGGAAACAACATTAAGTACTTCTAAATTAAACCCGTTTCCCTCAAAAATTCTCAACTTAATTCTGAGATAGTTCTTTAAGCACTAGCAATTTAGAACTTCCAACTTTTCTTTTCAGAAGCTGTAACCTCTTTTAAAAAATCCATACTTACTTTATCAGCAATATCCCAAAGTCTCACCGTCCCATCTTCTGCAGCAGAAAGGAAAATATCCCTGGAAGGATGGGTTGCTAGTCCCCAAATTGGCCCATCCACATGACCGTTAACTAAAATATTACAAGCTGCATTTTTCTCTCCAACTTCGATTATTTCAGCATTCCTTGTCCCAACAAGGATCTTGCCCTGAAACACAAGTAGGACCAATACATTGAATGTAATACAACAGCTGCTCTTCTTCATAATGTAAAAACGACTCTATTGACCTGCTTTCCGACAACTTTTTGCTTTGAGCTAATCTAGTAGCAAGGCAGTCATTATCTCATGCAAATTTTTCTATGACTACAGGCACACATCTATCTAAGCACACTGGGCTGGATTACATATTAGAGTCCATGCTACAGAACAGAACTTTTCTGTGGCAGTACACCTGGATTCTTCAATAATCAAAAGTTTTTATTTGATAATCTTAGGATCTCCAAACAGGGTAAGTGCAGTTGGATATAGGAAAAAAGTACTAGAATTTATTTTTTAGTTAAAAAGTGAAAGCTTAACTACTATTTAATATGCAGACTGAAGATAATATCCATATGATTTATAAATACATAATAAGTACAAACACGCTCAAAAATTTCCATAGGAATTGTAGTGTTGAAGTTTTATTTTGAAATGGACACAGAATTGTACATATTTATGGGGCGTACGGTAATGCACGTAACCATCACCTCAGACATTTATCATTTCTTTGTGATGGACACTTTCAAAATCCTCTCTTGTAAGTATCTGAAAATATATAAATACGTGATTCTTAACTACAGTCATCCTACAGTACTACAGAATACTAAAACGTACTGCTCCTATCTGGCTGTGTAAAATCCTTTAACCAGTCCTTCCCTATTCCCCTCCTCCTCCCCCTTCTCCACCTCCAGTAACCACTATTCTACTGTCCACCTCTGTGGGATCAATGTTTTTAGTTTCTGCATAGGAGTGAGAACATGTATTTATCTTTCTGTGCCTGGCTTGTTTCACTTCACATCATGTCCTCCAGTCCCATTCATGTTGCCACTAAGAATGACAGAATTTCATTATTTTTTATGGCTGAATAGTATTCCATTGTTTGTTTATTACATATTTTATCTAGGGAATGTGTGTGTTTTAAGAAAATGGAGACAGCTGTCCTAATATAAATGAATCAACTGGCAAGGGTTTTCAATTCTGTTTACTAGAGTTGTTGAATTGGCGGATTCTAGAAAATATTGGAGGTTTACATACAGTATTTAGACAGAATAGCTTCCTAGCTTATGCACCACACTGGTCCTAACTTTGGGAAAGAAAGCAGCAAAGACAGAGTAATGCCAGCAAGCAAATCCATCTTTATGCATTATTAAGTATTGTTCATTAAGCTGCAAAGGGTGAGAGAATCACAGTAATAACCACTTTCTATTTTCTGCTGCACTGCATCAGCTCATGGAACATCTTACTTTGCCTCTGCACACAGAACGAACACAATCTGTGGCTTGTCCTGTCTCAAGCCTGAAGGCACGGCACCGCCTCAGTTCCTGATCCCACAGTTTAACCGCTCCTCCTTCTTTTGACCTAAGTAAATAACCAAGCCAGAGTAAGTGTTTATTATTGGCTACTGTAATTTTTATTATAAACAAATACTAAGTTATAAGCAGAATCCTTAAAAAAAAAAAAAAAGCCCTGGTATTTATAATTTACTTCCAATATTCTTCTAAACTTTCTATGGCAATTTGAGGATCTACTATGTCTCAGTCAAAATAAACATTCAGTTTCAGTGAATTTTGAGAAATACTTTTTTTCTGACATGAGCATAATTTTATTTAGCCTCTACCATACATTATCCTCTCTCATAATACTTTTTCTTTCCTTTTTTTTTTTAAGATGGACTCTTGCTCTATCTCCTAGGCTGGAGTGCAGTGGCACGATCTCAGCTCATTGCAACCTCTGCCTCCCGGGTTCGAGCGATTCTCCTATCTCAGCCTCCCAAGTAGCTGGGATTATAGGCGTGCACCACCCCACTCAGCTAATTTCTGTATTTTTAGTAGAGCTGGGGTTTCACCATGTTGGCCAGGCTGGTCTTGAACTCCTTGACCTCAGGTGATCCACCCGCCTCGGCCTCCCACAGTGCTGGAATTCCAGGCGTGAGCCACTGTGCCTGGCCTCATAATACTTCCTGATTAGGAAGATGTAAAAAACAATTTTATTAAAAGGAAACAATTAAAAAAATTAAAAAACAGTTTTATTAATGGAAATGTAAGGCAAAAATAATAGAATTACAAATGCTTGTGCTACAGAGTTGATTTATTATTTTTTTTGAAGGGACAGAGTCTTGCTCCCCTGTCACCCAGCCTGGAGTGCAGTGGTGTGATCTCGGCTCACTGCAACCTGTGCCTCGAAGGTTCAAGTGATTCTTCTCCCTCAGCCTCCCGAGTAGCACCACCACTCCCGGCTAATTTTTGCATTTTTAGTAGAGACAGGGTTTCACCATATTGGCCAGGCTGGTCCCAAACTGGACCTCGTGATCAGCCCGCCTCGGCCTCCCAAACTGTTGGGATTACAGGCGTGAGCCACTGCACCCGGCCCAGACTTTATTTTTGAAGGCCAAAACAGAAGCATATTTATTCCCTACAAGGTATTAAAATATCTCACTGGAACAGTTTAGCAGGCTTCTAGTGAGCGGGGGTGTGCAGGAGTAAGTGACGTGGAAAATACAAGTGTTAAGGGACGAAATAGAGCCCATTTATGGATTTTCTCCTGGAAGGACTGAAAAAATGTATTCCTTCATTTTCTGCTAGATGAATTGCTTGTTTTAAAGCATGCCTATGTACATTCTTCCTTTATGTGAAAGGCACAAATTCTGCACTTGTGTTTAACATATGTGGGTTCTTTCAATCCTGTATTGAAATGTAGTTCTTAGTCACCTATATGTCATGTTTATTTTTTGTTTTTGTTTTTCAAACGGGGTCTCACTCTGTCACCCAAGCTGGTGTGCAGTGGCACTATCACAGCTCACTAAAGTCTCAACCTCCCCAGGCTCACTGATCCTCCCACTTCAGCCTCCTGAGTAGCTGGGACTACAGGCGTGCACCGCCACACCCAGCTAATTGTGTTTTTTATAGAGATGGGGTTTCACCACGTTGCCCAGACTGGTCTCAAACTCCTGGGCTCAAGCGATCCGCCTGCCTCAGCCTCCCAAAGTGCTAAGATTACAGGTGTGAGCCACTGTGCCTGGCCTACATGTCATCGTTCAACATGCATATGACTATGTTGGTGACAAATCAAATCATAAGTATCTGCTTACTGTTGGGAGATTTGAATATCACTCAGAAAAGACCTCTTCTCAAATTTTGAGGTCTTGTATACAGTTTAAGTTTGCCTCAAGCAAAAGGAAACAAGGGAGTTCTCTCTAGTTCCCTCATCCTTTTCTAAAGCAACAATGTGCATTCTACTCCTTAGAATCCATTCTGAACAAAAAAGAGAGCCGGCAAAATACAACCCTGGCTCCAGATTCCCCCATGGGCCTCCTACTCAGCAAATATGTACACAGGCATACAGACATTAAGAAAAGTAACTCAACTTGTAGGACAGCTACCTATCCACACCTCAGGAAAAGTATCATCCCAACATGAAAAAAATTGGAAGTGAATTAATATCAGAAATGAGAATCAATAGAAGGCACATAAAAGGTAATAAAGGAGAAGCATATGAGGAGAAAGGTCAGAGAGGACACACTGTGTAGCCTAGAAACAACTAGAATAATTAACTGCAAACCTCAGGTAGGTCACAAATGCATAAATATTCTGTGAAAAGAAAGAGGACTCACGGCCTTTCCTTTCCCCCAGTCACGATAAGTCCATCTCGCAGGGTGGTGTACATGGCAAACACAGGCCCGTTGTGAGCTCTCGCCACGATTCTACACAATATGTGATCTTTCCACACACAGACATCACCACTGATGGTACCTGTAAACGTCAAGTTATTCTGAAAAGGAGTGGGGGAGGGGGAGACAAACTCATCAAAAGTTCAAATAGAGTTCAAATAGATAATTTTCTATGTATGTGCAATGCTGTCTCGCCCTTGATACAAAAGAGCATGCATCGTGTAGTGGCAGCAGCAGCGCTGAATTCAAGAGTCAGGAAACCTGAACTGGAGGCTTAGCTTTGTCAGGACCTTTTCCTTTCCAAGTCTGTTGCTTATTAGCTAGAATAACCCTGGACAATTCTTCCCTTCCAATTCTAACATACTGTAATTCTAGAGTTTATTTTTTATTTTTTTGAGACAGAGTTTCGCTCTTTGTTGCCCAGGCTGTAGTGCAATGGCGCGATCTCAGCTCACCACAACCTCTGCCTCCCAGGTTCAAGCAATTCTCTTGTCTCAGCATCCCGAGTAGCTGGGATTACAGGCACCTGCCACCACGCCTGGCTAATTTTTTATTTTTAGTAGAGACGGGGTTTCACCCTGTTGGCCAGGCCAGTCTTGGACTACTGAACTCAGGTGATCTGCCCGCCTCGGCCTCCCTAAATGCTAAGATTACAGGCGTGAGCCACTGTGCCCGGCCTGAGCCACGGCGCCTGGCCTGGTCTTATATTAAGAATACCCAAAATGTTCAGCTGAAATTTGACATGGCACAAACATTTCAATGGTCTTTTTCTCAAAAACGTTTAAGTGTACTTAAATATTCTATAATTATAACTTTTCCTATAAGTATTGCATACCCACATAAACATTTTAATTACAAAATCCACTTAGTTTTTAGATGCACCAAATACAGCCTAGCCAATGCAGGATATTAAAGGAAAGAGACGTGGATTGGAAGCCACAGGTCCAGATGAGATGGAGTAAAGTGAGGGGAGAGCAGGGCTCCTGAACACACTTCTGTCAGGGCCAGGAACTGTGCTATTTCCTGCTGTCTCACTACCTCCTCCTTCCCTCGAAGTAGAGACACTGGCCCAGAGCACTTCCAGCTGTATGATAAGCAGTGTGTTAAATGATAAAAAGCAAAGGAAATCCTAAACGCTAGTACCACCTTCAGTCATTTGAAAATCATGTTTCTTGATTTCCCTTTCTTTTACTCTGACAAATTTTTGGGACTATGAAGAACTACTAGGAAGACAGAAATTTTAGGATGTTTAGAGTGACAATTACAAGATTAAGGAAGGCTTTTGAGTATAACAGTAGTCCAAGGAATCAAATGTTCATCGTAATCCTTATTATGGTGGCTCACACCTGTAAACCCAGCACTTTGGGAGGTCAAGGTGGGAGGATCACTTGAGCTTAGGAGTTTGAGACCAACCTAGGCAACATAGTGAAACCCTGTCTCTACTAAAAATGAAAAAAAAAAATTAGCCAAGCATGGTGGTTCCTGCCCTGTAGTCCCAGCTACTAAGGAGGCGGATTACTTGAATCTGGGAGATGGAGTCTACAGTGAGCTATAAACGTACCACTGCACCACAGCCCAGGCGACAGAGTGAGATATTGTGTCAAAAAAAAAAAAAAATCCTTTTCCCCCTCTCATTAACGTTCTTCTTTACTCCCTAATTTCTGAAAGAACTAGATTTTTGAAAGATGAAATACATGCTTGACCAGGGCATGTAATGATTAGCAGATCACAGTATCATATCAACAACATTAATGTGGCTGAAGATCTAAGGCAAGAAAACGTAAAGTAGTCAAAGTCACACTACGTGCATTTTAAGAGACATACTGCACCAAATGCAATAGCGAGCATGGTCTGCATCCGGGCATCTTCCAGTGTGCTCAGTAGCCCTTTTTTGCTAAGAAGAGCCCTTCCTGCCAGGGTCCAGAACTTCACGTGTTTTACTCCCACTGAGACAAACTGGGTATCTGAATCTGGTCGGAATTCTGCCACAAAAATACGTTGATTGTGACCAGCTCTGCTGGCAATTTTGGCACCTGACAAGATACAACAAAATTATCTAGGTTATTACAAGAACCAAGCTAATCAACAGCATCAAACAAATATGTAAAATACATGGTTCAAATAACAGAGGCTTAGAAGAGAGGCCAATGGCCCCTGCTCTACTACCTAGCAATACATGATTTACAATTATTTGTGTATCGAGTCCTTTTCACTTATCTTCATTCCATTAACTTTTCTTTATACAACTTAAACGTTTTGTCTAAAGTGTGGTAGGTAATACTATCCTGCTGATCTTCCATTATCATTAGAAATATACATAATTTTCATTGATAAGAATCTCTAAAACTAATCAAATCATTAATAATAAACATAGTTTCTTGCTGAAGAAAATAGCAGCGAAATCATTTGTAATACTAATAATGGTTTCATTAATGTATCTGGTTTTGTGAGGTTACAGTTCCACCGGGCTTTTAAAGTGAAATATACCTGCAGTACCACTAACCGTGTACAGTATATTGTGTAGGCCTACACTGAGTAATCATTTCAACCACCAACTTTAAGTCAAATATTAAATACAGAATTCCTACTACCCTTGTATTCTTGTTTTTTAAAAAATCAAACACACAAAAGAATCCTACCTTCCTGCCATCTCCAAATGGTAATAGTATGTTCTGGGTCTAGTCCCACAGAAAGCAATAGTTTGCCCGTAGCACTGAAGCTGACTGAACATACTCCCTTTGAATGGTAGCATCTTAGGATAGACAAAGTCTGCTTGTTCATTGCATCCCAAATGTGAATAGAAGGAGCTGCAGCTAAATAAAGATAATATCAAAAGTTGTAGTCTACCTGTTTAAATGTTTCTGTTTCTAAAGCTGATGCATATTCATCTCTGAAACATGGACAAATATGTACCAAATAAAAACTGTACTAAACAAAGAACAGCTCAAAACTAAGACTGAACTTAAAAAAGGAAAAGGAGTTTTGGGGGTGGGGAGGAAAGAAAAGGAAAAAATATAGAACACTTCTTCTGGCTATATTCCAAATTGCATTTTTGGAAAAACAGCATTTAGACAAGCAAATCAGGCAATCTCAACTTTAAACAATTCAAAACAAATGCATGTTTTATGTATACTTTTAATCTTTATACAATTACATGGAGAACTATACAAATATTACACAATAAATATTAAACACCAAGTATACATTCAGTTCTGATGTTACCTGAAAGAGAAATGAAAAGCAGACACAAATTGAGAAAGGCAGTAGATAGGAAACCACCTGAATAGATCTCAAATTTTCAACCATAAACAGACAGACATCTGGTAAAAAGCTAAGTTCATATCACTTTATAAGACATGTACTTAAAAAACAGGATTTCATGAGAAAGATAAAACTGCTCATCTTTAAAAAATGTGGTTATTATTATTAATCTTATGTAGCTTATATCTGCTGCTTAAAAAAATTATCTCAGTTCTCCATATTTTCTAAAGTTAAAAAATTATAGTTTTATTATTTTCTTTTTTATGAACTGCACCCTATAAAATGAATAGGGATAGGTCAATTCAGCAGTTAATTCAATCTCAGAACATAAGTACTTTTAATGAAGCAATAAAAATACTAAAGTGCATTTACTTCAAATTATAAATGTTATGTTTTAAAAACAGAGAAACATTAAATAAGACAAGCTGCCTGAAATCATTCAATGCAGAAATAAATGTCAGTCTCTAAAGAAAATATTCTGATAAATTTAGATTATATTTTATACCATCTGCTATTTGTAGTACACAATGATAAATTAAATCTGACAGTTCTTCAAAGCAGGTAAAATATATTAAACCAGAGACTTAGAGTATCATTAAGTAGAAATTGTTCAAAGATTTATGCAACTGTAAAATATCAAAACTACATGGAAATATACATAAAAGTTTATCATATAATAAAATAGGTTATGTTTGTAAAATGTATGACAATAATGCAAGTATTGAACTAAAATTAAAATATTCTTCATTCATTAAAAGTCAAAGTACCCCAAGGCACAGGTAAATTTAACCTCCATAAAGAATGTTAGGTGGCTTAAATTTAAAATGTAACTATATACCAGATCACTCTATAAATTTTGCCAGTGATAAACATTATATAAATATTGTTGTATGTTTACAAAATGCACCTCTAGGCAATTCACGTTATATTTGCCAAATTGTGATGAGGTAGACAGTAGATTTTCAAGAAATATCACTAATTTTTGCCTCCAAATTTAATATGCCACAAGTTTAAATGTTTTATTTATCTAAATTTAAACAGCAAGTAATCTTAAATTAAATTACTGAGTTTCTCATTTTTATAAAAAATTAAAGGAGATGGCAAGAAGGTGAAACCAGAATTTATGTTTTAAAACCTATAGGTATGTAAGGTAATGGAATTGCCACACACTTAGACTGCTCTAAACTTACATCAGTAACAGTATTTAAAACTAAAATTACTGCACATTTTCAGGACCTCTCGAAGTTACTAAAGATGAAACTATGTTCACTAAGTATATTGTATTTTCTCCTATCATTTGGAAATGATCGTTCCTGATGCTTGGGGAACACATATACAATTCTTACTCCTCCTGTTCCAGGAGGCCATGAGGTATTAAGTACCTATCATGGCAGGCATATCACTGGGGACATCTCATATTTTCTAACGCTTACCTTCTAGGTAGGTACGTTTTTTCCTGAACTCAGCCTCAGAGAGGATAACTGACTTGCCCTAATACAACTCCGAGCTGGGAGAGGCAGCACAGGTATGCTGTTCTCAGGATCCAGGTTCCATTCTCGCTCTTTTCCCCATATCTAGCTCCCTCCAGAAAATCAATCCCAGTAACTTTTCACTACCGTTTTTGACTCTTAGTTTCCTGTATAGAGATGCCGTAAGTGTCTCTATAAATTGTTATTTGGGTCTTACAAGAATCAAAGTTTTAAAGGATATTCTTTATCCCCGAGTTTGCCTTGGATGCAGTATAATAAAAACTGTATTTTTTTTTTTTTTTTTTTTGAGATGGATTTTCACTCTTGTTGCCCAGGCTGGAGTGCAATGGCATGATCTTGGCTCACTGCAACCTCTGTCTCCCAGTTCAAGCGATTCTCCTGCCTCAGCCTCCTGTGTACCTGGGATTACAGGCACCCCCCACCACACCTGGCTAATTTTGTATTTTTAGAAGAGACGGGTATCTCCATGTTGGTCAGGCTGGTCTCGAACTCCCGACCTCAGGTGATCTGCCTGCCTCGGCCTCTCAAAGTGCTAGGATTACAGGCATGATCCACCATGCCTGGCCTAATAAAAACTGTATTTTAAAAGAAAATTTTAACATGGGCCATTCGATATGCCAATTGTATTTTGCTCTTTAGTCTCTGTAGTGAGTAACTCCTTACTGCATACTCAGCATCCATTACATCCTTTCTTCCTACCAAGGCTCCAATTTTATTCAGCAATCTACTCTCTCCTAGAGTGCAACTGATTCAGGGGAAACAAACTGCATGCTCAACTAATAAAGTCTGAGCCCACTGTGATAATACTGCCTCCACTCCCAACCCAGACCTCAGTGATTAGTTTAATAACCCAGATTTAAACCAATCAGCACATGGTATTCCCCTAGTATCTTCTTAGTTCGAGGTTTGCTTTGTGTCCTCACACAGTCAGGCTAAAATGACTCAGTCAGGCTAAAAGCAAGGATTTTTAGGTCATAGTTCTGAAAAGGATTTTCTTCCTTCTTTCCCACTGGATAACAGCAAGGAAGCACGTAACTCCAATTGCTACTACAGTCATTTTCACGACCACAAATGCAACCAGCCTTGTAGGTGAAGCCAACACTGTGGATAGCAGAGCAGAAGAGATGGAGAGTCCCTGGGTTCTGGATGACATTGTGAAGCTCCTGAAGCAGCACACTCTGGAGGCTACCCTCCCTCCTCATTCTTGTGTGCGAAGGAATTTCCTTATCCTCTGCTGTAAAATGCAGACACCCACTGAAGTTATTTGATGGGCAACTGCCTGTCACTACAAATACTAACCAAGACCAGAGAGTGAGTTTTCTCTACTTAATTGCCTTAAGGATCAAAATTATCAAATTCTAAGGTGCAGTCTTAGGAGGGCTGAAATTACTTTGTCAAAGACAAAAGATATTCCCATAGCGTCCACTGAAAACACATCTAATATGTTCAATGGTAACTTTTCTTTTTTCTTTTTGAGACAAGGTCTCACTCTGTCACCCAGGCTGGAGTGCCATGATGCGATCATGACACACTGCAGCCTCGAATTCCTGGGCTCAATTGTTCTACCTACCTCAGCCTCCCGAGTAGCTGGATCTACAGTCACATGCCACCACACCCGTCTAAGTTTTGTATATTTTTGTAGAGATGGGGTTTCTTATGTTGCCCAGGCTGGTCTTGAACTCCTGAGTTCAAGCAATCCGCCCACTTCAGCCTCCCAAAGTGCTAGGACTGCTGGGCATGGTGGCTCGTGCCTGTAATCCCACCACTTTGGGAGGCTGAGGCGGGTGGATAACTTGAAGTCAGGAGTTTGAGACCAGCCTAGCCAACATGGTGAAACTCCATCTCTACTAAAAATACAAAAAATTAGCTAGGCATGATGGAAGTTGCCTGTAATCCCAGGTACTTGGGAGGCTGAGGCAGGAGAAATGCTTGAACCCGGGAAATGGAAGTTGCAGTGAGCCAAGATTGCGCCACTGCATTACAGCCTGGGAAGTAAGAGTGAAACTCCATCTCAAAAAAAGAAAACACAAAACAGAAAAACCCAAAGTGCTATGATTACAGGTGTGAGCTACTGTGCCCAGCTCATATCTCTTCTAATGTATTTATTCTCCCATATTCCAAAGTGACAATTTAAAAACTTTATCCTTGTTCCAACCCAATACCCATTCCCCACCTCCTCACTCTCAGTTGACGATACAGGGAAAATGGAAGTCATTAGATAGTACTTCCTTATTTTCTCATCCCCAAATCTACCAGCCTTCCCATATTTGTACAAGAAAGAATGTCAAATAAATTTTACTCCTTATATCTGTGGATAATTTCTTCCTGCCAAACTGATTTCTCTCAAAGTATTCCCCATCCCATTTAGCTCACTGTTCAAGCAAAAAGTTAACAACTGGCCTTGATTCCTCACTTTGTTATACCCCTATATCCAATTAATCAGAAAAGATTACTGGCTTCACTCCAGAATACACCCCATATTTGTCTTGTTCTCTCCACATTCATTCCTGCCACCCCGCTTAACTGTTTTTCGCTTGGACTACTGTAACGGACCCCTAATTTTCCAGTTTTCTCTCTTCCCCCTCTACATTCTCAATAGTGTAGTGAGAGTGGTTTTCTCAAAGTATAAATTAGGTCACATCACTCCCTTGTTTAAAATTCTCCAGTGACAGACTCTGCACTTAGCATGAATCCAAACTCTTCTCCCTGAGCTACAACATCCTGCATGAGATTACCACTCTACCTCCCTACATTCATCTCAGAGGCCTTCCTCCAGTCACCCTGACCTTCCAGTTTCTTGATCCAGCTTTAGGGCTTACGCAGGAAAGATTTAATATAAGCAGGCCCAAGGTTACTGTCATCAGAAGGGCCTGCTTGCTGGGCTAGCTCTTGGCCAGTGTGTAAGAATGTTTGAAGTGTTCTCCATGATGACAAAGCTCTTTTGTCCACCTGGGGCGCTGAACACTTGCTTTCTTCAGGGCGTCTGGTATTTTGGTAGTTGAGGCTGGTCTTTATCCCTATGTGACCAGCCCCCAATAAAAATTCTGGACTCTGAGACTTCAGTAGGCTTGCCTAGGCAGAAACACCTCATGTGTGGTGCTGGATTTGACTGCTGGAGGAAGAAGCAGGTTCTGTGGCACCCTGGCACAAGGGTGGTGGAGAGACATAGAAACCCTGTAACTAGATGCTCCAGATTCTACCTCATGTGTCTTTTCCCTTTTCTGTTCACTGTAATAAACTAAAGGCTTAAGTACCTCTGAGTCCTGTGATTTCTCCTAGTGAACTGCTGAATGTGTGGGAAGTCTTGGGACCCCTGAAACTGGTCTAAGCCTGCAGTCCCCAGATCACGCCTCAGCTATCCACTCCTGGCATAGCTGAATGTTACCACCTCTGAGAAAAACAAATACTTTGTTTTATTGCCATCATCTCATTTATTGTTTTTATCATATTTATTGCCATCTCAACTCAAATCATCAAGGTTTTTTAATTTTTCTTTTTTTGTTTGTTTTTTGTAGAGACAGCATCTTGCTGTCTCGGCAACAGCCCAGGCTGGACTTGAACTGCTGGCCTCAAGTGGTCATCCTCTCTCAGCCTCCCAAAGTGCTGGGATTACAGGTGTAAGTCACCATACTCAGCCTGTCATCTCATTTGATTGCAATTCAATCCATGCTTCACTGTGCCTTAAAAGTGTGATATTCAAAAACTATTTTTGTTTTTACCCTTGTTTTGACATGATGGAGATTTACTGGTTAAAAACCAAAATAAAATAACAAGAGATAACAGATAGTGCTCAAAATCTGTGAATTATAATTGTGTTACTGGAACCTGCAGGGTACCAAACAGCAGTGCAAACAGATGAGTGTCATCTATAGCCTCTGTAGCTACTATACACCTCTGCCATTGTAGCACAAAAGCTGCCACAGAACATATGTAACTTGATAAGCATGGTCATGTCAAATAAAACTTTTATTTAAAGTGCTTAAAACAGTGCTGAGCACATAAAATAGGTTAAAATATATTAGCTCTTTTTAACCATTATTATTATTTTTTTAATTTCTTAAAAATTTTTTGTAGAGACAGGGTCTCACTATGTTGCCCAGGCTGGTCTTGAATTCCTGCGCTCAAGGGATCCTCAGACCTTGGCCTCCCAAAGTGCTGGGATTACAGGTGTGAGCTACCATGCTTGTTAAAAAAAACTATTACTATTACCACAGGCTGAGTTCAGAATCATGACATTAAAATAATATATTCTTAATGAAAAAAATAATCTGCAAGTTCTTTATAGAGTAACAAGATACTTGATATGGTTTGAATTTATGTCCTTGCCCAAATCGCACGTTGAATAGTAACCCCCAGTGTTGGAGGAGGGGACTGGTGGGAGGTGATTGGATCATGGGGGTGGATTTCCCCCTTGCTGTTCTGTGATTGTGAGTTCTCATGAGATCTGCTTGTTTAAATGTGTAGTACTTCCCCTTTCTCTTCCTCCTGCTTCAGCCATGTAGGACCTACCTGCTTCCCCTTTGCCTTCCACCATGATTGTAAATTTCCTGAGGCTTCCCCAGCCATGTTTCCTGTACAGCCTGTGGAGCTGTGAGCCAATTAAACATATTTTCTTTGTAAATTACCCAGTTTCAGGTAGTTCTTTATGGCAATGCAAGAATGGACTAATATACTTGAACTTAAGCTTAATATGCACTATCATCACCAAACAATATAAATATAGCAGAAAATGTTTAGATTTCCTTACCTGACATGTCTGCTGAATCACCTATAATGGAAAATAATTATCTATAAATAACATAAATCTGTAAAATCTGTAAAAACCCAAATATCATATTAATTATAAACTATTAGATACAAAATTGGTTTTATTACATTCGATTGAGTAAACTGTGAGAGAAGGTACTCATTTCAATTATACAAACTTATTAACATTCTATGTATGATCTTTCAATCTTCCTTTGGATGAAAATTTTTTGTTTTCTTTGCATTTAATGAGTTACATAAACTTTTAATTATAACAACTTTTAAAATGATACTGATATGATTTAAGATGATATTACCCTCATTTTGGTTTATAAAAATGTACTGCTAATAATACTCTGGAGTTTTAATTACAGCAAAGGTTACTATATAACTCAAGAAAGGAAAAAAGTTATTTCTTTCAACTAAAGATTTTCCATATGCATCTTTTAATGCATCTTTAAATGCATCTCTGTCTCCAGGGAAGGATTAGATCTAAACCCTCTGAGCTGAGAGATATGATGGCAAAGGTTACTGTATAACTCAAGAAAGCAAAAAAGTTCTTTCTCTCAACTAAAGGTTTTCCATATGAGTACAAGTTTGCCAAGAAAGAAAATGTGAAAGCCCATGCTCATTATATTTGTGGCAGAAATACCTAACAACCAAACTTTTCAACGTAGCAGACTTTAGAGCAAGAAAGAAAGTAAAAATATAGGAATCCACTGAAGACGGGTGATTGTTTTTTGCTTTGGTAAAGCTTTATATCCACATGAAATAATGATTTAAAAAACATATTGATAACATAGGTCCATAGTGCCTTGACCTGGAACATGAAGAAAAACAATAAAGTACTTAACTCTGCTGAGCAGACCACACAGGAAATACCATTTTTAGTTAATATGTTCTATTAACAACCAAATGGTGAGAGGGTTTGGAACTCTGCCACCTGAAGCCTGGTTGAAAGACTGGGAGTGTTTGGTTTGGAGAGACCAGGTTAACAGGGTCTGGGACAGAAGTACAAATGAAGACTTAAATGTCATCGACCTAAATATTGTACAGCTATCCATCAAGATAAAACTTGTCAAATAAAATATATTCTAGCCTCTTACCTTGATGAGTACACTCCTATAATGATCTGGAAGGCAGATACCAATTTAGAACTACTTGGAGTTTGGGCAGCATGAGACAACCTGACCCATTCTCTTCCATCCCACACCACAAACAGCCATGGAAGCTCATGTGTGGTGCTATGAACTGGATGTCTGTCTTCCCCCAAAATTCGTATACTGAAACCCTAATCCCCAGTGTGATGGTATTAGGAGGTGGGAAGGTTATGAGGACACAGTGAGATTAGTGTTCTTATAAGAAGAGACAGCCATCTGCAAACCACAGAGAAGGCCCTCACCACAACCTGACCATGCTGGCACCCTGATTTTGGACTTCCAACCTCCAGAGCTGTGAAAAATAATATTTCTGTTGTTTAAGCTACAAACTCTGTGATATCTGTCATGGCAGCTCAAATTTCTTAAGATATGTGGTTATCCCAGCTACTACATTAAAACTCCATCCACCCCTACACAATGAACAGCTTGGCCACCCCTCAAGAGTACACACATTGGTTGTACAGTCTGTCACTGGGAGGACAGATGCAAAGAAAAGGCTCATGCAGGGCCATTAGTAGGTTCAGGACCATCTGGTAGAGAATTCTGGGATTTCATATACCCAAAGCATGGTCCAGTGGAGAAGTAGGCTCCCCCACGGAAAGCAATCCCCTTGCTCTCATGTACACCTTGTTCCGTGGAATATAGTTGCAGGGTGCCCAGAGGAGACATTCTAGAAGAGAAGAACTCAGCTGGGCACAGTGGCTCATGCCTGTAATGCCAGCACTTTGGGAACAAGGCAGGTGGATAACAAGGTCAAGAGATCAAGATCATCCTGGCCAACATGGTGAAACCCCATCTCTACTAAAAATACAAAAATTAGCCGGGCATGGTGGCGGGCACCTGTAGTCCCAGTTACTCAGGAGGCTGAGGCAGGAGAATGCGTGAACCCAGGAGGCGTAGGCTGCAGTGAGCCGAGATCCCGCCACTGTACTCCAGCCTGGGCAAAAGAATGAGACTGTCACAAACAAACAAACAAATAAAAGAGAAGAACTAGATAAGACTCAGGGAAAATATGCTAGCTGTCTCCAAAACTGGAAGATAATGTCATATGAATGTGATTGGATGTTCTAGATACCCCAAGAATGAGGGCCAAAGAGTAGCAATCACAGACAGATTTCTGTTCTATATGAAGAACCATTTTATAACAGCTTCCCAGGGAAACGTTTACTTCATTAGGTATTAAGTGGCAGCGGGATTCAAGCACACTGTAACAGAGAGGATAAAATGATATACTTGGCCCTAAAATTCCAAGAGTCTAGCCAAGAAAAAAGTTTGAATGTAACTGGCTAAAATAGTACAAAATCAAACATTTCAATTCCTCTATGATCTATATGATTTTTAACAGAAGGAACAATAAACATTGTAAATGCTGTTTTGTGCTTTGTGGGAATTAAACAAGTCTGACAGCAAAGTAACAAAACAATTCTCTTAATGTGTGAAGAGAAAAATAAAATCCTTCCCATTCTTTAGTCTTTCCTTGAGTCTATCTTAATTAGTCACCAGTAATTTTTGTTATCTATTTTCTGGAAGGGTACAAATGGTGTAAGGAATGGAGCTACATATATAATCTAAAATTTACTTCTGTACTCCCCAGAGTTTGACTGGGAAAGAAACAGGAGGGATATAATTAGTCACTTCATATTTCCTATAGTGTTGTCTTTCAAAATAAAGGGGAAAAAAGGGCCAAATTCCTAAAAGATTAATTTGTGACCATGACATTTCTTAACTGAGAGAGAAAACCATAGCACTAAAATGATAAATAAGTTGCCTAACAGAGGGAGAGCAAAGGAAAGAAAAGGAGAAGTCAAGGTGGGAAATGAAAGAACCATACTTTCTAGAATTCTATTTGCAGAATATGAATTCCATTAATACAGGGATTTTGCCTTTTTGTAAGTTGCCTGTATCCCCAGCACCTAAAATAATACCTGGCACATAGCAGGTGTTCAGTAAATTTGCTGAGTAACTGAATTTATTCAATAAACATTAACTAAACCATAACTATGTACTAAGAGGCATTGAGCTAGATACTTAGGTAACATAGTCTCTTCGTTCCTCAAGGAGATGGGCCTTGTTCCTCGTGCACAGTGAAAATAAGAATTCACTTTCCAAAAACTTAGCACAAACAGAAACTAGACCTATGTATTTATATGCAAAGATTAGAATATTTTCTGTATAATGGGTAATGTTCCATTTACTTTTAAAAGTAGAAAACTGTACAGAAAGGAAAAACACAAAGGTCTATGTGGCATAGCTTCAGAACCAGGCAACCCAGACAACAAATTCCTATCAACTTAGAACTTGCACGAAAAATGAAGATATTAAAAGTATAAATTATCTTAGTCAAGAAGAAAAGGGACCTGGAAAGCTAGTTTAGCCATCAAGGTCCAATAAATTCCAACAAACACACTGATTTCAATAAATTTTACAAACTTATTGAAGTTTATGAGATTTCTGCCATATTCATATTTAGTAATCACAGGTTGGCAGATATGTCCTAAATAGACCTGCCATCCTCTCATCAGTTTGACTGTGGAGTTATGGCCTTTAAGTTTTTCACAGAGGTAAAAGAACACAGATATATTTCAAAACAGCTCAAAACAGTTGGTGAATTAGGTCAATGACAAAGAAAAGAAAAAGATAGAAGGGATTTACCAACAAAAAATAGACTTGGGTTCTCTCTTCTTTCTAGCCTAAACCCCTGCTGAAGCAGGGTTCTACCCTGCCCAGTCTAGTTATTTCTTAGCTTCCCTTGTTTACTACTTCCTCTTCAAACTCCTCTTTTCTGCTTTATATACTATTGAATTAAACCTTTTTGCTGACCAGAAATTCCTGCTAAAGGACTAAATTCAACGATTTCAACTACCATACAATAGTTTACTTTAAATTCTGGATTGTCAAGACCAACTCAGATAACCAGAATGAGTGAGAGAAAGGTACCTGGAAGCTAATAATATGGTATAATTGGGTAGTGCTTTACATATACATAGATTTTGAACAATCAATAAATAATAAATAAAATTATATTTTGATTTTTCCTTGAATTTATTTGAACAAAGCAAATGCTTTAAATCGCTTCTTTTAAAATATAGAAACATACCTACTTGGCCAGTTGCCACTATGTTGATAAATTTGGGGTGCTGGTTTACTGTGAGGCACAGAATATCATCATTATGTTCCTGATAAAAACTCTGAGAACCTACAAAAAAGAATTTGAGAATTAAGTTTGAAAATTTTAAGATATAACAGTCAAAAGCCCTTACCCAGAACAATGAACTACTCTTTAACTTATTTGCTTATTCAAAACATATTTTGAGCACTTACTATATACACAGCATCATAAGGATAGAAAAATGATTCAGAAAATCATTTAATGGGACACAGCCATAAAAGGGATAAACAACACACTACAAGGCTGAAGATTCCAAGTACCACAAGAGAGTTGGGATCAAACTGCTATGGGAATTCAGAGCAGAAAAGATTAATCTCATCATGGGAATATGGTAATCCTGGACTGACCCAGACAGATTTTACAAATGTAAAAGTCAACAGGGAAGGGCCTTGTAGGCAGAGGAACACTTTAAGCAGAGGCCTAAAAGCAGGAAAGTGTTACATATCCATATAACAGGCTCATTTGGTGGAAGTGTAGGGTCATGAAGAAGAAAGATGAGTCACATGGTTGGAAAGGCAGTTTGGGACTAGAGTTAGGGAGGATTTTGAGTGTCAGCCCATGAACCTTAAAGAAAAGGATTTGCCAGAGTCACATAGAAACCAGTAGTAATTTTCCATTGAATAATTTGGACCATATTGAGTCATATTTTATATTTGTTCTGAAGTCAGTGGGGGAGGAACTGAGATCTTTATTTGTTTTTCTTTTTTGAGACAGTCTTACTCTGTTGCCCAGGGTGGAGTGCAATGGCGTGATCTTGGCTCTCTGCAACCTCCACTTTCCTGGTTCAAGCAATTCTCATGCCTCAGCCTCCCACGTAGCTGGGATTATAGGTGTGTGCCATCATGCCCAGCTATATATTTTTTTGTATTTTTAGTAGATATGGGGTTTTGCTGTGTTGGCCAGGCTGGTATCAAACTCCTGGCCTCAAGTGATCTGCCCATCTCAGCCTCCCAAAATGCTGGGATTACGGGCATGAGCCACCCTGCCGAGCAGGAACTGAAGTGTTTTGATCAAATGAGTATAATGTGGCCGGGCATGGTGGCTCAAGCCTGTAATCCCAGCACTTTGGGAGGCCGAGACGGGCGGATCACGAGGTCAGGAGATCGAGACCATCCTGGTTAACACGGTGAAACCCCGTCTCTACTAAAAAACACAAAAAAACTAGCCAGGCGTGGTGGCGGGCGCCTGTAGTCCCAGCTACTCGGGAGGCTGAGGCAGGAGAATGGCGGAAACCCGGGAGGCGGAGCTTGCAGTGAGCTGAGATCCGGCCACTGCACTCCAGCCTGGGCGACAGAGCGAGACTCTGTCTCCAAAAAAAAAAAAAAAGAGTATAATGTGATTCATCTGGTAGTAGTGACAGTGAAGAGACCTTGTAAGACTATGACAGTAGTCCGTGCAGAAGGGAATAAAGATAGACGTGTGCAAATAAAATGAAGAGGTAGAAAATGAGTTCAGAGCAGTAGGTTGGATCCAGAGGATAGAGAACCATAAATAATACTAGGCCCACAAAAAAGCAAAACAAAAATCAAAGTGGGGCACTTCAACAACCCACTGATAGTGTTAGACAGATCATCAAGGTAGAAAACTAACTAAGAAATTCTGGACTTGAATTAAATACTTGACCAACTGGACATAAAAGACAGAACACTCTGCCCATCAACCATAGAATATACATTCTTCTCATCTGCACATAAAACATACTCCAAGATTGACCACATCTTCAGCCATAAAGCAAGTCTCAAGACATTTAAGAAAATTGAAATAATATCTGCCATACTCTCTTAACCACAGTGGAAAATAGAAATCAACACCAAGAAGATCTCCCAAAACCACAATTACATAAAAATTAAACAACTTGCTCCTGAATGACTTTTGGGTAAACAATGAAATTAAGGTAAAATGTTTTTAAAAATCTTCAACGTAAATTAAAACAGAGACACAACATGCCAAAATCTTTGGTATGCAGCAAAAGCATGTTAAGTGTTAAGAGGAAAGCTTACAGTGCTAAATGTCTATCTCAAAACGTTAGAAAGATCTCAAATTAACAATCTAACATCGCACCTGGAGGAAACAGAAATATCAGAACAAAGCAACCCCAAAGCTAGCAGAAGAAAATAAATAACGAAATCAGAGCAGAAATGAACAATACTGGGGGGCGGAGCAAGATGGCCAAATAGGAACAGCTCCAGTCTCCAACTCCCAGCGCCAGCGACACAGAAGACCGGTGATTTCTGCATCTTCAACTGAGGTACTGGGGTCATCTCACTAGGGAGTGCCGGACAATCAGTGCTGGTCAGGTGCTGCAGCCTGACCAGCGAGAGCTGAAGCAGGGCGAGGCATCGCCTCACCTGG
>NW_016811906.1:193205-272506 GCF_001698545.2 Rhinopithecus bieti
AAAAAAAAAAAAAAAAAAAAAAAAAGCCTTGGACCAGATGGATTCAGAGCTGAATTTTCCCAGGCATACAAAGAAAAGCTGCTGCCAATCCTACTGAAACTATTCCAAAAAATAGAGTAGGCATTCCTCTCTAACTCATTCTGTGAAGCCAGTATCACCCTCATACCAAAACCTGGCAAAGACACAATGAAAAAAGAAAACTACAGGCCAATATGCTTGTAGAAAACTACAGACCATCATCCCTATGATGAACATAGATGCGAAAAGTCTCAGCAAAATACTAGCAAACAAAATCCAGCAGGACATCAAAAAATTAATTCACCATGATCAAGCAGGCTTCATCATTCCTAGCATGCAAGGTTGGTTCAACATATGCAAATTAATGAATGTGATTTACCATATAAACAGAATTAAAAACAAAAACCATATGATTATCTCAACAGATACAGAAAATGCTTTCCATAAAATCCAGCATCCCTTTCATGTTAAAAACCTTCAACAAACTAGGAATTGAAGGAACACACCTCAAAATAATGAATCATTTATGGCAAATCCACTTCCTAGACTATGAACAATGTATCCTCAAACTGGTGAGAAACCAAATATAGTAAAAACTAAAGCAGGTGGCCTAGTCTCCATCTGCCCTCTCTCTAGACACCCCACCACTAGAAAGGTGATTAATTACAAATCAGAAAAGTAAATATAAAATTATAAGTATAAACATGAGAGTTTACATATACAGTCCTTTCTTGTTTGTCTTACTCTTCCTCATTCTCTCTGAAGGACAGATATGTGATACCTCGATTAAGAAGGATTTTTCTCTTTAACCAGTATGTTTTAAATGGCCCAAATTATTAAATAGAAAATTGCCACTGATTTCTGTGTGATCCTGGTGAATCCTGTTCTTTATGAAACCAAAATAGAAAGATCATATTAATGGTTAATACCAACAAGGGGTGGTGGATTATCATTTACATCATCAATCTACTCTTTACCCATTTGGAATGAAGCTATCAGAGGAAAACAAGAATGAACTAGATAACCTTTATTTTACTTCTAACTTTCAGACTTTTATGAAGTTTGCCATTAAATTGTAATAAAACAATTCAAAATTAAATACTTAATGTCACTATGATGCTAAGAGAATGTTATTTGCTCTTGAATAATCCAACTGAATAATCCAATCAGTTAAATGAACATCAAGAAATAATTTTCTTACCTTCTTGGGTCAAACAAGGTATCATCACAGAGCCACAGATAAACAGCTTTCTTAAGTCTTTCTTCCTTGGCTTTCCAAGGCCTCAGTAAGAACACTCCTAGCCCCAGCAATCACTCACCCAACATGCTACATTCAATCACTATCAGAAACAACCATCCAAACCATTTATTCTCATCATGAGGTTATGGGGAAACAGAATTAAAGTTACCAGTGGTTTCAGTATAAAACATGGTTTTAACATACAGTAAACCTTTACTTCTAATAGACTTATGAGCACTCTGCATTATGAATTCCTTTTCTGCTGTATTATACTCTATTAAAACCGAAATTTGTTTACTTGAAATATTACTAGAAAGTTCTGAAATATCAAATATTTTCATTCTGGAGGGTTTCTCCTACATTTAAATTACTATTTATAGCTTTAACAAAGATTTTAAGCAGCTAGATCAAAATTTCTAAGTTAAAAAAAGTGATAGAGGGATGGAGAATCAGGGTTTCCTACCTGTAGCAACATTGTGCAGAATTCCAATGGATGCAGTGTGATAAATTATATCATCACCATCATTTAAATAGTGAACATTATTCCTACAGTCTCTGCCTCGATAACCAAAAACGAGCTCCAACACAAGGTCCTATAATGATAATAATAAAACCATTATATTCTTCCTCATGTCTAAATGTTCACCATTGTTTTGTTGTATACATAATACTAGTGTTTGCAGTCAAAATGGAGTATACATTTTTGATATTTTACAAATTTCATATGAAAATTACAAAATTAAGCTAGTCATACTTCTTTATATAACCTGTTTTGGGCAGCTTAAACATACATTCTATACTTTTCTATATAAAGTTATGAAAAAGGAAAATGGAATCATAAGGTAGTCTGATACCAAGAACTTTAGTTCTTAAGATTTCACATGTTAAACACTGAGGTACAGTTGGCCTTACATATTCAAGAATTCAACCAATTCCGGATAGAAAATATTGGGGAAAAAAACAATAAAAAATAACATTTAAAACACAATATAGTATAACAAATATTTATACAGCATTTACATTGTATTAGGTATTATAAGTAATCTACAGATGGTTTAAAGTATGCAGGAGGATGTGCATAGGTTATATGCAAATTACTATGCCTTTTTATATAAGGCACTTGAGCACCTGTGGATTTTGGCATCCCCAAGGGGAATCTATCCCCCATGGACGTAGAGGGACTGTATTTTTTGTGTCCAAAAGAAAACAATTTTATGTTCATTGTTAATCAAAATGTCTGACCTACATACACGAGTCAGGATAAATTATGTACAAGTCACATACTTTGAAGAATCCAAACAGTACCTTCATTGTCGGTAGACAAAAACTAAGTATACTGTCTTGGACAATTCATGCTAAAGGTCTGGCAGATAATTCTGCAACTGAAAATGTACATTTCATTGACTTTGTAGGACTGGGTTGGGGAGGGAGCTACAGCAATACAGCAATCACCATCACACAGCTTTACACTTTGTTTATGTTTGATTTAGCAGAGTTTGGTTGTTTGCTGCTGATACTGGGATTATGAAATGCCTGGAGAGCCTTCCTTCTTCCTCAATTATTATGGAAGGCTACTTTGGTTGGGAGCAGAGACAGAAGGAGAAACAGCCTTCATGAACCCTGTACAGTGAATATACCGCCCAGGGTCAAAATTCCTATTTGGTATAAGTATTTAACTCTTTAATTTACAAACTCAAGCCACTAAGTTTTAGGTATTGCCAAGGTGTCTGTGCTTCTGTAAGCAAAAGATCATTCGCATATATTGAGGTTTAGGAGTTCTCTGAGATTCAGTTCAATTACGGTATTATTCACAGCAAAGCAAAAGGAAGACTAATTTAAAAAATTAGGATAACCAGAGAATATCAATCCAAAACTCAGACTTACATAAGAATTAAGTCAAACAAAAAAGAGCACCTAATACACTTACTTTCACGAAAACTAATGATAAGACTTGGATGTTTTATAAAAAAGAACTCTGGATACATTTCAGTAACACTGGAGAGTGAATTTTCCTTACCTCTATAGGCCTCTTTTTCTTGCCTACATTGTTTGTCTGGAGTTTCTCTGGCTGTGGTGGGGCTCTGCTCACCGGAGGCCTGCAACAGAGAAGTGGGAAGGTGGAAAGGCATGCAGCACTCAGTGCCTTCACTGAGTCTCTCACACCATCCCTCCCAGAGAGGTGTCTTGTCACACCTTCCCAAAGATGACTCATTCTGTTTGTGGTCCTCTAGACTGCCCTCTTCATCTTGAGAGCTTCTAAAGCAGGAAGGTAGAAAGAAAATATTACAACTTTCATTCATTTTATATATATTTTTTGAGATGGAGTCTCACTCTGTCACCCACGCTGGAGTATAGTGGCGCATTCTTGGCTCACTGCAACCTCTACTTCCTGGATTCAAGTGATTCTCCTGCCTCAGCCTCCTGAGAGGCTGGGATTACAGGTGTATGTCACCACATCCAGCTAATTTTTGTATTTTTTTTTTTTAGTAGAGATGGGGTTTCACCATGTTGGTCAGGCTGGTCTCGAACCCCTGACCTCAGGTGATCGGCCCACCTCAGCCTCCCAAAGTTCTGGGATTATAGGATAAGGAGTGAGCCACCACACCCAGCCTCTTCTCTTCTTTCTTTTTTCTTTTTTTTTTTTTTTGTTAAGACCAAGTTTCACTTTGTCACTCAGGCTGGAGTGCAGTGGCACGATCTCACCTCACTGCAAACTCTGCCTCCCGGGTTCAAGCAATTTTTGTGCCTCAGCCTCCCCAGTAACTGAAACAACAGGCGTGCACCACCACAACCCAGCTAATTTTTGTATTTTTACTAGAGATGGGGTTTCACCATGTTGGCCATGCTGGTCTTGAATTCCTGGCCTCAAGTGATCCGCCTGCCTTGGCCTCCCAAAGTGATGGGATTACAGGCGTGAGCCACTGTGCACAGCCTTACTTTTAATTTCTTTGGTGTACGTATCATAATGTAAATAACATAATAGCACAAAAGTAGATTGTTTATAAACAATGGGAAAATGTTAATTTAACATACTCAAATATTTCTTGATGGGTGCGTTAACAACAAAGCCTGGATTACTGCTCTAAAGTATCTAACAAGAGTATCTTCACATGGCAGGTATTCAATACATCCTTCTTGAAAGTGAATTTTCATAATATTTTTATGAACGTTCCACACTGTTAGCAACATAAATCACATGTGAGTTCAAATTTGTGCTCATCTGTTTCTCCATGCCCTTCACCTTCTCTACTTGCTGAAGTCCCTAGTATTGGTTAATGGCATTGCCATCAGATGGTTACTCAAGGAAGACATTTTATAGTCACAAAGCACTGTAAACCATACAACACACTATAAAAGGAAATTACTATTATTATTGCTTCCAACTCTCTCTTCCGTTATTCCATTTACTAAAATTTATCAACTTTGCCTACACAGTAGCTCTCAAATCTAGCCCCGCTTCTCTGTTCAGGATCTATTTATAATGTGCCCTGTCCCAACAGGTGTATTGAGTTCACAGTCTGAATTATTTAAATGTAGAAGCTCTTCTCTAGAACCTTTAATTTTTTAAAAAATGCAATTTAGTTTATTATTTTTTATCTCAACCATTATTCACATATTGAATAACCGGAACACTGAATTTAAATCAATCATGCACCAATCCCTTTCCAAATTTTAAGTTAATATTCAATTTGTAACACCTAAATCAGGAAATGATACAAATTAACTTTCCCATGTAAAAGACTCCAACATTTATGAACAAGTCTCATAAAATTAAAGGCATAAAATATACTTGCATTTTCAAAACGGTTGTCAAGTCATACATCAATAAAAGTAAATGTGTTATATCTTAAACATCCAATAAGAAATGAACGGGATGTTGATAGCAATATGAGGCAGCATATAAAATATATAAGCATGACTGGTGTTATAAAAAGTAAACATCCTTTTCAAGAATAAACAATTTTTTCAAGTTATTATAGAAATTTTGGTTTCAAACCTTCTTCATACACATTTTGGATGTCCACAAGTAAAATAAAACTGAATTTACCATATTTAACATTTAAAAATATTTCTGATAGGACCATTTCAAAGAATGATAGAAGCCTTGCTTTTTTCCCCAAGTCAACTTTGTTGGTGAACATTATTCTATGTTACTATCTGACAGCTTTAAATGTAACCCAAACAATAAACAGGTAATTTTTATCTAGATCCTATGTAACAATTAACCATATTTTAATTTTTATAAAGATCAGTTAAGCATATTTTAATTTTTATAAAGATCACTTATATAAAGTATATCATTGCGTAAAATAAAGTTATATAACTTATAAAATTATACAAGTTGAATTGATAAGTTTTAGTAGTACAGTTACTTATACAGAGTAAGTCTAATAATTAAGATGCTATTCATTTCAGTGGTACCAATTGCAAAGCAAAAAAATGTGCAAAATTGTGGAGAGGTAAAGAACACCAAGTAACATAGTATCCCATTAATGCTAATATGAGAGATGACAAAAATACAAAGTTAGGCTTTGTAAACACAGCAAAGAGAGGATTACCTGGAACCTCTTTTCAGCAGCAGATAAAGAGGGAAAAAGATTACAACATAAATTTGAATTGAAAACACTAGTGAAATACCTCCTGTAATAAAATATTTTAACAAGTTTAATGCAGACAACTATATTGCATAATATTAAAGGCCTGTTGTTTTCAGTTTATAATCCCAGCACTTTGGGAGGCCGAGGCAGGAGGATCACGAGGTCAGGAGTTCGAGACCAGCCTGGCCAACATGGTGAAATCCCACCTCTACTAAAAATACAAAAAACATTAGCCAGGCACGGTGGCAGGCGCCTGTAATCCCATCTACTCAGGAGGCTGAGGTAGGAGTATTGCTCGAACCCAGGAAACAGAGGTTGCAGCAAGCTAAGACCACGCCACTGCACTGCAGCCTGGGCAACAGAGTGCGACTCCGCCTAAAAAATAAAAAAACAGAAAAAAAGAGAAAAGAAAAGGCATAAGACTGGGCACAGTGGCTCACACCTGTAATCCTAGCACTTTGAGAGGCCGAAGCAAGAGGACTGCTTGAGCCCGGGAGTTTGAGACCAGCCTGGGCAACACCGTGAGACCTCATTCTTTATAAAAAACACAATTAGCCAGGCCTAGTGGCATGCACCTATAGTCCCAGCTACATGGGAGGCTGATGTGGGAGAATCACTTGACCTGGAAGGTAAAGGCTGCAGTGAGCTGTGATCACATCACTGCACTCAGCCTAGGCAACAGAGTGAGACTGTCTCAAAAAAAAAAAAAAAAAAAAAAAAAAAAAACAAAAAAAAAAACTTCAATAATAACAGGGAATCACAAGAAAGGTGAAAAAAGAAAAAAACAAATGAGAATTCAATATATTTTATGTTGTGAACTTTAAAGCTTGCCATTCTTATTTTTCTGCAATGTAATCTGAATTTTAAACAAAACATTTAAGCTTATTTTTAAGAATGGGCACTGGCACTAAAATGTTAATTTAAAAAGCTGGTAGCACTGGAGATACTTCAAAGGAAATTGTCTAAAGAGCCTAAGTTCCACCTGTTCTGACCTAAGAGGGTTCCCCAGTCAGTGAATCCAAGCAGGCAGAATTAGTCACTCGGGACTATACTGAATTTAGAATTTTGCTAGTAAAAGAAGTAATCTTTAAAAGTTTTTTTTTTCTCTCTCTTAATAGCATAATGATCAAAACAAAATTGGAAGGAATCACAAAAGTCATTTCATCCATTCTCCCACTGACACCAGGAACCTTCTTTACATGTCTAGAACAATCATTGTATAGCATTGATGACAACTGGTCATCTAAACTCTGTATAAATACTGCTTGTGACAGGGAGGTCACTTCTACATAGAAAGTCATTCATATCCAAGATAACAATGATATCTCCATTTAGTTTTCTTGTTTTGAAACAAGATTCCCAGAATAACAATAATTACTTTTTTGAGACAGGGTCTTGCTCTGCCACCCAGGCTAGAGTGCAGTGGTGTGATCATGGCTTTGTTAAGCTTTGACCTCCCATGCTCAAGAGATCCTCCCTGCCGCAGCGTCCCATGTAGCTGGGACCACAGGTGCACACCACCACACCCAGGTAATTTTTTTAAGTTTTTTTTTGTAGAGATGGTGTCTCATCAGGTTGGCCAGGCTGATCTTTAACTTCTGGCCTCAACCGATCCTCCAAACTTAACATCCCAAAGTGCTGGGATTACAGGTATAAACCACTGCACCTGGTCAACTAATTTTTCTTTATATGAAGTGGCCTCCCAACCTTCCTTCCTTCTGTGCTTTCTTCCAGCCCATTATAAACTATCCAAGTCTCCTTTAAAATGCAGAGATCAGTACTGAGCAAGCTATTCTAGATGTGAGGCTAGATCCGGGTGCATTAGTTATGGTAAAAGAGTATAAGATTTTATGGCCCACTTCAGAGGTTGCTTCATACTCTGAACTCATATCTTTGTACACACTACTCTGCTTAAAACTAGACGACAGATTCCTGCTGTAGATCTAATATTAACAGGTGCCTATTATTTGAGTTTCTGCACAATCTGATCTCAAATTTACAGTTTTCATCCTTATTTCCCAGCATTTTCCTAGTGATACCTTACCCCCAAACCCCCGGCCCCAAAACAGGGTCTTGCTGTGTTGCCCAAGCTGGAGTGCAGTGGTGCAATCACAGCTCACTGCAGCCTCAAACTCCCAGGCTCAAGAGACCCTCTCACCTCAGCCTCTTGAGTAGCTGGGACCACAGGGCTGCCACCACACCCAGCTAATTTATTTTTACTTTTATTTTTTGTGGAAACAGGGTCTCATTATGTTGTCCAGGCTGGTCTTGAACTCCCAGGCTCTAGCAATCCTCCCATTTCGGCCTTCCAAAGTGCTGAGATTACAGGCCTGAGCCACAATTACAGGCCTGAGCCACCATGCCCAGCCATAATACCTTTTTTAACTTATAAAACAGACTAGGCATTTCCACACTGTCTTGTTTCAGAAATTCTTTCAAGACATTTTCATATCACCAAAGGTACATATAAAAGTACCCCCAAAGAGTCTTTTCCTACATGTCATTTTATTAAACATACAAATATCATAGTTACCCTCTTTTCATCTTTTAAAATGAATGAATAGATTAAACATGCACTAAATTGTGCTAACAGGTTTAAAATTGAATAGTCTTTCACTTAAATATATGTGTGGTTAGGTCTGTTTTTACGAGCTTCTGAAACTTAAGGAAAACCAAAACTATTTATTGGCATTGTAGTAGTTTGTACAGTCATATGTAAAACAATTTATCATAATGAAGACCCTTATAATAGCAACCATATATACTATCTAAAAATGCAACTCTTTCATAGAATTTGTCCTACTTCATTTTATAATGCTTTGTTGACAAATGTAGTTAAATGTTTTATAGGGAAAAATAAATACCTTAAAATACTATAAAGAATAAAATAAAGGGTAAATTTTGAATAAAATATTTTCTTTTATAAAACACTTACCTTACTACTCCCTGCCTTCAAAAGGAGCAAGGGGAAAAAAGTAGGAAAACATAAAATTTGATGATGAATAGAATAGAGCATTTTAGCAAACAGAAGAAAGGCAACATGTCAACAGAATTTTAAGGAAATACAAAAATGTCTAACTTATGTCACATTGATTTAAACATTGATTTAAATATTTTTATTCACAAATATTGAAAATTTGACAAAAAACAACTACTTTAAATACATAATATTTGTTATAAAAACATTTATTGGCCAGGCAAGGTGGCTCATGCCTGTAATGCCAGCACTTTGGAAGACTGAGGTGGGTGAATCACTTGAGGTCAGGAGTTCAAGAACAGCCTAGCCAACATGGTAAAACACCGTCTCTACTAAAAATAACAAAAATTAGCTGGGTGTGTGGTGCGTGCCGGTAATCCCAGTTACTCAGGAGGCTGAGGCAGGAGAAATGTTTGAACCCAGTACGTGGAGGTTGTAGTGAGCCAAGATCGTGCCACTGCACTCCAGCCTGGGTGACACAGCAAGACTCTGTCTCAAAAGAACAAAACAAAACAAAAAACAAAAACGTTTATTAAAAAATATTAAATTATCACTTAGGAAAAAAATCCACAAAAGTATCAACCAAATAGGAGGGTTATTGTCATCAGAAGCCATTTTTCCTTTTAAGTGAATATTTGATAAGTATTTAATTGCTTTTAATTTTTTTTTCATTTATTTATTTTCCCAGAGACAGGATCCCACTCTGCTGCCATAGGTGGAGTGCAAGGGTGCGATCATAGCTCACTGGAGCCTCCAACTCCTGAGCTGAAGCAATCCTCCTGCTCAGCCTCCTGAGTAGGAACCTCCTGGTACAGGCATGTACTACCATTCTTGGCTAATTTTTCTATTTTTTGAAGAAATGGGGTCTTGCTGTGTTACCCAGGCTGGTGCTAAATGCCTGGTCTCAAGCAGTCCTCCCATTTCAGCCTCCTAAAGCACTGAGATTGCAGGAATGAGGCACAGCATTTGGCTTGTTTTGCATATAAAGTGTTTTATTTCATATTTATGACAGTAATACATGTTACTTAAAAAAGCAATTATTTAAATAAACCATGAACCATATTATCTCCTCACAAATATTCTAAGTTGGTAAAAAGAGATACGAATCTCTTCATTTTTAATCTCCTTTGATTTTTTTTCATTTTGTGAAAATGAAGTCACATCAATGACTTCTGCCTTGTCATTTTTTCTTTTTTTTTTTTTAAGGCAAAGAGCAGTGCTTGGACCCTGCCACGGGGCCCAACAGATCCCCTGTCTCCCTCCCCACACCTTGTCATTTTCAAAATATTCAGCAGGGTTGAAATTGTAAAGTAAATTGAGAACAAAATGCAAAGCAATTTGAAAAATTAGGAAACAGCTGCAGAATAAACTAACATCAAAGTTTACAGTTATGACAGTGTTAATCATTCTTCATGAGTAGTAAAATATTTCCATCTATTAGAACATGCCTCACTTCAGCAATGGGTGGAAATTTACATTTAAGTGTTTTACCGTGAACGAAGCAGTCTACAGATTACAATTAGGTCACATTTTCTGACATACCAAATTTATCCGATAAATAATTTTTTTAAAAAATCAATATAACAAATGAAAGAAATCTATGGGAATATCTAGAGCTCCTTCTCCCCACAGAACACTTTTCACTTTTCATTACTTAGGAGACATAATTTTCCTTAAGTCATATTAAGCACTCTACTTCAAATATTCTAATTAGAATATTTAAATAATATTCCATTTTCATATTTATCTGTATTTCTCTAATAAATACATATGTAGTGCTTATTGCTTTGTGAATATTTAATTTCAGAAATAATGTTTAAGTATTTACCAGGTACCTCCTCAGTTAACTTTTATTTCATTCCAAGGGATAAGGTGTCATTGGTGAAGACCCACTATCTAAATTCTTGATTTACATTATTTCATTTAAAACTTGAAATACACCATAAGTTAGGGATTATAATGTTCATTTTGCCACTTAGGAAACTGAGGTTCAGAAAGAATGAATAATATTTCAAACACACACAACCGATAATGATAAAAATGAGTATTCTACCCATTTGTCTGACTCCAGAATTCATGTCCTTTGCACTATACGATGCTGTATTCTAGCAAGTTACTTGAAACATGGAATATGGAATTCTGTACAAGTACTTAGATTATGGTATACTGTGCTTTCTTAAAAATACCCCTAATTTAATACTTTGCCTCTTTATACATAATGAAAAACTGGATGATCACTCTCCATCCCCCTTCCTTAAGTGACCTCCCATTGCTATGACCTGAGGTACATGAGGTATACCATCAGTAAACAACACCTGGAAGAGGAGCTGAGGAGGCACTGTGTCCTTAACATTCCATCTACAGCTTCCCTGGTAACGCTGGGGTCAGTCAATTCACAAAATCTCTCAGTTCTCCCCTTCCCCATTACTAATGTGTTTTTCACCTTAACTTCATCACTTTCCCCGAATATAAAACCCATAGGTGCAAACTCAAATCCCTCTGACAAAGCTTTCCTGTAATGTCACTTCTATCTCTCTGAGTTCCAAAACTCTTCAGCACTATCCGAAATGGCCACAAATTCGCTTGAATTTTCTACAAATCCTGTTCAACTGTGAATGAATTCCCTTTTATTTTTAATTTCTCCCTCAAATTGTTCTACTAACTTCTCATAATAAAGTTTTCCTCACCACAGCCTTGTTCTCACCTCCCAGGGCTGTTCCCACCTCCCACTCCCTCTGTTCCTTCTTACTGTTTCTGGTTACCTTTTCCTTTTTTGTTCTTTAAACCTCTTTGCTTCGGAAGTCCATGCCATTCACTGCTCCATATCCCTTTTTATTGTTTACCACCTTTGATTTTGAAAAGATCAGGTTCACAATTTATTTCTTAATCTGTCATCTAGCTCAGAGACTTTATTAAAAAGTGATCTCTGAATTACTTTGGGCAGCATGGCCATTTTCACAATATTGATTCTTCCTATCTATGAGCATGGAATGTTTTTTCATTTGTTTGTGTCCTCTTTTATTTCCTTGAGCAGTGGTTTGTAGCTCTCTTTGAAGAGGTCCTTCACAACCCTTGTAAGTTGCATTCCTAGGTATTTTATTTTCTGTGTAGCGATCGTGAATGGGAGTTCACTCATGATTTGGCTGTTTGTCTATTATTGGTGTATAGGAATGCTTGTGATTTTGCACATTGATTTTGTATCCTGAGACTTTGCTGAAGTTGCTTATCAGCTTAAGGAGATTTTGGGCTGAGATAAAGGAGGTTTACCTCTGGCAGAATTCAGATGTGAATCTGTCTGGGATTTTTTTGGTTGGTAGGCTACTAATTACTGCCTCAATTCCAGACTTTGTTATTGGTCTATTCAGGGATTCCACTTCTTCTGGTTTAGTTTTGGGAGGGTGTATGTGTTCAGGAATTTATCCACTTCTAGAGTTTCTGGTTTATTTGTGTACAGGTATTTATAGTATTCTCGGATGGTAGTTTGTATTTCTGTGGGATCAGTGGTGATATCCTCTTTATCATTTTTTATTGTGTCTTTTTGATTCTTCTCTCTTTTCTTATTTATTAGTCTGGCTAGTGGTCTATCTATTTTGTTAATCTTTTCAAAAAACCAGCTCCTGGATTCACTGATTTTTTTGAAGGGTTTTTTGTGTCTCTCTCTCTCTCCTTCAAATGTGCTCTGGTCTTAGTTATTTCTTGTCTTCTGCTAGCTTTTGAATTTGTCTGCTCTTGCTTTTCTAGTTCTTTTAACTGTGAGGTTAGGGTGTTGATTTTAGATCTTTCCCACTTTCTCCTGTGGGCATTTAGGGCTATAAATTTCCCTCTAAAGACTGCTTTAGCTGTATCCCAGAGATTCTGGTATGCTGTGTCTTTGTTCTCATTGGTTTCAAAGAACTTATTTATTTCTGCCTTAATTTCGTTATTTACCAAGTAGTCATTCTGGAGCAGGTTGTTCAGTTTCCATGTAGTTGTGTGGTTTAGAGTGAGTTTCTTAATCCTAAGTTCCAATTTGATTGCACTGTGGTTTGAGAGACTGTTTGTTATGATTTCCATACTTTTGCATTTGCTGAGGAGTGTTTTACTTCCAATTATGTGGTCAATTTTAGAATAAATGTGATGTGGTGCTGAGAAGAATGTATATTCTGTTGATTTGGGGTGGAGAGTTCTGTAGATGTCTATTAGGTCCGCTTGTCCAGAGCTGAGTTCAACTCCTGATAATCCTTGTTAATTTTCCATCTCATTGATCTAATATTGACAGTGTGGTGTTAAAGTCTCCCATTATTATTTTGTGGGAGTCTAAGTCTCTTTGTAGGTCTCTAAGAACTTGGTTTATGAATCTGGGTGCTCCTGTATTGGGTGCATATATATTTAGGAAAGTTAGCTCTTCTTGTTGCATTGATCCCTTTACCATTATTTAATGCCCTTCTTTGTCTTTTTTGATCTCTGTTGGTTTAAAGTAGATTCAATGCTACCCCCATCAAGCTACCAATGACTTTCTTCACAGAATTAGAACAAACTACTGTAAATTTCACATGGAACCAAAAAAAGAGCCCATATAGCCAAGACAATCCTAAGTAAAAAGAACAAAGCTGGAGGCATCACACTATCTGACTTCAAACTATACTACAGTAACCAAAACAGCATGGTTCTGGTACCAAAACAGATATATAGACCAATGGAACAGAACAGAGGCCTCGGAAATAACACCACACATCTACAACCATCTGATCTTTGACAAACCCGGCAAAAACAAGCAATGGGAAAGGATTTTCTCTTTAATAAATGGTGTTGGGAAAACTGGTTAGCCATATGTAGAAAAGTGAAACTGGACCCCTTCCTTACACCTTATACAAAAATTAACTCAAGGTGAATTAAAGACTTAAACCTGAGACCTAAAACCATAAAAACCCTAGAAGAAAACCTAGGCAATACCATTCAGGACATAGACATGGGCAAAGACTTCATGACTAAAACACTGAAAGCAATAACAACAAAAGCCAAAATAGACAAATGGGTCTAATTAAACTAAAGAGCTTCTGCACAGCAAAATAAACCATCATCAGAGTGAATAGGCAACCTACAGAACGGGAGAAAATTTTTGCAATCTATCCATCTGACAAAGGGCTAATATGCAGAATCTACAAAGAACTTAAACAAATTTACAAGAAAGAAACAACCCCATCAAAAAGTGGGCGAAGGATATTAACAGACACTTCTCAAAAGAAGACATTTATGCGGCCAACAAACATGAAAAAAAGCTCATCATCACTGGTCATTAAAGAAATGCAAAGAAAAACCACAATGAGATACCATCTCACACCAGTTAGAACGGAGATCATTAAAAAGTCATGAAACAACAGATGCTGGAGAGGATGTGGAGAAACAGCAATACTTTTACACTGTTGGTGGGAGTGTAAATTAGTTCAACCATTGTGGAAAACAGTGTGGCAATTCCTCAAGGAATACTATTTGACCCAGGAATCCCATTACTAGGTATATACCCAAATGATTACAAATCATTCTACTATAAAGACACATGCACACATATGTTTATTACAGCCCTGTTTACAATAGCAAAGACTTGGAACCAACACAAATGCCCATCAATAATAGACTGGATAAAGAAAATGTGGCACATAAACACCATGGAATACCATGCAGCCATAAAAAAGGATGAGTTCATGTCCTTTGCAGGGACATGGATGAAGCTGGAAACCACCATTCTCAGCAAACTAACACAGGAACAGAAGACCAAACACCACATGTTCTCACTCATAAGTGGGAGGTGAACAACAAGAACACATGGACACAGGGAGGGGAACATCACACACAGGGGCCTGTCAGGGAGTGGGGAACTAGGGGAGGGATAGCATTAGAAGAAATACCTAATGTAGATGATGGGCTGATGGGTACAGCAAACCACCATGTCACATGTATACTTATGTAACAAATCTGCACGTTCAGCACATGTATCCCAGAACTTAAAGTATTAAAAAAAAAAAAAAAAAGTGATCTCTCCCCATAAAATGGCCTTGCATATGTCCTTATTTTTTTATTTGCTGATTGTAGACTAAGACCAATAACTCCCATTAAAGACAACCTGACTTTTTAGAAAATTTTTGAAATGAGGATTGTCTATGCTTGAATAAAGGCACATGGATAGGCAGGCCTTTTCAAAACTGAATCACAATACCGCTCACATGCTTCTTAAAAGTACTTGGTATTGCATTCCGTTTTATTATCTCCTCCAACCTCATCACATACATTTATAAAAGTTAGCAAATAAGATGAATCGTATCAACCTTATATATATGTATAATTTCCTAAACCACTAGTGTTAATACATAGTGTTACCACCAATAGGGTTTTGTTTTTGTTTTTTTTTTTGCAGGTTTTTTTTTGAGACAGGGCCTCATTCTAACACCCAGGTAGGAGCACAGTGGTGCCAATCATAACTCACTGCAATCTCAACTTCCTGGGCTCAAGCAATGTTCCTGCCTCAGCCTTTGAAGTAGCTGGGACTATAAACACACACCATTACACCTGGATTATTTTTATATTTCCATAGAGACAAGGTCTCACTACATCACCCAGGCTGATACCAAAAGGTATTTAAAGACATATTGCAATGGCGCAATCTTGGCTCACTGCAAGTTCCGCCTCCTGGGTTCATGCCATTCTCCTGCCTCAGCCTCCCAAGTAGCTGGGACTACAGGCGCCCACCACCATGCCCAGCTAATTTGCTAATTTTTTTTTGTATTTTTGTAGAGACGGGGTTTCACCAAGTTAGCCAGGACAGTCTCGATCTCCTGACCTTGTGATCCGCCTGCCTCGGCCTCCCAAAGTGCTGGGATTACAGGCGTGAGCCACTGCGCCCGGCCGATAAATTCCATTTTTAATGACAATATCTTTTTCTTTATCCAATATTAAACTAAATTATTACCTTTCATCAGTTGAGGGTTCCTTTTGTTGTAAATGAGGCTTGATTCCAAACATTGGGCGAATATTTGTTGATAAGGCTCTGATGGTGTAACTGATTTCATTCTCTCTTGTAACATCACTGTCATAGCCTACAGTCAAAATACACGAGTTATTCTTTAAGCAATAACCAAGATCAATTATGATCTTATAAACTGGATACAAAGATGTTCAACAATATGAAATAAGTTGTTATAAGCAAATTATGAAGTAATATGCAACCAGAAAAAGTGATGTAGAAGAATATTTAATTATATGTAATGATGTTTTCAAAGTATTATTAAGTAATAATAGCAGGTTAAAAAATAAGTTCAATACAACCACACTTTTCTTAAAAAAATATTAGCTACATACATCTTAGGATATACCCCAAATGTTAAAAGAGGTGTTACCTCTGTGTGGTCAAATTATGGAGGCTGTGTTTAATTTTTATGGCAAAATACATTTTCTATAATGAGCTGATACTACTGGTATATTAGAAGAAAATCAAAATTATTTTAAAATATGAGGTTTAATAATATAAAATTTACCTTAACAATACTTATTTAAAATTTAGATATTCTTCATTTGTAGATAAATAACATCTAAGTCATAAATTCAGGGCAACCTGTTGTTCTTGAGTCACAAAATGGATTTTGATGTTAAACAGACTAAGAACAGTAATACTACAATTATTCAAATATTATTATTACTTGTTATAACTTCTACAGCTTAAATAAGTTGTGCTAAATTTTCCCGATATTTTTGTTCAAGTATTATAAAATGACATACCCCCATCTTCTTCAGAATCAATGTCGGATTCTTCACTATCACAAGGCCTTTTTTCTCGATAGCCTTCCATCTCATTTGTCCACACCATTAAAGACATATCTGTACCTCCTAGGGTAACCAACATGCTGTCATCATAAGTCCAGCGAACATTTGTGACATGTGTACTATGGGCCACATACCTCTTACACTTTCCAAATTTCCCCTAAAGAGGAAGAAAATTCAAAAAATCTTTCTGAGAAATTTCATTAAATATTTCCATTATGATTTTTAGTTTATTTTATTAATAAATAATTAGAAATTAATCATTTCAAGTGCGATGTGTTAAAAAAAATTGGAGAAAATACTGACACTCAGCAGAATAAAAGATACCAAAATCCCAAACCTGTTAAGGACAAGATATAAAACCAGTAGTTTCACAAAATGCTAGTACCCCAGGCAAAATTCTTTAAAAAACCAAGTTGGTATTCTGCATTAAAAGCATAAAAATGTTCTTGTATTTGACTCACCCATCTCCCTTTTAGGGATCTATGCTGAGAAAAATGCTATATGTGTAAAAAAATACTTACCATGGTATTTACTTATAGTAGTGAAAAAAATTAAATACCTTAAATGTTCAAAGTAATAGTTAATTACAATGTATATGGAATAGTGTATATATATTAAAGACAATGGTTAAGCAGATGTATTACTGTTGGAAACAGATACAATAATTGAGAAAGGATACACACGCCTATGTGCAGCATGAGTATGTTAACAAAGAGTAACTATCAATTGCTTTGGTACACATCTATGTATATACCCATGTAAATATCTTTCATCTTAATTCATCAGTGCTTTTGTTTGTAAGCAATACACATAGAAATGTATTTTCCTTTTAAATAACAATAAAAGTTTAAGTTATAAATACTGGCAACTTTAAAATCTAGCATTACCAAGTTATATACATTTCAAATCAAAGCATCATAAAGCAGGTTTTCCATTAAAATCTTTTCAAAGGTGTTAAAATGAGAGATGTCTTATACAAAACACAGTGATAGCAAAATTTGTGAATTCCCTAGGAATGACGACTCTTTTTTTTTTTTTTTTTTTNGTCATAGCCTACAGTCAAAATACACGAGTTATTCTTTAAGCAATAACCAAGATCAATTATGATCTTATAAACTGGATACAAAGATGTTCAACAATATGAAATAAGTTGTTATAAGCAAATTATGAAGTAATATGCAACCAGAAAAAGTGATGTAGAAGAATATTTAATTATATGTAATGATGTTTTCAAAGTATTATTAAGTAATAATAGCAGGTTAAAAAATAAGTTCAATACAACCACACTTTTCTTAAAAAAATATTAGCTACATACATCTTAGGATATACCCCAAATGTTAAAAGAGGTGTTACCTCTGTGTGGTCAAATTATGGAGGCTGTGTTTAATTTTATGGCAAAATACATTTTCTATAATGAGCTGATACTACTGGTATATTAGAAGAAAATCAAAATTATTTTAAAATATGAGGTTTAATAATATAAAATTTACCTTAACAATACTTATTTAAAATTTAGATATTCTTCATTTGTAGATAAATAACATCTAAGTCATAAATTCAGGGCAACCTGTTGTTCTTGAGTCACAAAATGGATTTTGATGTTAAACAGACTAAGAACAGTAATACTACAATTATTCAAATATTATTACTTGTTATAACTTCTACAGCTTAAATAAGTTGTGCTAAATTTTCCCGATATTTTTGTTCAAGTATTATAAAATGACATACCCCATCTTCTTCAGAATCAATGTCGGATTCTTCACTATCACAAGGCCTTTTTTCTCGATAGCCTTCCATCTCATTTGTCCACACCATTAAAGACATATCTGTACCTCCTAGGGTAACCAACATGCTGTCATCATAAGTCCAGCGAACATTTGTGACATGTGTACTATGGGCCACATACCTCTTAAACTTTCCAAATTTCCCCTAAAGAGGAAGAAAATTCAAAAAATCTTTCTGAGAAATTTCATTAAATATTTCCATTATGATTTTAGTTTATTTTATTAATAAATAATTAGAAATTAATCATTTCAAGTGCGATGTGTTAAAAAAAATTGGAGAAAATACTGACACTCAGCAGAATAAAAGATACCAAAATCCCAAACCTGTTAAGGACAAGATATAAAACCAGTAGTTTCACAAAATGCTAGTACCCCAGGCAAAATTCTTTAAAAAACCAAGTTGGTATTCTGCATTAAAAGCATAAAATGTTCTTGTATTTGACTCACCCATCTCCCTTTTAGGGATCTATGCTGAGAAAATGCTATATGTGTAAAAAAATACTTACCATGGTATTTACTTATAGTAGTGAAAAAAATTAAATACCTTAAATGTTCAAAGTAATAGTTAATTACAATGTATATGGAATAGTGTATATATATTAAAGACAATGGTTAAGCAGATGTATTACTGTTGGAAACAGATACAATAATTGAGAAAGGATACACACGCCTATGTGCAGCATGAGTATGTTAACAAAGAGTAACTATCAATTGCTTTGGTACACATCTATGTATATACCCATGTAAATATCTTTCATCTTAATTCATCAGTGCTTTTGTTTGTAAGCAATACACATAGAAATGTATTTTCCTTTTAAATAACAATAAAAGTTTAAGTTATAAATACTGGCAACTTTAAAATCTAGCATTACCAAGTTATATACATTTCAAATCAAAGCATCATAAAGCAGGTTTTCCATTAAAATCTTTTCAAAGGTGTTAAAATGAGAGATGTCTTATACAAAACACAGTGATAGCAAAATTTGTGAATTCCCTAGGAATGACGACTCTTTTTTTTTTTTTTTTTTTTGATACTGGAGTGCAGTGGTGTGATCTCGGCCCACCGTAACCTCCGCCTCCTGGTTCAAGTGATTCTCCTGCCTCAGCCTCCCAAGTAGCTGGGATTACAGGTATCCGCCACTGTGCCCAGCTAATTTTTTCTGTTTTTAATAGAGACGGGGGTTTCACCATGTTGACTAGGCTGGTCTCGAACTCCTGACCTCAGGTGATCCACCTGCCTCAACCTCCCAAAGTGCTGGGATTATAGGCGTGAGCCACTGCGCCTGGCAGGAATAATGACTTTTAATAAAAGTTGTGAGGGATCTGTCATCAAAGCATGGCAAGAAGGTAGTTTCTCTAAGACTACGTGGTTCTTGCTACACTAAGGTGAAAAAATAATCTGTAGACCAATATCCCAGAACCTATTCTTTAGGGATCTACACCATCTGGAATGCTGGAAGTGAAGTTTCTGACAAATATTTTAGTGGAACACATTGTTAACAACTAAGACCCTACCATTTATACGTATCTAAAACAGGAATCTGTGGAATATTTTCTTGGGTGTCTGAGTTTTCAATGAGAATTTTTAAACCTGTGTTTTCATCTCAATGCTGATCTAAAAATATTAATATGAGCACCAGAAAAAATGATGTAGAAGAATATTTAATTATACGTAATGATGTTTTCAAAGTATTACTAAGCAATAATAGCAGGTTAAAAAATAAGTTCAATACGACCACACTTAAGATCACCAGGAACTGAATACCACAATATGATTTCATGCCCTATTTCAAATTTATCTTTATGCTCATGGTGGTGCCAGAGTGTAATATATAACTTAATTTGTGAATTAAGAAATAAATGCTGCCAGATACAGTGACTTGTGCCTGTAATCCCACCACTTTAGGATGCCGAGGCAGGAGGATCACTTAAGTTCAGGAGTTTGAGACCAGCATAGGCAACATCTGGAAACCCCACCTCTACCAAAAAAAAAAAAAAAAAAATTAATTAATTAGCCAGGCATGGTGGCATGTGCCTGTGGTCCCAGTTACTCAAGAGGCTGAGGTGGGAGGATAACTTGGGTCTGGGAGGTCGAGGCTGCAGTGAGCCATGATTGTGCCTGGGTGACAGAGAGAGAGAGACGTTGTCTAAAAAAAAAGAGAAAGAAATGCATTGTATCTGGACTTGATATATAAATTTTATTTCTGTGTTAAGCAAAAGCCTAATATTTTACAGTAGTTTGAACAGAGGGAAGTGATAAAAGAATTAAGCACTTGCACAGCACACAGTAGCATAGGTACATAGAATGTCAAAGAACCTGTTGGCCGGGCCCAGTGGCTCACGCCTGTAATCCCGGCACTTTGGGAGGTCGAAGTGGGGGATTCACAAGGTCAGGAGCTCGAGACCAGCCTGACCAACACGGAGAAAACCCATCTCTACTAAAAATACAAAAAAATTAGCCGGGCATGGTGGTGCAAGCCTGTAATCCCAGCTACTCAGGGGGCTGAGGCAGGTGAATAGCTTGAATCCGGGAGGCAGAGGTTGCAGTGAGCTGAGAGCGCGACACTGCACTCCAGTCTGGCGACAAAGTGAGACTCCATCTCAAAAACAACAACAACAAAAATCTTAATATACATAAGCAGCAAGTAAATACCAATTTTAAGCAGAAAATCATTAACAAATGATGCTGATGATTTAAAATGCACATAAATTCTGCTATGAAAGCAGAAAAAAAAAAGAATCTGTATTATTTGGTTTCAACAAAAAAGTCATTCATTACATTCAATCAATGGTGTTTAATTTTACAAGCGTAAGTATTTTCTATTTAATTGGTTAAAACAACTTAAAGTTTGAAGTTGTAACTATAAAGAGTTTATATTTACTGTTAATAGTATATATTTAATTAAAAATAGAAAAATTATTGAAGTTAATATTGGGGATAAAACGAATGTCTCTCTCTCTCTCTTTTGACATAGGATTTTGCTTTGTCACCCAGGCTGGTGTGCAACAACGTGACCACAGCTCACTGTAGCCTCCAACTCCTGGGCTCAAGCAATTTTCCCACCTTAGCCTCCTGAGTAGCTAGGACTACCGGCATTACCACAATGCCTGGCTAATTTTTTTCTCTGTTTTGTAGAGAGGACGTCTTTCTATGCTGCCCAGGCTGGCCTGAAATGTCTGGCCTCAAGTGAGCTTCCCACCTCAGGCTCCCAAAGTATTATGCTGGGATTACAGGCATGAGCCCCTGTCCCCAGCCAAGATGTTTCTTGTAAAAGGGATATTCATATTAGTCAATACTGAAAAACACTATAGGATATGATATATAACTTAAGGCATGGGATCATAAATTATAATACTTAAAAGCTATAGATATGAAACATAATTCTGAACCTTTGATATTACAACATTACATATTACATGTGTACAATTAATAACAATGAAATGCTATGACAGGACATTACCTTAACCATTTCATAATTTATGATCATTAGGAAAGTTAAAGAAAAACACATACTTTAGTAGGATATCTAAATAACTTCACAAATCCCAAATCATCCCCAGTAGCTAGAACCATTTTGTCACTCGTGAGGCAAGAAGCAGTTACATCTGTAACTTCTCCAATTACTGGCCAAATTCCTTCACAGCATAAACCAAGTACACTTGTCCATGATGCCCAAGCAATTTTTTCTACCTAAGAAGGAAAAACAATGCTGTAAGTTTGGATTATCCAAACCTAAAATATTAACAACCAAAACGTAAACATTTTTCTTTGTAATTATGTGTGTCACAAGTAAAATGAAAGTTTTAATGAAAAAATAGTTAAATTATTAGTTGTCTTGGTTTTATAGCTTCCCAGAGCCTAATAGTTGCTGCAGAAAATTTTAACATAGCATTATTCAGAATATAATCATATATCCACTGTGTGTTCTAGATGCTAAGCATACAGTGTTAATAATAAAACTGTTTCTGACTTCAGGATAATCAAGTAAGATTCTTACAGTTCATGTTTAAATTTCTAATAATGCATTATAAGTATGTTTTCCAACTAACCCTTAGAAGAAATTTAGAACTTTTACTTATGGTCCCTCCCTTCATTAAGCCACTTTCATGTTAAATTTGTTAAGCCTCTCTTCCTAGGTCAAGTTAAAAAAAAAAGGGGGGAGCTAATATTGTCAGGCACAAAATGCAACACGATTTTTCTTGTTTTGTTTTCTTTTTTTAAAAAAAAAAAAACAAAAACAGTAATCTGCCAACAAACATCTTAGACATATGGATTCCTAAGGACGTGACAGATATGCAGTACTCCAATCTTAGATGACACGTCTTCTATTTGCTATTTCGTGCTTCTTGTCTTAGAGGAAAGTAACGGAGCATAGCTAGCCATACAAGTGATTTATTCCTTTTTTTTTTTTTAATACAGGGTCTCACTGTGTTACCCATGCTGGAGTGTAGTGGCATGAACACGGCTCACTGCAGCTTCCACCTCCTAGGCTCAAGCAATCCTCCCACCTCAGCCTCCCAAGTAATTGGGACTATAGGCACATGCCACCACACCCAACTAATTTTTTGTATTTTTCTGTAGAGATAGGGTTTCCACATGTTCTCCAGTCTGGTCTTGAACTCCTGAGCACAAGCAATCTGCCTGCCTCGACTTCCAAACTGCTGGGATTACAGGCATGAGCCACCATGCCTGCTGACTCCTTTTATTAATATAGTGTTTCTTCCTTCACCCATGTATTCTGACTCAATAAACTCAAGAATATCCATTATTTTAATAATTTGAGAACAGATTTCATGTGTAACTAAACGATAAAAAGTAGGTATCAGTTTTTTAGCCACTCTTATTCACATAAACAACACTACAAGTACCACTGTTGTCCTACCTCCACGCTGGGGATGGTTTGTTTTTTCCCTCTGGGAGCTTCAAAGAATAATTGTTCCTTAGCACCAGTGTTGACCTGTAAAAGCTTTCCTTAAAAAAAATTTTTAAAAATATTTACACATATAAAATACATATAAATACATATACCATCAGTATGATGTTTAAGTTTTATGGGAAAAAAATCAGCTTAAATATAAAACCTATTTTCTGCTGCAGTCAACATACAGTAAGAGCATTTTATTTTTATAATTCCATATTATTAAGTAACTAAATTCATAAGTGGTTTGATTTTGTATATGTATATACATAAAATGATTTCTTTGGTTATGCATATGTAAAAAATTCCTAGAAACAAATGTTAAAATATTTTTTAAAGTGTAAGTATCTGTTTAACTATATTTAGAAAACTTTATGATGCTCAATTTATACAGCTGAATACATGAAACAATACCATCCTTAAAAGAGAGCATTTAAAATACTTAACGTTTACCAAACATATTAAACTCAGTAACATGCCATGTATTCTGTTAAAATACAAAGATACTTATTAAGTTCTTTATGTTACATGATTATGACTCTTTTAAAGAATATATTGCATATCAATGAGAAAAATGACTTTAAAATCTTAATTAACATTTCTTTTTAAAAATGTATTACATTTTTTTTAGGAATGGGGTCTCACTCTGTTGCCCAGGCTGGTCTCAAACCCCTGGGCCAAGCAGTCCTCCAGCCTTGGCCTCCCAAAGTACTGGGATTACAGGCGTGAGCCACCACACCTGGCCAACATTTCTATAGTCTGTTTATATCAAATTTATATAACAGAGATTAATACATCATCACAACAAATTTTTTGCATAATATTTAAATTACTTTACAAATTAAACAACTAATCACTTACTGTACTATTATTTGAATGATATTAGGTGAAGTATTGAAAAGTGTAGGCTGGGTGCAGTGGCTCATGCCTATAATCCCAGAACTTTGGGATGCCAAGGTGGGAGGATTGCTTGAGTCCAGGAGTTCGGGACCAGCATGGGCAATATAGTGAGACCCTGTCTCTATAAAAAATTTAAAAATTAGCCAGGCATGGTGGTGCATGCCTGCAGTCCCAGCTACTCAGGAGGCTGAGTTGGGAGGATCACTTAAGCCCAGGAGGTCGAGGTTGTAGTAAACTGTGATTGTACCACAGCACTGCAGCCTGGGTGACAGAGTGAGACCTATCTCAAAAAAAGAAAAGAAAAAAGAAAAAGTCTCAACTCTATAGTGTTCATCTTCAGATGTAAAATAGTAAAAAATAATTTTGAGAATAATGGTTGTTTTCCCCAATTCTTTTAAACTCATCTGTTGAATCACTTTTCTGTTTCTCTAATATAGCTATACTAAATCAAATGAAACTTTTATCAAATATTAAGTTATTTAAAGTCTTACCTCTAATATCCCAATCAATATGGGTTATGTAACTGGTAGCTCCTTTGCATATTCCTACTCGTTTACTACTCATCACATTGTATATATCTATAAAGCTGTCATGGGATGCTACAGCAAGATATTTCCCAGAACCTATAATAGAAACATATTTGCTTGACATTTTTTATCTTTGGAAATACTTTTTTACACTCTGCAACTAGAGTTAATTTTCCTTTTCTTTACGGAGGAATCTTAGTTGTTTCATAATAAGAAGACAGACGCGTCAAATGACAAATGATAACATTTTTCAAGTATATTAAACTTAACAAAATAATTTTTTAGTGTAACAAATTAGTTCAGTGGGAAGCAAATGTCAAAAACTATGTATGATGTAGTTTTGATACTTTGTATTTAAAAAAACTCCCTCTAAATTTAGAAAAAAATTGAACTAACCAACATAAGTAAATTTTGCCTTAACATTAGTAATTGCTGCATTACAGTAAGTTTGTAGTAGATAATGAATACATGGAAGTTAATGGAGTAAAATGAGTGCAATTTCAAAAGCATTAAGAATATAATGAAAACAGTTATCCAGCCCCTTTTATGTCACAGATGAGGAAACAAAAGCTCAGAGAAGCATCCTGGCTGAAGTCACACAGAAAATTCAGTAACAGAATTGGCACTAAGACAGATATTTGCACCAATCTAACAACAGGGCTTTTACCTCTTGCTACACTGCCTCCTCTAGTAAAAGAGTTAAGTTCTCAGATAATATAACAGTTAATAAAAATTATACATGATACATTTAATCCCAAGTATCATGCCAGACCCAAGTTAATACGCAAATACAATTTCAATGGATCTTACCAGGTGAAAATCGAATATCTGAAATCATATCTTTTCTGTGATGAAAAGACACAAGATCCTCTAAAGTATCTGCATTTGCCATTAAGAAGCTTCCATCGTTGAGACCTACGGCTAAAGCTTTACCATCAGGAGAAAAACAGCAACACCTCCCACCTGAAAGAGAAAGAGTGTATTAGGCAATTCCCGCCCCCCCCCTTTTTTTAAAGTATGGGCCAGGTGTGGTGGCTCATGCCTATAATCCAAGCACTCTGAGGAGCTGAGGCAGGAGGACTGCCTGAGGCCAGGAGGTTAAGACCAGCCTGGGCAACATAGCAAGACCCCATCTCTACCAGTAGACAGAGTAGGGTAAGGGGCAAGGGGTAAAGGACAAGGGGCAAGGGGGAAGAAAGAAGAGGGAAGGGAAGACAGGTATGTAAGTAAATAAATAAATAGACAGGCATGGTGGCACACACCTGTAGTCCCATTTACTCAGGAAGCTGAGGTGGGAGGACTGTTTGAGCCCAGGAGGTTGAGGGTGCAGTGAGCTATGATTGCACCACTGTACTCCAGCCTGCATTACAGAGTGAGACCTTGCCTCAAAAAAAAAAAAAAACACACAGAAAAAAAAAACAAGGATTTGCTAAAAGAATCTATTATTTCAAAAAGGTGTGCCTCTTATTTGGGCTCAAATAATATTCAAAAAAGAATCAGAGAGATACCAGATGAAAGTTTTCCTATAGAAGTCAATGGTATGGAATTCTAAGCAGGAATGAAACTCACTTCTGAATACAACAAAAGCAAGTACTGATATTTACCTTAAAAGAAATTAAGTTGATGAAAACTAATGAGATTTTAATTAACATAAAAAGCCAATGATATACGTGGAAGTTTTTTGCAGAGTAGGTTTTACCTTTGTAGCTCCTTTCCAAAAAAACAGAAATCTAAGAAATAAGTCATCTTTATAAAATGATTTTTTTTTTTTGAGATGGAATTTCCCTCTTGTTGCCTAGGCTGGAGTGCAATGGCGTGATCTCAGCTCACTGCAACCTCCGAATCCTGGATTCAAGTGATTCTCCTGCCTCAACCTCCCAAGTAGCTGGGATTACAGGCATGTGCCACCAGGCCTGGCTACTTTTGTATTTTTAGTAGAAATGGGGTTTCACCATGTTGGTAAGGCTGGTCCCAAACTTCTGACCTCAGGTGAACCGCCTGCCTCCGACTCCCAAAGTGCTGGGATTACAGGCATGAGCCACACTGCCTGGCCTATGAAACTATTTTTAAAAATCTGATAATAGGCCATTATTAACAGTAGCAAGATATATCTATCTATATAAGTTTCAGAACCATATATGAAATGGTAATTTTATTAATGATAAAATTAATATCATTCATTAATGTCAATGATGTTAACATTAATTAGTAAAACTAAGGGTTAGTGCTGCACTGATAAACACAAAAAAGACTTACCCTAACAGCAAGGGTTGCAGCAAACATATTCAAAAACCCTAAGGATTTTGGTATCTTGTATGAAATCTGATGAGGAAAGGATGAGGTATATATAGAATGAAAAGTTATAGAGTAAATTGAGAACAAGTAGTCATTTAATTATCAAGCACACATTGGAAATGAAGAAATCTAACGTATGATTTCTCAGATTTGAGAGTCAAGAGATGATGGTGACCTGGAGCAGGGTGGCAGCAGTGGAGGTGATAAGATTTGGATATATTTCAAAGACAGAGCTGGTAGAACTTTGACCAACTGGCTGTGGGGTAAAAGGCATCAAGGGCATGGTTTTGCTTGAGTGGTGATGCCATTTACTGAGATGGGATAAACTAGAGGAGCAACCAATGCTTAGCTCTGTACAAATTAAGTTAAAGATGCCTATGAGAAGTTCAAGTGAAGACATGAAGGAGACAATTTAATATATGAATCCTTTTCAGGAGCTCAAGGGAGAAGAACAGACGAGATATAATATGGGACACAGTCGCACACAGATAGTAGTTACAACCATAAACTGGTTAAGAGTTTGTTATTAATTGGTTGCCTCTCAGTTCCAAATCCAGCCTTCTTTTTTCTGCTACGTGACCCTGAAACTGGATGCTGTAGTATGTTTTCTCTTGCTAGTTGACTTGAATTTTGCCAGTAGATACACTGGAGGGACACTGCAAGACCAAAGCACAAGGAAAAGACTTCTTCCCTCTTACCATGTGCTGGAGCTAGAGGGTCAACGGAGGGTCCATCCTTCCCCTCCATGAGGTTAATTCCTCATTAGTCCTATGGGTTGCAGCTGCTTGGAGTTGCTACTTCTGAGTTGCATATGAAAAATCTATTCAAACATTCTTACCTCCCTAAGCTTTTAGATTCATTCCTCTCCATCGGGTGTCAGCCCATGGGTGACACCCCTTAGAATCCTCTTTTATGCCTTTTAGTAGTTAACCACCTTTAATTAGTTAACAAGTCGTATTAAATTTTCTGTTCAAATTACTGGGGGTAATTTCTGTCTCTTGACAGATAGAGAATTGGTACTGAAGTGGTCTCCGGAGAGAGACCATCAAAGATGGATTGGCTTAGTTATGCCTTTGGGCTTGAGCACAGTGCTGGGCCCTTACCAATGGGAAATGGAATGCTAACAACACAAGGTATACATTGGTATCACAATTAATCAAGTTATCTCCTGTTGTTGATTATGATAAAGTGTCTACTGAGGTAAGTGTCTACTGAGCTAAGCACCTTGGGAGCCCATAAGGCTGCTGCCCTTAGCATTACCATAGTGATGATGATAAGGACTGTGGTGTGCAATAGATTTTACTGACAGTGTGGAACATTTACAGAAAGAAGTAAAACTCGGGTCCTTAAACTATGAGCATGAGTTGTGGTCTCAGTAGAGAATGCTTCCATGGCAAGTCTAAAACAATGTTTGGCATCTTAAATCCACAGGACTGATATTACTAAACATTAAACACAAATTTAATTGTGTGAGTTGCAAATTTACAATGTCAATTGAATTGACAGCCTCACCAAGTTCTTTATGCGAAAGTTAAGGCATTAATTGGGCACTCTGAAACTTGGAATGGGGATATCTGGTTGGACTTAAATTAAGCTGAGAAACTCAAACTTCTGTTATTCTGAGTCTCACTTTCCAGTGCAAATAGCTTGCTTTCCCTGTGTCTGAGAAGGCTGACCTTCTGGGGCAGTTGCCCTGCAGGGAAATGCTCATCTTTCTGAAGAATTACCACAACCCCTCCTTTGCTGTCACTACTCATAACGTGGGTCAAACTGCAGCATACTCTAGGACAGAGATCAGCAAACATTTTCTTAAATAACAAAATAGTAAATATTTTCAACTTTGTGTGCCACACGGTCTCTGTCACAAATACTAAGCTCTGCTATCATAGTGTGAAAGCAGCCCTAGATGATACATAAATGAATGAGCATGGCTGTGATCCAATAAAACTTTATTTACAAAATCAGGAAGTGGGCTGGCTTTGACCCATGGGCTGACACCTCATGGAGAGGAATGAACCTAAAAGCTCAGGGAGGTAAGAATGTTTGAATGGATTTTTCATATGCAACCTGCACATCCATCCCCCAACTACATCCCCAAGAAAGTCTAGAAAATAGTCCCTTCACTAATGCATTGAAAAATATATTAAGGGCAGCATCTGCATCTCAAAAAGCTCTATGACTGTTCTCATACATAAGTCAGCAATGACCATAGTACAAATTTGTCCAACCTGCGGCCCATGGGTGGCATGCAGACCAGGATGGCTTTGAGTATGACTCAACACAAATCCATAAGCTTTCTTAAAACATCATGAGCTTTTTTTGTGATTTTTAAAAACTCATCAGCTATCATTAGTGTTAGTGTATTTTATGTGTGGCCCAAGACAATTCTTCTTCCAATGCGGCCCAGGGAAGCCAAAAGATTGGATACCCCTGCCACAGGAGATGTTGCCATTGGCCCAGCTTTCCTGATTTAACAGAGATAATCATGGAGAATCGGAGGCCAAGTAGCAGCATTTAACCAACCCACCTCTGGATTGTAAAGGTAGATGCTTTTACAGAAAAAGACAGCAGGAATGTACTGATAATCACAATGTTTTAGCCTGTAGAGATTTCTGTTGGTGGCTAATGAATCACATTTATTTAGGAATGAACTAGATGCGTAGGCTACTAGATGAATGTTTGATTTGTATAATAGAGAAACCTCCATACCTGGTGACTAGAAACCTGACTCAAATTAAATCACCATAACGAGAATCATAGAGTCTCAGTTTTCACACCTAAGCCAATTCATATACTCAGAGCCCCTTGATTGAAGAAAAGGCCAGCCAATGAGGAAGGACCCTGTAGCACTACCACAAGTATATAATATCTTTCTTTGAGGACTCTGTAGCCACTTACTATTATAGAATGACTGTGAACTGGGGAAATTGAAATACTCAAATTTTCAAGGATTACCAGACACTAGACATAGGCTCTAAATTATAATTCTTGGGAACACAAAATGTTGCTGCTGTATACCAGTCAAAATGGGAGCTTATGGTGATCCTGTGACAGATGGAGTCTTAAGCCAAGTTTGAATCACAGTAGGCCAAGATGGTTTGTGGAACGCATCCAATTCCTGAATTAAAATAGGTATATGTGGCAACTGGTAGACTCCTCCACATTGGCTCTACAATCCATGTGGTAAGAGTCATTACAATAAGAACTAAGTGAAAACCCCTGGAAATTCTCCTCCCTTCCAAGGCAATAAACCAGAAACAAAACCTCAAGCCTGAGAATCACAAAAATCAGCAATACCACCACAGACTTGAAATGTGCAGGAGTCTGAATACCTACCACATTACCATGTAAACTTGCCTGTTGGGTCTATGCTGAAATCAGACGAATTTTAGTTAATAACTGTGGATAATAATCAGATGGTGACTCCAATTGAAAGCTGTTCTTCTAAATGTAGTATCTGTCCTGGAACAAATCAATACAGCCCCTAGCATTTGTTGTGCAGCTACTGCCCTGGTTGTTTTTTCTCCGTGTCAATTTGTAAGGATCAGTAGATGCTATTTGTCTTTACCTGGCTTATACCTGAGTACACCTTCAAAGCCTTGCCTCAGGACTATTTTCAACTCTCTGTTCTCTGCCATAATACCATCCACAGATATCCTTGACATTCCACAAACCATTTATATGGCCCACTACATTGATGACATTATGCTGAGTGGATTGCCGAACAGAGAGCAACAAGTACTTTAGAAACCTTAGTAAGATATGTGAATCAAGAGAGTGGCAGATAATCCCCTACAAAAATTCAGGGATCTGCCACCTCAGTGAAGTTTCTAGGTGTCCAATGATCTGATGTATGTCAAGATATTCCATCCCATGTGAAAGATAAGTCACTGTACCTGCCATTGCCTACTGTGAACAAAATGAGCAAAATGCTTGGTAGGTCTTTTGAAAGCAACATATACCACATTGAGTGGTTGCTTCTACCCATCTATCAAGTCACTTAAAAGGCTTCCAGCTTCCAGTGAAGACTAGAGCAAAATAAGGCAAGCTAATCTTCCACTTGGACCTATGATCCAGCAGATCCAATAATACTCAAAGTGTGTATGGTAAATAGCAATGCTCTATGTATCCTCTGGAAACTACCAAAGGAGAATCACACTGCAGAACTGTAGGACTTAAGAGCAAATCTATGTCCTCTTTATAGATAATTATTTTCCTTTTGAGAATCAGCTTCTTGCTTGCTACCAGCCCTTATTAGAGAGGAAATGCCTAACTACAGGGTATCAGGTAACTGTGTGTCCTGAGCTTCCTATCATGAACTGAAAGTTACATGACTAACCAAGCCAGAGACTGGGTGTGCACAACAGCAATGTATCAAATGGAAAAGACCAAACTTGAAAGATCTGGAAGTTACAAGTAATTTACATGAATAGGTGCCTCAAAATTCTTTTAAAAATTCTTGCTGCAATGCCTCTTTCCTGTCTCGGTCTATATCTGTGGCCTCATGGGTGTTCCTTATTATCAGTTCACTGAGGAAGAAAAAATTGTGAGTCAGACTTAAGTTTCTATTGATATGTTGGTACCTACTTGAAAGTATTACAGCCCCATTCAGGAGTGACCCCCCAAAAAACAGCATTGTAGGTAAAATCTCCCAGTGGGCAGCGCTTCAAGCAGTCTATTTGGTTTTCCACTTTGAAGTGAGAGATGATCGCATGTACAGATTTACACTGGTTCATTAGTAATGGCTAACTGAATGATAGGGACTTCGTAGAAACAGGAATAAAATATTGGAGGCTAGAAAATAGATGTGTGGATGCAATTCTCAGGGGACAGGCTATGAAGATTTTGTGTCCTAGAAAATACTCATCGAAGTATCCAATACAGAGGAGGCTCTCAATAATCAGATGAACATGATACTCTCTGAGGATATCAGTCAGCCTCTTTTCCTAGCTACCTAGCACTTGCCCAGTGGGCTCTCAGTGGTGGCAAGGGCAGAGTCTATGACTGGGCTCAAAAATGTGGACTTCATGGCAAGGCTGATCTTGCTGTCACTACTGCTGAGTGTCTAATCTATTAATAGAAAAGACCAATGGAATCTCTGATATGACACCATTCCCCCAGGGAGACCAGCCAGCTAACTGATGGGATGCTAGTTACACTGGATCTCTTCCATTATGGAGGAGACAAAGATTTACACTCAGCAGAATAGACAGGAATTCTGGATTACTTTCCCTGCTCATAATGTTTCTACTAGCATCATCATCCATGGACACACAGGATGCCTTAACTATCATCATAGAATTCACACTTCTGACAAAGAAATTCACTTCATAGCAAAGAATGTATAGCATTAGGCTTGTGCCCATGGAATTAACTGGTTTTATCACATACCCCCATTTCCCAAAGAAAGCTGCTGACAGAATGGCTAAATGAAGACTTATATATGGCACCATTTGGGAAACAACACCTCAAAAGACTAGGTATCTGTTTTACAGGGTGCAGTATAAGCTCTGAATCATAAACCATTATACAGTGCTGTCTACCTCACAGCCAGAATTCAGGGGTGTGGAAATCAAAAGGTGAAACTGAGAGTGGCCCTTCTCACTATTATATCTAATAATCAATTTGCACAATTTTGTTTTGCATCCTGGTAACTCTGAACCCTATTGATTGAGAGCATTAGCTCCCAAGAGCAGGAGGAATGCTTCTACTAGGGGACAGAACAATAGTTCCATTGTATTGGAAGGTGAGACTGCCACCTAGCCATGGTGGGCTCCTTATGTCACTAAACCAACAGGAAAAGAATGAAGTTATTTCTCTTCTGGCTGGTGTGACTGATCCTGATCACAAAGTGGAATTGAGTTGCTGCTACATAATGAAAGCAAAGAGGGCTACGTCTGGAACCAAGAGGATTTGCTGTGACACCTCTTAGTCCCTCCATGACCAATGGTAAAGCTTAATGGAAAATGACAGCAAACAGGGGAAAAGGGGCATTTCTTCAGATGCTTCAGTAATGAAGGTTTGGGTTACCCCACCGGTTACATCATCACAACCACCTGGGGTTGTGGCTAAGGACAAGAACAATATGGAATGGTTAGCGCAAGAAAAAAGTCATAGATATTAACTACAGCCTTATGACCAGTTGTAGAAATAAAGACTATACTAACTTTGCATAAGTGTTACATGTATATCTTTATTTGTATATATTAACTATTTTACTTTTCTCTCCTTTTTCTCCTTAATACTTTACACGAGTTTGTTGGAGGTTAACTTTAAATTTTGTGTAAAAGAATATAAGACCGTGACTAAATCTGAGAATAACTGATATAGTCAGCAATGTATACAATGACTGTTGGAACTGTATGTCTTCTCTCTTTAGGGGTAAGAACTACTTCACTTGTACCAAGGGTAGCTGCATCTCTTTGGGTAGAAACATAAGGTTAGTTCTGTGATTGTACTGAAGTTCAAATGTATGTATAAAGGTTCTTGTGGATGCTGACTAGCCAGAGGGGAAGACCGTGCTGGTTATTAATTTACTGCATCTCACTTCCAAATCCACCACTTTGGGCCTCACAGACTTTTTTACTAGCTTGCCAGTAGAGGGAGCTGGAAAGACACTACAAGGCCAAAACAGAAGTGACTCTCCTCTTTCAGTGTGCTGTTTTACCAACAGAGCCAGGGCACTGGCATGAAGGGGACCTGATAGCATTCACCACAGTGGCAGCCCCAACTGCCTCTTCCAACAAGTTTCTCCACCATCACTGTAATGCTCTAATGATTGAGCAGCAGTTTGCAGACTTCAGTAAGATTCTCTGGCAGTAGTCCTCACAGTTCAATGACTTTTGCCCTAGTTTAAGCTCTTCACCAAGCAGTGGTTCTGACCATTCAGCTCTGGCCTGCTGCCTCTGGCAAGCTTCTCCTTCACCAAGTGACTGCTCTCACTGTTCCACTGAGGGCTGCACCCTCTGGCAAGCTTTTTTGCCACAAGCTCACTGAATGTTCCGGTGGCAGTTGAGTTTAAGCAAAGATTAACATAGTAAGTATCCTTTTAAATTCATAGTTGAGATCACTGAAAAATATGAAAAATATTCTAGTTACCAACAATAAAAGGGGAGCAGAAAACCAGAGTAAAAAAGCCACATTTGGAAGGGGAGGGGCCAAGAAGGCCAACTAGAAACAGTTGTGATCAGAGGCTCCCACCAAGAAGACTGAAAACGGCAAGTGAATCCTACACCGGCAACTGAGGTATCCAGGTCCTCTCACTAAGACTGACGAGGTGGTCGGCATGACCCATGCAGAGTGAGGAAAAGCAGGGTGGAGCCACAGCCCACCCGGGAGCCATGACAGCCCACCTGGGAGCTGCATGGGACAAGGGGAGCTCCCACTCCCAGCCAAGAGAGGCAGTGAGTGATTGTGTTATCCCGCATGGGAAACCACACTTTTTCCACGGATCTGTGCAACCTGTGAATCAGGAGATCCCCCTCATGAGCCCACGCCACCAGTTCCTTGAATCCCAAGCACAGAGCTGCACAGATTCTCAGTGGCCACTTAGCTAGAGACTGTCTAAGACTACCAAGTTCCTGGGGCAGGGGGCGGCTGTCATGACTTTGGCTGCCTGCTGCCTCAGAAGACTGAGCTCCCTGGGGGAGGGCAGCAGACATCACTGCAGCTCCAGTCTGCCATTTCTCCTCTGCGGGTGCCTGGGAAAATGGTCAGTTTAGACCCAGGAGGAATTCACCACAGTGCAGCACAGAGGCTGTGGCAGATGGTGGCCAGATTGCCTCTTTAGGTCGGACCCTGACCATACTCCCTTACTGGGTGGGGCCTCCCTGCAGGAATTTCAGCAACTCCAGGCAGAAGTTTGCAGACAGAACTCTAGTCTCCCAGGGACTGAGCTGAGCACCGTGGTCTCCATGGATCAGCAGACTTAGTCTTTCCCTCTGCCAACTGTGAGGAATCTGGGCAGTCAGGATGAGTGGGATTCCCCTCAGTGTAATGCACCCCCTCTGCCAAGGGGTAGTCAGAGTGCCTTCATTAAGTGGGTCCTGGATCTTGTGCCTCCTGACTGGGGAGACCACCCCAACAGGGGTTGCTAGACACCTTATACAGGGGCGTTCCCACTGGTATCAGTTCAGTGACCCTCTGAGTCAAAGATCCCAGGGCAAGGAGCAGGCAGCTACCTTTACTGTTTTGCAACCTCCACTGATGACACCTCCAGGTGTGGAGGGACCTAGGCAAAGAAGGTCTGGAGTGGACCTCCAGCAAATCTCAACTGGAAGAGCAAGAGGAGCCTGACTGTTAAAAGAAAAACACGCCAGGCATAGTGGCTCATGCCTGTAATTCCAGCACTTTCGGGAGGCCGAGGCAGGTGGATCATGAGGTCAGGAGTTCAAGACCAGCCTGGCCAAGATGGTGAAACCCTGTCTCTAATAAAAAATACCAAAAAATTAGCTGGGTGTGGTGGCAGGTGCCTGTAATCTCAGCTACTCGGGAGGCTGAGGCAGAGAATTGCTTGAACCCAGGAGGCAGCGGTTGCAGTGTGCCAAGATCATCTCACTGTACTCCAGCCTGGGTGACAGAGCAAGACTGTCTCAAAAAAAAAGAAAAAAAGAAAAAAAAGAAAAAGAAAAAAACAGCAACAACAAGAGCATCGACAAAAAAGCCCCCACAAAAACCCCATCCAAAGGTCAGCAGCCTCAAAGATTGAAGCTAGATAAACTAACAAAGGTGAGACAGAATCAAAGAACAAAATGCTGAAAACTCAAAAACCCAGAGTGCCTCTTCTCCTCCAAATTGACACAACACCTCTCCAGCAAGGGCACAGAACTGGGCAAAGGCTGAGATGCATGAACTGACAGAAGTAGGCTTTAGAAGGTGGGTAATAATGAATTTTGCTGAGCTAAAGGAACATGTTCTAACCCAATGCAAAGAAGCTAAGAACCATGATAAAACATTACAGGAGCTCTTAACCAGAATAACCAGTTTAGAGAGGCACATAAATGACCTGATGGAGCTGAAAAACACAACCAAGAATGTTACAGTGCAACCACAAGTATCAATAACTGAACAGACCAAGCAGAGGAAAGAATTTCAGAGCTTGAAGACTATCTTGCTGAAATAAGACATACATACAAGATTAGAGAAAAAAAAAAAGAAGGAAAAAGAATGAGCAAACCCTCTGAGAACTATGGGATTATGTAGAAAGACTGAACCTATGACTGACTGGGGCACCCAAATAGAACAAAGTTGTAAAACAAACTTCAGGATATCATCCAGGAGAACTTCTCCAACCTAACAAGACAGGCCAAAACTCAAATTCAGGAAACCCAGAGAACCCCAGTAAGATACTCCATAAGAAGATCAACCCCAAGATACATAATCATCAGATTCTCCAAGGTCAAAATGAAGGAAAAAAATGTTAAGGGCAGCCAGAGATAAAAGTCAGGTCACCTACAAAGGGGAGCCCATCAGACTAACAGCGGACCTCTCAGCAGAAGCCCTAAAAGCCAGGAGAGACTGGGGGCCAATATTCAACATTCTTAAAGAATGTCCAACTTGGAATTTCATATCCAGCCAAACCAAGCCTCATAAGCGAAGGAGAAATAAAATCCTTTTCAGACAAGCAAATGTTGAGGGAATTGGTCACCACCAGGCGTGCCTTGCAAGAACTCCTGAAGGAAGCACTAAATATGGAAAGGAAAAAGTGTTACCAGCCACTGCAAAAACACACTGAAGTACAAAAATCAATGACACTATGAAGCAACTACACTATGTGTGCAAAATAACCAGCTAGCATCATGATGACAGGATCAAATTCACACATAACAATATTAATCTTAAATGGAAATCAGCTAAATGCCCCTAATTAAAAGACAAGGAATGGCATGCTGGATAAAGAGTCACAACCCATTGGTGTGCTATATTCAAGAGACTTATCTCATATGTAAAGACACATACAGGCTCAAAATAAAGGGATGGAGGAAAATTTACCAAGCAAATGGAAAGCAGGAAAAAGCAGGGAGTGCAATCCTAGTTTCTAACAAAACAGATTTTAAACCAACAAAGATCAAAAAAGACAAAGATGGGCATTATATAATGGAAATGAGATCAATTCAACAAGTAAAGCTAACTATCCTAAATATACATGCACCCAGTACAGGAGCACCCAGATTCATAAAACAAGTTCTTGGAGACCTACGAAGAGACAACTTAGACTCCCACATAACAGTGTGAGACTTTAACACCCCACTGTCAACATTAGATCATCAAGACAGAAAATTAACAAAGATATTCAGGACTTGAACTCAGCTCTGGATCAAGTGGACCCATGAAACTACCATTGACATTCTTCACAGAATTAGAAAAAAACTACTTTAGAATTCATATGGAACCAAAAAAGAGCCTGTAAAGCCAAGACAATGCTAAGCCATAAGAACAAAGCTGGAGGCATCATGATAACCCAATTTCAAACCATACTACAAGGCTACAGTAACCAAAACAGCAGGGTACTAGTACAAAAACAGACACATAGACCAAGGGAATAGAATAGAGATCTCAGAAATAAGACCACATATCTATGACCGTTTGATCTTTGACAAACCTGACAAAAACAAGCAATGGGGAAAGGATTTTCTATTTATTTATTTGTTTGTTCGTATTTTTTCTGAGACAGAATCTTGCTCTGTCTCTCAGGATGGAGTGCAGTGGCATGATCTCGGCTCACTGCAACCTTCACCTCCTGGGTTCAAGCAATTCTCTTACCTAAGCCTCCCAAGTAGCTAGGACTACAGGCACACACCACCACACCTGGCTAATTTTTGTATTTTTAGTAGATACAGGGTCTCACCATATTGGTCAGACTGGTCTCAGACTCCTGAGCTCACGCAATCTGCCCACCTTGGCCTCCCAAAGTGCTAGGATTACAGGCATGAGTCACCACACCGGCCAGATTTCCTATTTAATAAATGGTGCTGGGAAAACTGGCTAGCCAAATGCATAAAACTGAAACTGGATCCCTTCCTTACACCTTATACAAAAATTGACTCAAGATGGATTAAAGACTTAAATGTAAAACCCAAAACTATAAAAACCCTAGAAGAAAACCTAGGCAATACCATTCAGGACACAGGTACAGGCAAAGATTTAATGATGAAAATGTCAAAAGCAATTGCAACAAAAGCAAAAATTGACAAATGGGATCTAATTATAATAAAGAGCTTCATCACAGCAAAAGAAACTATCATCAGAATGATGAAGTAACCTACAGAATGGGAGAAAACTTTTTGCAATCTGTCCATCTGACAAAGGTCTAATATCTAGAATTTACAAGGAACTTAAAACAAATTCACAAGAAATAATCCCATTAAAAGGTGGGCAAAGGACATGAGCAGATAGTTCTCAAAAGAAGACATTTATGCAGCCAAGAAACATTTAAAAAAAAGCTCAACATCACTGATCACTAGAGAAATGCAAATCAAAACCACACTGAGATACCATCTCACACCAGTCAGAATGGCGATGATTAAATAGTCAAGAAACAACAGATGCTGCTAAGGCTGTGGAGAAATAGAACACTTTTACTCTGTTGGTGGGAATGTAAATTAGCTCAAACATTGTGGAAGACAGTGTGGTGATTCCTCAAAGACCTAGAACCAGAAACACCATTTGACCCAGCAATGTCATCACTGAGTATATACACAAAGGAATAGAAATAATTCTATTACAAAGATACTTGCACACATACGTTCACTGCAGCACTATTCACAATAACAAAGACATGGAATCAACTCAAATGCCCACCAATGATAGACTGGAAAAAGAAAACGTGGTATATATACACCATGGAATACTACGCAGCCATAAAAAGTAACAAGATCATGTCCTTTGTGGGGACATGGATGGAGCTGGAAGCTATTATCCTCAGCAAACTAACACAGGAACAGAAAACCAAATACTGCATGTTCTCCTTTATAAGTGGGAGCTGAACAACAAGAACATAAGGATACAGGGAGAGGAACACACACTGGGGCCTGCTGGGGGGCAGGGGGGTGGGAGAGCATTGGGATAAACAGCTAATGCACATGGAGCTTAGTATCTAGGTGATGGGTTGACAGGTGCAACAAGCCATCATGGCACATGTTTTCCTATGTGACAAACCTGCACATCCTGCACATGTATCCCAGAACTTAAAATAACATAAAATAAAAAAAATTTTTTAAAGCCACGTCTGCCCTAACAGTATAGGAGACTAGTCTTGCACCTGAACCTCCTAGACAAAACTGGAATTCATGAAGGGACGTACATTAATTGTACTCATTACAGTACTAGCTTTCAAATTTTTATGTTAATTTTAGGTTCCAAAATACTCAGAGTGATAATCTAATACCATTATTTCCAAATTTTAAAAAAATGTTATCTCCGAATCATTAGCATCCAGAGTAAACATGGGTTATATAGTTTTTTGAAAAATTTTCTTCCCTCAAGTTTCACAGCGATAATAATGGTCAACTAAGCAAAATTGATACTGTGAGAAGAATTCTTACTCTAGTTTGAAGACTTTTTGAACAATGGAATATGAACACAGTATTGGTTTCCTAGAGGCTGTAACAAGTCACCACAAACTGTGTGTCCTAAAACAACAGAAATTCATTCTCTCACAGTTCTGGAGACTAGAAATCTGAAATCAAGATGTTGGCAGAGCTATGCTCTGTTGTGAAAGTTCTTGGGAATAATCCTTCCTTGTTCTCTCTAGCCTCTGGTGGTTGTAGCAATCCTTGGTGCTCCTTGGTTTATAGGTACATCACTCCAATCCTCTGCTTCCATCATCATGCTGCATTCTCCCAGTGTGTCTGTGTCCCTGTATCTTCACATGGCCTTCTTATAAGGACATCAGTCATTGGATTTAGAGCCCAACCAAATCTGGTATGCCTTTGCCTTAAGCTGATTATATCTGCTAAGACTCTATTTCTAAATGAGGACACATTCACAAGTACTGGGGGGTTAGAACTTCAACATATTTTTTCAGGGGGACACAACTCAACTCACAACAAATACAATAGTAATGAATTATAATTTCCTTCTATAAATCATAAATCTAAAGACAATGTAACCTGGAAATGTTTTCTTTAAAATAAATATTATATGGGTGCAGCACACCAACATGGCACAAGTATACATATGTAACAAACCTGCACATTATGCAAATGTACCTTAGAACTTAAAGTATAATAAAAAAATAAAATAAAATAAATATTATAGCTTGCTATCAAAAAAGGGGTTATAGCCAGGCATGGTGGCTCATACTTGTAATCTCAGCATTTTGGGAGGCCGAGGTGGGCGAATCACTTAGGGTCAGGAGTTCAAGACCAGCCTGGCCAACATGGTGAAACCCCGTGTCACTAAACATACAAAAATAAGCCGCCTGTGGTGGTGCACGCCTGTAGTCCCTGTTACTCGGGAGACTGAGGCAGGAGAATCGCTTGAACTCAGGAGGTGGAGGATGCATTGAACCAAAATCACGCCACTGCACTCCAGCCTGGGTGATAGAGCAAGACTCCATCTCAAAGAATAAAAATAAAAAATAAAAAAATAAAGGTGCTACAGTACCTACAAAAAAAACTTTTTCAAAAAAATGTCCTCGAAGCCATCAAACAAGAGATAGTATTATCTGATGATAAAAGAGTCATAGGAAATTTAGAACTGGATTATATTTATTTTTTCACCATTACTCTGATTAGTGTATAGAGTAGTGTAGAGTATAGTGTAGCATATAGTAAGGGCCTTTTAGGTCATTGGAAAAATTTGCTTAAAATTAATTACTTTTCAACTCAATAATAATATCATTAATAAACTTTGCCCTTCAAGGTTGCTTTAAAAGAAACATCAATTATTTTATTTCAGTGTTTTATGAGGAAACTTTCTTCATTTTTTACCTTGAGCCAGCCTGGGCAACATGGTAAAATCTCATGTTTACATAAAATACAAAAATTAGCTAGTAAAAAATTATTGGTAATAATTTATCAATAATTAAAATACTGCACAGCTATACTTACATTGTTATGATTTTGTCTTTTTATATTTCAATATACTAAACTAATATATTTAGTTTCACTAATTTTTACTTTAAATTTTTTTGACTCATGAATATCTTAAGAAATAAAATACAGATATTTAATTACATGCAATTTTTTTTGGCAAAAACTCTCCAAACAGCATATTGTCATTTTCTTCTAGTATTACAACCATATCTCAAGAGAAAAAAAGAGAAACGTTTTTTTAAAAATGTGTCTGGCAATAAAGACTTTACAAAAGAAGCTTATCTATCCTGGCCTGGGTTCTCCATAGAGGAGGAAAAATCATACTTGAGAATTCACAAACACGGTGGCTTTCACAAACCTTAGATTCAAATTTATACTGATTACATGATTTAAGTAATCCCAGTTAAATAAATTTTCAGTGGTTCTCGATGGTAGCACACAAGACACCTGAAGAGAGAAACACATAATCTCTACAGAAGCACACACCCTCGATCCAGACATCATGGGATTCCCATAGGTAAAGTCCAATCAAACATGAACTTACAATACAAATTTAAAATGCACAAGAAGGTGGACCACTAGGAGGGAGTCAGCAGAAAAAACAAACAAGCAAACAAGAAAACATCCAAAAGAATGGGAAGAAAAACACGGCATAATGAGATCCTTGGAGATAATTAGATTTTATATTCTTTATCTGAAATGAGTAGTTAAGATTAAAGATAGAAAAGAGTAAATCTAAAATATAAACAAGAAGTATGATATTAAAATATCTCAGGCAAACTTCTTGAAAACAAATAGAAGTTATAAAAGTGAAAATTATCAAAATTAACTAATGGGTAGGTTAAAAACAGATGGGAATGAACTGCTATAAAAAGAATTAAAAACTAGAATAAAGTTCTAAAAAATTACACAGATGCTACAGAGACAGACAGAAAACATGAGATGAGCAAGACGAGGACTAATAGTGTAGAATTAAAAAATAGAAAGTCCATTATAAACTCAGAATTGGCTGGGTGCCATGGCTCACACCTGTAATCCCAGCACTTTGGGATGCCAAGGTGGGCAGATCATGAGGTCAGGAGATCAAGACCAGTCTGGCCAAGATGGTGAAACCCCTTCTCTACTAAAGATACAAAAATTAGCCAGGCATGGTGGTGGGTGCCTGTAATCCCAGCTACTCGGGAGGCTGAGGCAGAATCACTTGAACCCAGGAGGTGGAGGCTGCAGTGAGTTGAGATAGCGCCACTGCACTCCAGCCTGGGTGACAGAGCGAGACTCTGTCTCGAAAAAATAAACAAACTCAGATTTGATTATAATTAAAACTTAAATCTGGAGGATATAAGTTTTGAACAGAAACTTTCCAATATGTATGGCCAGAAGCAGTGGCTCACACCTGTAATCCCAACACTTTGGAAGGCTGAGGCAGGTGGATCACCTGAAGTCAGGAGTTCAAGACCAGTTTGGCCAACATGGTAAAACCGCGTCTTTACTAAAAATACAAAAAATTAGCTAGACGTGGTGGCAGCTGCCTATAATACCAGCTACTTGGGAGGCTGAGCCAGGAGAATAGCTTGAACCTAGGAGGTGGAGGTGGCAGTGAGCCAAGATTACGCCATTGCACTCCAGCCTGGGCAACAAGAGTGAAACTCCATCTCAAAAAACAAAAGAAACTTTCCAATATGTCATTATATAGAAAAGTGCAAAAGGCTGGCAAAAATTTAGAAAGCATTTACTTCATGAACATTAAGAATATAAACATTAGGTTGGGCACAGTGGTTCACACCTGTCATCCTAGCACCTTGGGAGGCCAAGGCAGGCTTGAGCCAGGAGTTAGAGACCAGCCTGGGCAACATGGTAAAATCTCATGTCTACACAAAATACAAAAATTAGCTAGGTGTGGTGGTGCATGCCTGCAGCCCCAGCTATTCAGGAGGCTGAGGTGGGAGGATCACTCAGCTTGGCAGGTGGAAGTGGCAGAGATTGTGCCACTGTACTCCAGCCTGGGTGACAAGAGTAAAACACTGTCTCAAAAAAAAAAAAAAAAAAGATCATAATCACTAAGCCATGTTGCATTTTTATACTTCTTTAACTGATTGCCATAAAATTGAGTTGTTTGCTAGAAATTTTCCTATGACAAGCTACTTTAACTATAGTGAATTATTTTTTATAAAGTGTTAAGTCTCAGGATCATAAGAGATGTACATTCATTCGTTGAGGAAAACAGTATTTGCTTATTGAATGATTCAAAGAGATACTATGTTTTATAATATTTAATCCAGCATGACTTTAGTGATCTTGTTATAATTAACCAGTATAAAACCACACATATCCCTTTTAAGTTAAAATCTACCTGTTTTCCTCTTGAATCAATGATAAAAATTAAAATAAAGGTGAATATAGAAGAATATATATAAGTTTTTGACACAGGGTCTCGCTTTGTCACCTAGGCTGGAGTGCAGTGGCATGTTCATGGCTCACTGCAGCCTTGGCCTGCTGGGCTCAAGCAGTCCTCCTGCTTCAGCTCCCCAAGTAGCTGGGACTACAGATGCATGCCACCACGCCCAGCTAATTTTTGTATTTTTTTGTAGAGACAGGATTTTTCCACTCCTGAGCTCGAGCAATCTGTCCACCTTGGCCTCTCAAAATGCTGAGATTACAGGCATGAGCCACCATGTCTGGCCCTTACGAAAAATATTTAAAAACAAAAGTATAGAATCATGAATTTTCTATACAACCTAACGTAAAGATCTTGTCCTAGAAGGAGCCACTAACACTAGCAGACAATTTTTTAGTACTAATGTAAGACATACATCCACAGATTCGGAAAGCACAACAAATCCTAAGCAGCATACATGAATTCAGAGACATGGATGATGTTATTAAACTACAGAACTGCAGAATAAAGTAAAAGAGAGAAGTGGAAACAAGAAGACTCATATATTTCAACCAAGAACTCCAGAAGCAGTTGTATTAGCATTTAAGAATGAGAGTAAAAAATCAAAATATGCTCAGACTAGTGGTATACTAAGGTCAGGGTGGTTGTAACAGTTTATTCTAAGTGGTAATATGCTGCCTATAGAGAACTTTTAAATAATAATAATAAAACTGAACAAAATTAATCTGCTTTTAGGAACAGTGATAAAATACTTTTGCTGCCGGGATAGACCACTTCCACCATTCTGCCCTTGATAAACCACTGATTCAGACAAAAGGAACTAAGTAAATTTCTAACAAATCTTTCATTAAAGAAATTCTAAGGTAGGAAAAAGAAAATGATAAAAGCAAAAAGTATGATATCCAAGAAGAAAAGGTAAACAAAGAAATGTATAAGCACAAAAAACCCTGAATAAACAATGACTGAATAAAACAATAATAATAACAATTGAAGGGTGTTGCTGAGGGTAAAAAAAATTCAAAGCTGGACATCAATAACTAAAAAAGGGGAGGACAGTGACCAGAGTTCAAGTGTTCTAGAGACTGTGATAAACTTTAGATTATTAGTTGTTTATACATTAAATACTTAACAGTAACTCTAAAAGAGAATAGACCATGACTTTTAAGTCAACAGAAGAATTACAATTCATGCTACCTATCTTCAAACTGGCCTTTACTGTGGTTGGATAATCCTTTCCTTCATCTGTTGATGATATCTATCTATCTATCTATATATATTTGCTTTTTCTTTTTTGAGACAGGGTCTCATTCTGTCCCCTAGGCTGGAGTGTAGGAACATGATCTCTGCTCACTGTAACCTCTGCCTCACAGGTTCAAGAGACCCTCCCGCCTCTACCTCCCAAGGACCTGGGACTATGGGCATGTGCCATCATGCCTGGCTAATTTTTGTACTTTGTGTAGAGACAGAGTTTCGCCATGTTGCCCAGGCTGGTCTTGAACTCCTGAGCTCAAGTGATCCTCCTGCCTCGGCCTCCCAACATGTGCTGGGATTACAGACGTGAGCCACCATGCCCAGCCTTGCTATCTTATTTTTTACAGTAACTATTCCCAACTTTTGCAACTAGCACTCTTCCTATAGTATCCTCTCCTATAACATTCCCTGCCACTTTGCTAAGAAACTCAAAGCTGCCCATATATCTTCAACTACCCTAGGTTAATAGTAACAGCTTTGCTCCTATAATTGAGCCTTGCCCGTCTCTCTACCCTGACAGCTTCATCTGCCTCCTACAAATGGACTAAGTTCTATTTACAATATCCTTCCCTCAACTGTCTACCCTCAACTGTCTACCCTCTTAGTTTCCAGTTCTTTTTTGATTTTATTTTTAGTCCCCACTATGCCTTAGAAAAGTTTCCATTTCTAAATTATGTATAATCCATAGTCACAAAGGAGAGAAACACTTAGCTTCTGTTTACTTCCTATATTCTTTATTCAACAAGTTATTGGAAATTTGCTCACTTTAGACATGATGATAGGAGGTCCCATAAAGCAAAGACTGAGTACAATTACGTTTCTCTACGTGGCACCATGAGCAAGTAGACGTTGAATAAATATTTCAACATATTTAAAGTCTTTTTAAAATGTGCCTAGTTTTGCTTTCTTATATTTGTAAAGCTTAGAAAACGTGACAGCTTAATCTATGTTCAAGTCTGAGAGCCTCTTACCCTTTTTCAGCTTCCGGACAGCCAACATACAATGACTAGGAGAGAGATCCCATATTCTTAAGGTTTTATCATCACTTACAGTAGCACAGATGGGCAGATAAGGGTGTGTAGCTAAACCCCATACCTCTCCTTCCATGTGTCCCTATAAAGAAAACATAGGATCAATTTAGTGTATGTCTGTGTGTATTTATACACAGTTTTATTTAGAATAAAGCTAAAGATAACATTCAATAATATATGAAAATAGATAGGATACTGAATAGTGAGTAAGTCTAATAAAACTTTTCTGTTTATCTTTGGGAAACACAATAAAATATCTCTGTAACAACTTTAGCTCAGCAATTACAATATAATCAAGTGACAATTAAAGTTAGCTTGTAATCCTAAAACATTCTCTGGGTGGAGAGAATAGGAATCGGCTGCTCTGGAATGTTAGTAATTGCCACACAGGAGGCACTTTCCTGCATGAGAGAGTGAGGAGCTCCACAGACCTGCTCACCAGTGAAACTAGTAAAAATCAATTTAAAAAAAACACAACCATTTAAAGTCTCTGAAAATAGTTCCAAGGAGATGCAACAAAGGAAGGAACATTTATTCAAGAAAATCTGCTAAAATTTATTAAGAGCAGTGAGAGTCTATGGTATTTAAACTGAGATCCACTTCCTTCCTCTCTCCTCATCTAGATGGAAACTCCGAGACTGATGCAACCAAGAACACTAGGCTCTCTCTCCTTGCAGCTCCCGCTCAGAGTGCTATCTGCCCAGGCAGGGCAGGATGTCAGCATTTCTCATCCTGCCCTCAGTCTCCTGTTGCTGAGGCTAAATTCTTATTGAGTTCAGCTGACAGATGGGAGATAGCTTCTGCCCAGCCCCTCCTCCAGATGGAGGCTCTACTTTGGATATGGTGCCTCTGAGAATAATGGGGTCCTGGTGGTAACTCAGGAACAGGTGAGACTACTGTCCACTGTCCCCTCTCCCCTTACCAAGTACTCAGGGTCTAAAGCCTGAAATACTCAAAGATAAGGATTCCATTGACCTCACTCTCAACTCCAGAGAGCCCTAGTTCAGAGATTTTTGCCTGGAGGGAGAGGCAATCCAGAAAACCAGATAGCTCCTAATCTCTTCTCAAAGGAACTGACTTCATTTACAGAGGAGTGTGAAAAAGCTCATGCATAAGTATGCTCTCAAAAATGGTGAAAATTGTTTTGAAAATTTCTTAACTATTCTTGAATATTTTTTCTTCTATATGGTTTTAATATGTTTCCAGAATTTGTAAAAAAAAAAAAATCTAATAAAAAGTAATTGGAAGGAGACTGGTAGGCTCATTGGAAATATAGGCTAAACCATAGGCCAGCTAGCTTGTCCAAGAGAACCAGCTGGGAGGAGCCTGCTTGGAGTCAGAAACAAACCTCAAACACTAACCTTGGGAAGTATCCCTTTAAAGGAACCTGAATTTGATTGGTTTAGCCTGTGGTACAATTTATACCTGAGAAAAATGTTGAAAACTGAAAACAATAGAGCAATAAGCTAGCAATTAAAGGAGTTTAACAGTTGGGTGTGGTCTGGGAAAGAGACAAAGATGAGGGAACCCTTCCTGAATTGTATTATAAAGTCATTATTACCCTGATATTAAAGCCTGATTTCTTGTGATATCAAAGATATCACAAGAAAACTAAAGACCAATATCCCTTATAAATATTGATGCTAAAATCCTCAGCAAAATACTGGCAAACCAAATCCAATACATATAATAAATTAGATACCACAACCAAGTGGGATAATTGACAAATCCCTCCCCATCTATGATGAAAATGCTCCACAAACTTGGAATAAAAGGGTAGTAACTCCTCAACTTAAACTTAGTAAGGAGCATCTATGAAAAACCCAAGTTAACATTATACTCAATGGTGGAGGACTAGATGCTCTCACTCTAAGACCAGGAACAAGACAAGGATGTTCTGTTCTCACCACTTACATTTAACAGTGTACTGGAGGTTCTAGTCAGGACAATGGGACAAAAAAAAGAAACAGCAAGCATCCAGATTGGACAAGAAGAAGCAAAACTATGTGTATTTACAGATGACATAATCTTGTATACAGAAAATCCTAAATAATCCACTGTAAAACTATCAGAACTAATAAATGAGGTCAGCAAGTTTACAGGTTATAAGGTTAATGTGAAAATCTACTGCATTTTGATACAGGAGAAATGAATAATATTCCATCAAAACTAAGAAAACAATTGTATTTATAACAGCATTAAAAATAATGAAAGTTAAAAATAAATTTAACAAAATGAGTGCAACATCTATACACTGAAAACTACAATACACTCAGAAAAAGTTAAAAGAAGATCTAATTAAATAGGGAGCTTATCCCATGTCCATGGACTGAAAGACTTAATGTTATGATGGCACTACTCCCTAAACTGATCCATGGAATAATGCTGTTACAACCACTGTACAGTTTGTTGTTGTTATTGTTAAATATATGTAAACACTTCTGTAGGGTATACATATTCCTATATTGTAATTACTATCATTTTATAATATTTTTATTTCTAGCATGGAGAGTTTCTCAAAGCTTTCTTAACTATTCTTGAATATTTTTTCTTCTATATGGTTTTTAATGTCTTTCCAGAATTTGTAACAAATCTAATTAAAATTTTGATTGTGATTAAATTTATAAAACTTATTTCTTTTATTCTTTAGTAAAATCTTACAGTTTTCTTAACACAGGTCGAGTATATTTTTAGCTATATTTATTCCCCGTTACTGTATTTTTTGTGTGTGTGAGTACCATTCTTTTAAAGAAATGAGGTCTCCCTCTGTCACTCAGGCTGCCATGCAGTGGTGGAATCATAGCTCACTGCACCCTTGAACTCCTGGGCTCAAGTGATCCTCCTACATTAGCCTCCTGAGTAGCTGGGACTACACATGTGTGCAAGAAAACCCAGGTAATTTTATTTTATTTAGAGGTGTGTGGGGGGGGGTCTCACTATGTTGCCCAGGCTGATCTTGAACCCTTGGCTTCAAGTGATTCTCCCACCTCAGCCTCCTAAGTAGCTGGGATTATTGGCATGAGCAACTGCACCTGGTGCAAGTAACATTTTATTTATTTATTTATTTATTTATTTATTTATTTATTTATTTATTGAGAGGGAATCTTGCTCTGTTGCCCAGGCTGGAGTGCAGTGGCACGATCTTGGCTCACTGGAACCTCCACCTCCCAGGTTCAACCAATTCTCCTGCCTCAGCCTCCTGAGTAGCTGTGATTACAGGTGCCTGCCACCATGCCTGGCTAATTTTTGTATTTTTAGTAGAGACGGAGTTTCACCACATTGGCCAGGCTGGTCTCGAACTCTGACCTGTGATCCACCTGCCTGAGCCTCCCAAAGTGCTGGGATTACAGGTGTGAGCCATGGTGCCCAGCCAGCAAGTAGCATTTTTAATATCATATCTTCTAACTAGTTGTTGCTAGTATATAGAAACACTTGATTTTTATAAGTGGATTTTGCATCAAATCACTTTACAGAACTCTTTAATTAGTTCTAATATTTTTTTCAGTTTATTCCCTTGATATTCAAGGTATAGGGTTATAATACCCAAAAATACCAATACTGTTGTCCACTCCTTTCCAACACATACATCTTAATTAGTGTTTTGTTTTACTGGATTGGCTAAGATCTCACACAAAATGCTGGACAATAATGGTGTGATCTGGTATCCTTATCTTGTTTCCAATATCAAGAAGATAATAAGACAATTGAAATCCTGAACTCTACAATAAATACTAAAAACAACAGGACATTTTTAAAAATTTTAACTGGGAGGCCAAAGGTTCAGCGTTTTAGGTTCCTATGTAAGCAAACCAAAGCCCAATGTAAACAGTGAAATGAAACTAGAGACTATGCCAGTCAGAATCTGCCAACCAATCTCTAAGTAAAGTCTTTCCATTCTAACCAATCAAATACATTTTTTTGTTTTACTTCTGGACTCAGCCTATAAAATCTCACTGCCCACATGGCTACAGCAGATCTCTCTGAGCCTTTTCCAGTGCTGAGTGCTGCCTAATTCATGATTTTTTTTTTTTTTTTTTTTTTTTTTTTTTTTTTCTGAGACAGGGTCTCACTATGTTGCTCATGCTGGGCTCAAGCAATCTGCCCACCTCATCTTCCCAAACTCCTGGGCTCAAGTGATCTGCCTGCCTCAGCCTCCCAAAATGCTGAGATTACAGGCATGAGCCACCAAGCCAGCCCTCTTTTAATGTGCAGATTAACTCTGTTAAATTTATTTTGTCTAAAGTTTTTCTCTTAACAGACATTGTGACTTCTAAATCTTTTTTCACAGTTAAGAAACTGTGTTTTTAATAATTTCATATTTGGATTCATCTGTAAAAGCATACTTGTGTTAATATTTTCCAAGACATCACAAACATGTTAAACACCATGACCTCACCATCTTTTTACTTCAAAGGCATATTATGTAAGTGAAATTAAACAGTAAGACACCAGTTAATTTAACATACAACATTTCGTCATCTGTTTACAAGTTTTCCTTGACCCATCAAAATGTTACATTAACATTAAAGCCTGCCCAGTGTTCTCATCTAGGTGTGCTCATTGGTGTTGTAACAGTGAAGTGGGGGTTGCAGGAGAAATAAGTCTGTATTAAGAAAGAAAATTGTTTTCAGGGTAAAAGGCAAGCCAAAGTTTGGTGTTGCTATGTAGAGTTGCATAAGGACAATTTTTCATCAGGATGTATCCTATTTCATTTACTGTTTTATGGTATTAATTTATTTCCCTAGTTTCCAGAAAAGTATAATACATAGAAGAAATATAAATCTACAAATCAAATCCAGCACTCCTGATGGAAATGTTAAGGATCATATAACCAGCACCTAATCTTGCTTTTTAATTTTACATCTCTATCACATAATTTTTATATTTCTGGATTGTTTTATTATTTACATCTTTTCACTGATATTTAATTTTCAACAATAAAATTTTAGCATACATTCACACATTCATTTTTATTTTTTCTTAGAAACTTAAGAATGACCTAATAAAGAGTTTCAGAGAAAATAATTGCCTTGGGCTCAACAAATATACCTTACATAAATAAAATTAAAACAGACTGGGTTAAATTAATTACAACTGGTTTTTCTTTTCATTCGGCCCTTATTTTGTGATAAGAAATACTTAAAATATTGGCAATTATTCCATATAAGAATATGTATATTTACTGATACCCAATCATTTAGCTATAATCAAATTTAATTTTTTTCTGTATACATTAACAAATATGTCCCTAATTTAACATTATTTTTCATCACTGTCAACTTTTGGCTCTTATATATTGAAATAATCAATTGTATGTAAAGAAAGAAAAGCAAATTAGCATTTAAAATTACCTGAACCAGAAGTGTGATTGGGCCACTTTTATCTACTTCTAGTATTTCACCATTCTTTGTGCCAACTAAAATATGACCATGTCCTAATGATATGGCACGTATAGATGGATTATCTTCCAAGAGAAGACCTGAAATGTTAAATGAAGACGTTCTTCTAGATATACAGTTACTATAATACAAGCGTGTATATATTGCCAATTAAGCTACTTTGACAATGAAAATCGTATTACAAAGTTTTCTCCGGTATTTTTTCTAATAAATGTACTACATTATCCCCAATCATTCAGTTTAGTAATCTCAAAATAAGTACCACCTATGTATTATAATTCTATGATTCTATTCTCAGGTTTCCTCCTACCATTCCGACAACTATTTGTTTACCTCTTATATTAGCCCTTCCTTATCCATCTCCTGCCCCCTTAGAGTTTTTACAATATTCTTATTAGTAATTTTAATTCAACTCAAGATACATAGTCAGCCCTCAGTATCCTTCAGGGATTGATTCCACGACCACCACAGACACCAAAATCTATGGATGGTCCAGTCCCTCATATAAAATGGTGCAGTATTTGCATAAAACCCACATACATCATTCCTTTTTTTTTTTAGGATGGGGTTTTGCCATTTTGCCCAGACTGGTCTTGAACTCCTGGGCTCAGGAGATCCACCCACCTGGGACTCAAAGTGCTGGGATTATAGACGCAAGCTACCACGCCTGGCCCCCATATGCTTTAAATCACCTTTAGATTGCTTATATCTAGTACAATGTAAATGCTACGTAAATAGCTGTTATACTGTATTTTTAATTTATATTATTTTATTGTTCTATTGTTACTTTTATTTTCTCTCGCATATTTTCTATTTGCAGTTGGTTGAATCTGAGGATATGGAACCCCCAGATACAGAGGGCCGACGATATTTATGTCTACTTGTCCTAAGGAGGCTTCAGCAACACATTAGTAAAGATGATAGACCCAACTCCTCCCCTTACAGAGCATACAATGAGGAAAACAGACCCTGTGTTAGGGGCATATTGAAATAGGAGCACATAGCAGTGGAATCGAACTTTTTCAAGAGGAGGTAAGTGGAGGTGGGGGAAATCATCCTAGAAAAAAAATCAGGTTTGACATTTGAAAAATATGTATGTTGTCAAGTAACTGGAGGGGACAGGAGGGAAGAGGAAGGACATATTTTAGGAAAAAGTAAAAACATGTAGAAAGGCCCAGAGGTCAGGGAGAGTGTGATGCCATGCCTTAAAGGAAGAAATGTGCTCAAAAGAAAATGCACCTCTGGGCCCACAGCCCGGAGGATGGTCAGCGGACAGGGAGTTGGGCCTGATACTGCCCTTGCACGCTTCCTCCTCTTAAAAAAAAAAAAAAAAAGGCCAAGCACAGTGGCTCACGCCTGTAATTTCAGTGCTTCAGGAGGCCAAGTTTAGAGGGTCACTTGAGTTTGAGACCAGCCTGGGCAACATAGAGACACCCTGGCTGTACAAAAATTTGAAAATTTGCTGAGTATGGTGGCAGGCGCCTTTAGTCCCAGCTACTCAGGAGGCTGAGGCAGGAGGACCACTTGAGTCTAGGGGTTCAAGGTTTCAGTGAGCTATGACTGCACCACTGCACTCCAGCCTGGGCAGCACAGCAGGACCTTGTCTCTTAAATAAATAAATAAACAAACAAACAAATGGCAAACGGAAAAAGGGCCTGTGAGGCTACAGAGGCAGGGTCAACAAAATGCCAAGGTGAAACAAAATGTCAAAGTTGCACACAAGTTCCTGACTGGTGATAAATGTGATGTTCACATGGAACTCTTCTTTGGAAAATTAATGTTAAAAATTAGGATTCATAATCTTGTACTTCACAAATATTTTACCATGTGCATCACAGAAAATAGATTTTTGAAAAGACGGCAATGATTCTGGTATCATTAAGTGATTTCTTCCACTTAATGCTGATGCCCAACAAGAAGGAAAAATATATGCCATGTGTTCCACCTCAGTGATCAAGCATATTAATAAGCAGTTAATCTTTTTTTCCTATAAAAAACTCCCACTAAGTCTCAAATCACCTTTAGATCCTGGGGCCAATGCAGCTCTTTTTATAGCATAGGTCTTGAGACATCTTTCAAAAGAGTCATCCCAAAGAGCTACTATACCATCTTTTCCTCCAGTTACAAACCCCTATGGAAAGAAAAGGTCCAAGTTAATAAAATCTAAATTTTTTTTAAATAGTAGCCTTTTCCTTGTATTGAAAACTTCTAGAAAAAAGAATATAGCCAAAAGTTACAGCTTGTAAAGAATAGGAATAAGCATAAGAATCCATTGTTTTTTAAACCATCTACATGGAATCTGCAATAATATTTACAGTGACACTACATATTTTACTTTTAGGATGGGGCTTTAGAAACATAAGTTTCTAAAATCTGTAACTATACCTTAGATTACCACTCTCAGAAAGTTACATATATCCTCCTGGAGTCTACATAATAACCTCATCCTTAAAAAGAGAAAACAATAATAGTAACTACCTGATAGGATATGGTGATTATATATAAACAGCTGATTTTTGACACATAGCATGAGCTTAAGAACATGAAGTTAAACTTTAAAAAAAGAAAAAAGAAAAAAAAACAGCAGACCTGGCTGGCACAGTGGCTTATGCCTGTAATCCAACACTTTGAAGGCTGAGGTGGGAGAAGAGCTTAAGCCCAGGAGTTGGAGACTACACTGGGCAACATAATCTCTACCAAAAAATTATTTAAAATTAGATGGGTGCAGGTGGCACTTGCCTGTAGTCACAGCTACTCAAGAGGCTGAGGCAGGAGGATTTCTTGAGCCCAGGAGTTGGAGGCTGCAGTGAGCTATGATCACACCACTGCACTCCAACTTGGGTGAGAGTGACCTGTCTCAAAACAAAACACTGCAGACCTATTTCATTCTGTGTTCAGGAGTTTGAAAAGAGAAACAAAGAAAAGTCAAGATGAGCCTAGCCCACAGACTACTGCTGGATAGTCCAGCCAAGTAGAAAGGCAGTGTTCCTTTACTTCTGAAAACGCTTTACACTCCATGACCAATTATGTTTAACTTGAAATCTCTTTAGGTTACTTACTTTTTCCAAAGCATGCATACTGAACACTGGCCCATCATGTGCTTTCACTGTTTTTACAAGAAAGATGTCTCTCCAGATACACACATCTCCTGTGGATGTTCCAGAAAAAGCCATCTCTTCAGTCCATCCATACACTGCACACATCATTGTGTCATTTTTCCCCAGTGTGCCTATGTAGCCTTTTCTTCCAATCAATCCTCCCCCTAGTTCACAAAAAATATTATGAAAGTACCACTTTCAAAATGTATGCAATTATAAAGAAGCAAAATTCCTTTTCTACTGTTGTTGCTGTTTGAATAGAAAGGCATGCAACAGTAAGGAGAACTGAAAAATACAGGTGTCTCAATCAGTGATGTGGGTAACACCTTGCATAGCTGCATTTAGACCGTAACTTTTTAGATAAACAAAGACCTGGACTAAGTCTGTTTTAATCAGTCCTTAGCAATTTTGATGACGTTTTTTAAAGTTTTTATTATGACATATTTAAGAATACAAAAGGCATTTAAAACCCCAATACAATGAATGCCTGTACATCCACTGACCTACAAAAAGATCCCAGAATAACTGAAATGTCATGCCAATCTCATCTCCCTTCTTCACCCTCTGCTACTGTGAATGTGATACTGATTCTTCTCATGCATTCCTTTATATATAACATATTCGTGAATTTTAAGCAATGTCATATTTTCATGTTTTAAATTTTCTATAAATATCATCCTGTATGTATTCTTTTGCAACTTGCTTTATTCACCAATGGTTTGTTATAGAGTTGTTTACATGTTAGAAAACTCACTTTCATAACCATATAGCATTCCATTATATAAACATACCATGGTTTATCCATTTTCCTATTAATGGGCATTTAAGTTACCTCCAAGTTTTTGCTATTAAAAGCAATGCTACTTTAAACATTCTTGTAAAGGCCTCTTCTACATGAGTGCAAGAATTTCTCTAGGAATGCCTGGGAGTAGTAATAGGGTAATGTGCAAAAGGCATAGCATATAGATCAGAGAGGGATCAGCTCTTGCCAAACTGTTTTCCAAAGTTTATATACCAATGCACATTCCTACTAACAGTGAAAAGAATTCCTTGTTTCCCACCTTTGGGAACAGTTTGTGCTGTCACACTGGGGAATATGAAACACCAACTGAACTTTATTGCGGTTTAAATTTGCATTTCTGTGAATATTATGCTTGATCATATTTTCATATTTTTATTGGTCATCATTACCTATTGATATCTTTTGCCCATTTTTCCCAATTGAACTCACAAATTCCTTCCCTCCTTCATTCATTCAAGAAATATATTAGCTGGGCATGGTGGTGGGCGCCTGTGGTCCCAGCCACTTGAGAGGCTGAGGCCGGAGGACAGCTTGAGCCTGAGAGGCAGAGGTTGCAGTGAGCCATGATTGTGCCACTACGCTCCAGCCTGGGTGACAGAGCAAAACCCTGTCTCAAAAAAAAAAAAAAAAAAAAAGAGAGAGAGAGAAAGAAAGAAAAAAGAAATATACATGCTAGGCACTATTCAATGTACCAGGGATAGACTTATGAACAGAAGAGGCAAGACAACAAAATTCCTTGGAGCTTCATGGTGAGAGACAGTCAATAAATGTAACTAGTAAAATATACAGTGTGTTAGATGATGATGGGTGCTTTGGAGAAAATGTAAGCATAAAAAGGAGACAGGAAGTGGGAGGAGTCCATTTTATGTAGGGTGGTTAAGGTAAGCCTCATCAAGATGTAGCTAAATGAAAAGTTGAAGGAGGTAGCAAGAGCAAGCCATGCTAGAAGAGTGTTCCAGGCAGAGGGAGCAGCAAGGGAAAAGGCCCCAGTACAACAAGACTGAAATCGCTAAGTAACATCCAGGGAGACCAGTATGGAGTAGCAAAGAAGGGAAGGCAGTAATGGGAAATGGGGTTGGAGAGGTCAAAGGCAGTATTGCAGGCCACTGTAAACATGGCCTACTTTTGCTTTACATGAGATGCAAAACATTTGAGTAGTGAAATGACAAGATCTGGCAACTGATTTATTAAGAGGTTCATTCTGACTTCTGGATTGAGAATAGATACAAGGGAGGTCAAGGATGAAAGGAGTTAGAAGGCTATTTCAATCATCTGGGCAAATGGTAAAGGTGGCAGACCAAAGTGATATCATAGAAGATGACGGAAAGAGGTCAGATTCCAAATGTATTCAGAAGACTGTCTTTTCTCAACATAGAAGGCAGAGTCATTAGTGAACTTGTAAGAGCAGCTGGGTGGAGTGGTGAGGTAAAAAAACTAGATTAGACTTCTCTAAAGAAAAAGAAAGAGAGCATAAATTGCAAATTGAAAGTAGTAACAACTGTTTAGAGGTGGTTTAGCATAGAAGTAAGATGACAAATTGATCAGCAACTGGAAAACAGAGTTGAAAGAGAGTTTTGTGTCACTTATTTAAGATGGAGAAATCACATCATACTTGTATGCTAAAGGGAAAGTCAGTAGAGAGGAAAATTGATGATACAGTAGGGAAAGGGTAGAAGAGTTAGAGTGACGTCCTTCAGTAGATGACATAAAGTATCAAGTGCACAAGTGGGAGAACTGGCCTTTACTAGAGGGCAAAGTATCTTCTAGAGCAGGGTGGGCAAACTACGGACTGAATACAAATCCTGCCACTACCTGTTTTTGTACAATGTCCACTAGAGCAGGTTAGCACTCTGAGCTGCAGAGACCAAGTCTGTTTACTTCTTTGCACCCAGGGTCTGCCTCCCTGGTTTGTGGCTATAAGTAGCATCTTCCCCGACTCTGGGCTGGTCCCCACCTACAAGCTAGAGACTCTGCTAATGGCAACTGCTTGTTATCTGGCAGTGGAATCTCAGTCTAGTAGTTGCCACACTTCTGGTCAGCTGCCCAAATTCAGAAGGTTGGGCTCTCCAGGAACAGAAGGACACACTAGGATCTATGTGTCACTGGGTCTGAGTGAAGCTCACTATAGTTTCACTCCCCACCACAACCTGCCAGGCCCATTCCCTGGCAGACAGAAAGTCTAATGGCAACTGGGTGCAAACAGCGTAAGCAGGGCAGGACAGTTTTCTCTCTTGTTCTATAATGACCTACATAATACTCTTGATTTTGTCCTTTGGCCTAGAAAGCCTAAAATATTTACTATCTGGCCATTTACAGAAAAAGTTTGCCACCTTTGGTTTAGAGCATTGACAGCTGGGTTTTCTCGATGATACACACAGGATAACACGTTCCTGTTACATGAGGTCATGTAATCAGGTCATGTTATTATGCATCAAATACTTTCAGTGGCTCCCCATCCCTCTGTCCCTACCATGAATAGAGTTCAAATTCCTTAGGGGAGAGACTAAGAATTCAAAACTTGAAATTCTCAAAGCCTAGATCTGGAATGGGAGGCAAGAAGCCCCATGTTAACCTCAAGTCTAAGTCATCTCCTTCAACCTAATTTACCTAAAATTATGCATTTAGAGGGTTAACAATACTTAGTCAGGTTAAGTAAGTGGATACTCACTTCCCAATTGGTTAATGAACTCTGTGGATCAGAACCCCAAAAGTAAGGAAGGTTGAAATGTTCACCAAAGCCTTAACATTCATCCTTTTATGCTTCACTTTCAAGCCTCTATATGTCTAACCAAACTTAAGAGAGAAAGTTATTCATTTGGAAGTATTTTCATTGCAAGACTATTTACCTTCTTGAAATCTTATTTCAAACAAATTCATAGTTCTTTTTGAGGACAGAAATGCTAATAAGTACAATCGGCCTTCCATATTCTCAGGTTTTGCATCTGTGGATTTAATCAAATGTGGATTGAAAATATTCCTTTTAAAAAGGATGGGACAGGCATGGTGCCTCATGCCTGTAATCCCAGCACTTTGGGAGGCCAACGCAGGTTGATCACCTGGGTCAGGAGTTTGAGACCAGCCTGGCCAACATGGTGAAACCCCATCTCTACTAAAAAACACAAAAATCAGCTGGGTTGTGTGGCAGGCACCTGTAATCCCAGTTACTCAGGAGGCTGAGGCAGGAGAATCACTTGAACCCATGAGGCAGAGGTTTCAGTGAGCCGAGATCGCACCACTGCACTCCAGCCTGGGCGACAGAGCAAGACTCTGTTTCAAGAAGAAAAAAAGGATGGTTACATCTATACTGAATACATACAGACATTTTTTTCCTTGTCATTATTCCCTAAACAACAGTATAACAAACTATTTACATAGCATTTACATTATATTAGATATTATCAGTAATCTAGAAATGACTGAAAATATACAGGAGGATGTGCATAAATTATATGCAAATACCATACCATTTTATACAAGGGACTTGAGCAGCATGGATTTGGGTATCCTTGGGGAATCCTGGAACCAATCCATGACACTTTCTGATGCTGTGAGGTGTAACCGTATTATTTGCTGCGAATTTGCAATTACTAGTGACTAAGGTGCCCAAACGAAAGTTTGTTTAAGCATGTGGAAACGAAATTACAAATGTAAAAATACTTTTTACTTTGTAAATGCATATGCTGTCATCTGATGAGTTTCTGATAAAGTGTTAAATCCAAGACTGAAAATTAATCCATGTCCCATGTAATTTACAACTTGAAAGTTACTTGAACTTGGGAAATGTCTTAACTAAGTTTATTCTTTTCTAATAATGTTTTACTTCTTCCTATATTCACATATTTTCTCTGAACAGTTTCAATTTATTGAGATTTTGATGTCACATTGCTGGAATTTATAAGTATACTATTTAGAAAACAGACATTTTTTATTTTATAGTTACAAATGACTAAAGTAATATAGCATTCCACTTTTATATCATTTTATAGCATATGAGTAATTTTTTAAAAAATTTTCTTTTCAGTTTAGACTACAGAACATCTCTTTAACAGAAGAAAAGTCTGGACATAATTTGATTAATCTCATATATTGAATTTTTTTGCAAGTATGAATATTACTGTATTAGTCTGTTCTCACACTGTTCATAAAGACATACCCAAGACTGGGTAATTTATAAGGAACGAGGTTTAATTGATTCACAGTTCCACATGGCTGGGGAAGCCTCACAATCGTGGCTGAAGGTGAATAAGGAGCAAAGTCACGTCTTACATGGTGGCAGGCAAAATTGCTTATGCAGGGGGAACTCCCATTTATAAAACCATCAGATCTCATGAGACTTGCTCACTACCACAAGAACAGTATGGGGAACCACCCCCATGATTCAATTATCTCTACCTGGCCCTGCCCTTGATACGTGGGGATTATTACAATTCAAGGTGAGATTTGGGTGGGGACACAGCCAAACCATATCAACTACATAAATGCAGCCAATAAATGGCAATAAATCTTCTATTTGTTTAAAATGTATCAATACAACAGTAAATTACTTTAAAAAAAACTTATTTTAGATAATTTTAGATTTCCAGAAAAGATTCAAAGGAATTACAGAGTATTCTCTCATACACTTCGGTTTCTACTAATGTTAACATCTTTTTTTTTTTTTAGACAAGGTCTTGTTCTGTTCCCTAGGCTGGAGTGCAGTGGGAGATCACAGCTCCCTGCAGCCTTAAACCTCAAGTGATCCCCCCACCTTATCCTCCCAAGAAGCTGGGACCACAGGTACACACCCACCACCCCCAGCTAATTTTTTATTTTTTTGTAGAGACAGGGTCTCACTATGTTGCCCAGGCTGCTCTTGAACATCTAGGCTCAAGTGATCCTCCCACCTCGGCCTCCCAAAATGCTGGGATTACAGGCATGAGTCACTGTACCCAGCCAATGTTAACATCTTATATTACCATAGACCATTTGCTGAAACTAAGAAACCAACATATTTGATACATTATTATTAAATGAACTCAAGACTTCATTCAGATTTCATCAGTTTTTCTCCTAATGTTCCTGTTCCATTCCAGGATGCAGTCTAGGGTACACACGGCACTTAGCTAAATTACTTTCAAAAGCAATAATTTCTTAAAATTCTACAGAGTAAAAAAGAAGCACTTTCTTACCTGCTTTACGCCAAAATTTCATGTGTTTAATTCCAGCTGTAATTAGTTTATCAGGCACATACGGGTTCATCTTTACAACAAAAATCTTATCTTTACTTCCCCTGAAATAAACATCAAAATGTTTTAGCTCTGAAGATTCATCATTTCTGTACTAATCTCTTGCCTAATCCATACCCTATCTTGATTACTCTATTTACTGAATATTTTTCTCCCACTTATCTCTCAGATGTGGACTGTGTATTTGTGTATTTGTTCTTTTGTCATCATTTTAATATGGTAATTCTGCTCAAGAGAATCTCAAAAGACAGAAATGGTCAAAACTGAACTTCTTTCAGACAGTATCTATAATACTGACTACAGTACTGTGCATAGGCAATGCTATTTGTGGCATGAATGGGTTAAAGGCAATTTTAAAACAATACTTTGTTATAGCTTAAGAGAGCCTTTCCAACTACAAAGTTCCTCTTAAACTATTGTTAATTTGGGCATTATCTATATATTCCATAAAAAGCATTTATCTATATATTTAAAGTGCTTTAACACTGCTTTAATAAATAGGAGGTTAAAATCTCTGACACTGTTGACTAGTTCCTCCTTTAAAGCATTGTTAATATTACTATAAAAAAACATGCTCACTATAGAAAACTCAGAAAATGAAGGAAAATATAAGAAAATAAAAACCTATAACTTCTTTGCGACATATATGCATGTGTATCTTTTTGCAGTTTAATATATAATGTGAGCATTTGATCATGCTCTCCAACAGCTCTATCATACAGTACAACACACTCTACCTGTACATGGAGATTTCAGATAGTTATATCCAATGCCATATTATAGTTATATTTAAAAGTGGGTTCACAAAGGATAAATCTACAAAGAAATTCTGAAATCATTTACTATGATTATATTATTTATTCAATGGTAACAAACACAGAAGCAATAAAAAGTTACATATTTGCTTGATTTCAAAATTGTTTTAATTTAAAATTTTTTAAGTCCAAAGTAATTCTAGTATTTTGCAAATGTGATATCAAGTTTTTTTCCTACCTTGCTATTGAAAGTTTCTCTCCTTTCTTCCAGTCCCACAGCACAACAGTATGGCTATCATCTATGCCAACTGACGCCAAACGTTTCCCATCCGCTGTGGAAAATTAATGAGAGAGATAAACTGAATATTAACACTCAGAAGAGAGAAAACATTCAGTATATATTCTTTTTTTTTTTTTTTTTTTTTTTTTTTNACCGCTGGTTTTTTTTTTTTTTTTTTTTTTTTTTTTTTTTTTTTTTTTGAGACGGAGTCTCGCTCTGTCCCCCTGGCTGGAGGGCAGTGGCGCGATCTCGGCTCACTGCAAGCTCCGCCTCCCGGGTTCACGTCATTCTCCTGCCTCAGCCTCCCGAGTAGCTGGGACTACAGGAGCCCGCCACCGCGCCCGGCTAATTTTTTGTATTTTTTTTAGTAGAGACGGGGTTTCACCGTGGTCTCGATCTCCTGACCTGTGATCCGCCCGCCTCGGCCTCCCAAAGTGCTGGGATTACAGGCGTGAGCCACCGCGCCCAGCCACATTCAGTATATATTCTAAACCCACATCCTATATTTAAAATTTGATAAAATAATGGTAAATGCTAGGCATGCATACAGCTATAAAAAGAACCAGAATTTATAAGGGAGGGAGAATGAAAGTTTCTCAAATCCTCTAAATGTATCTGCTCTCATTGCACCTGACCTCCTTTTCCTTATCTATCCATCAGGTTGGGATGGGAGGAGGGAGATAAGAAAAATGAAAAAAAGAGATTTAAAAAATACAAGGAAAGGGAAAACTAACAAAGGGATGAAGAAAATATTTATTTTAATTAAATTCACCATAAGAAATCTACTGTAATATAAGAACTTAGAGTAAGTATGAAAAGTTAATCAAATGAAAAACATGTAAGTTACAACATACTACCACTAATATGACTCCTTTTAGTAAAGGTCAATCGTATCAAGTAATACATAATGAACATAATAGACAAATCATTGAGACAAATGATCAGTGAATATCCTACGGGTGTGCATGTTTACAGGCTGTAAAGGCTCAGACCACAAGAAAATATTTTCCACTTTACCACACTTTGCAAGGCTCAATTAGTTCCTCATTGCTCTAGTGGTATTTTTCTTGGTGACTCACTTAGTTCGCAATTCATTTTCTAGTTTCTGTTAGCAAATCTTTGAATATGTATATATATTTCCCTCTGAACTCTACTATGGATAATTTATCGCTTCAGTCAGAGCAGCAAAAGCATTAATTCACTGTTTCTTAATGCAGAATTCTCTATTAATAGTATTTCCTCCCTCTTCCCAATTCACACCCTAACTTTCGCTGTAGACCTATCTGCAGTTGTCAAACTTTTAAATAAACCGAAAAGCACTAATATGATTTGAAATTATTTTTACAAGACGGCTTAAAATTGTCACTGTATAAATATGTCTAAAATAAGTATTTCAGTTCTCAACTCTTTCTTTGCTAGCCTTTTACCCTAAACATTTTCAAAGTTTAACTATAAAACAGCGAGATCAGTGCTTGCCCAATGTGGGAGATACAAACTACTTGCGGCAACTGAGATGAATTTAAGTTGTTATGTAGATAAACATTTTTATGTTACTAGAAACATGCAAATTTTAATAGGTATTAAAACTATACTTATTAAGTTATAATTATAAACTAGCTAGCAAATCCACACTTTCATAGTGTTTGATAAGGACAACAGTATACACATTTGATAAAAACTGTGAATGTCACAGCTAAAGGACAAGCTTAGGTAACACTGAGTTAGATTAAAATGCTATGTGTTGCCTCTGCATTTTGTTCATTCTTACTGAGATAGCAAACAGCTTTACCTGAGAAATCAACAGCACTAATACCACATTGGTGGTGGCCCTTTAATATGGACAATGGTTTAATGGTCTCTGTATCCCATATATGAATTGAGGGATCTCTACCAACCTAAAATAGAAAGAATTATAGACGTTATTATATACAATTAATTTCCATATCTATTAAAAGGAAATAAAACGGGAGATTTTTACAGCTTGACTTATTTACCACAGAAATTTATTAAATAAAAATTTAAAGCAGACTATACATGTGACTGATATTTTTTTCTTATACTTGTTCAAAAACTAATGAGGCTAAGTTCAGTGTTTCTAGGAATGATGTAACTAGAACTATGCGATTTTTATCATCTATTTCATCAATAAAGATAATAAATGCTTACTGAACATCTATTGTTTCTATGCAAGATACAATGAGCAATAAGACATTCAGGTAACTTTTGCAAACTCCTGCGAAAACAGGACATTATCAATCAAAGACAAACACCCCTTAATAGATGCTTAATGAACATGAAAAAGCTGTGGAGAAAGAGTCCATGGAAGAGAAGGTACTGGAGGTGGGCCTTCAGAAAGTACAGAACTTGAATATAAAGAATTCTAGAGTAAAATAATGGGGTAAACAAATATTCAGAGGGGGTTAAAGTACCAAGCATGTCAGCAGACCTGAAAAGGTAATTTTACTGCAGCACTCTGTCACTTATTTTTTAACTTGGTTTATGATGTTCACTAATGCACAGGTAAACTATCAATTCTTAATTATTCCTCTAGACTCAAGTAGTCCCTTTCTTTAACCACAAGTATAAAGAGATATCTTTGTATACAGAGACAACTCCTGAAATAATTAATAGAACTATCAATTATAGTTAATTTAGAGATTGATTTTATTCATTTATTTATTTTTATTTTTTTGAGACAGAGTTTCACTCTTGTTGCCCAGGCTGGAGTGCAGTGGCGCGATCTCGGCTCACCGCAACCTCCGCCTCCTGTGTTCAGGCGATTCTCTTACCTCAGCCCCCCGAGTAGCTGGGATTACAGGCATGCGCCACCACACCCGGCTAATTTTTTGTATTTTTCGTAGAGACAGGGTTTCTCCATGTTGGTCAGGCTGGTCTCGAACTCCCAACCTCAGGTGATCTGCCCACCTCAGCCTCCCAAAGTGCTGGGACTACAGGTGTGAGCTACCGGCACCCAGCCGAGATTGATTTTACAGAAAGATACAACAAATAACACTGCAATCAGCCAATATTTCACTAAGTTATTCAGCCAAACATTACCAGTAACTTTTTAGAAAACTTTTAAGATTTTTTATGGGAACATAGTAGTAAAAGTAACTTTTAAGTTTTCTTTTATATAAAACTTCTACAGAATTTGATGCTTTTGATGGTTTTACTGTACTACTCTCTTCTGGTTCCCTGGTTTCCTTGATCCCCACCTCCACCCTTGTATTTTATTTATTTATTTTTTTTTGAGACAGTGTTTCACTCCTGTTGCCCTGCTGGAGTGAAATGGCATGATGTTGGCTCATTGCAACCTCTGCCTCCCAGGCTCAAGTGATCCTCCTGTCTCAACCTCCCAAGTAGCAGGGACTACAGGCATGTGCCACCATGCCAGGCTAATTTTTGTATTTTTTGTAAAGATGGGGTTTCACTATGTGCCCAGGCTGGCCTTGAACTCCTGGGCTCAAGGGATCTGCTGCCTCGATTTTCCAAACTGCTAGGACTGCAGGCATGAGCCACAGCGCCCAGCTTCCTTGACTCCTACTAGTGAGTTTCCTTCTCAATTTCTTCACCTAGTTACTTAAATACAAACCTCTCCCAAGGTGGTCTTTAATTCTCCAGTCTTCTCATTCTTCATTTTTGCCCTGAGGTATCTCATTTCTACAATTTCAGTGATTAAACAATAAATACCTCCCCAAGTCCTTCTCTCAAACAGTTACTTTTCCTCTGAATTCAAGACTTACATTTTCAACTGTCTAGTGGACATCTCACCTGGAAATTATGATGATGACTAACATTCACTGAGAAGTGATTTATGTGCCAGAAACTGTTCCATAAGCACCTTACAAAGATTGACTCATGTACCGATCACAACAACTCTATGAGATAGGAACAGATAATATCCTTATTTTAAAGGATGAAGAAACGAAGGCAAAGAGGGGTTAGGTAATTTGCCAGTAGCTAATAAGTGGAAAAGCTTGGATTTCAATATCATATTCCATGAGGTATAGACAGTATTTAGTATAATATTGAGTGTTATTAAAGTACACTTAGCGCATCTCACTCAGGGATGAAGGGGAGAATGGAGAGGCTGGGAGAGTTCTCAGATAGGCTTAGCCTAAGTCTTAAAAGGAGCAGAAATTAAAGTTGGAAGGTTGAATGCAAGTGAAGAGAAAGAGTTTTCTAAGATGAAGGAACTAAGTAAAAGATGTGAAATAGCATTATACGTGTTGGACAAATTCTAAGGCAAGAAAATAGTTTACAAAGAGGCAAATGGTCAGGAGTTGGAGAGTCAGACTTGGTTAAAAGCCTTTAATTGCATTGGGAGTCAACTTTCAACTCTGCATTGATGTTATGCCTTGAATTGCATTTAACCGAGTCTCACTCTCCAACCTCCCCTTTTCATCCCTTACCATTTAGAGCTTGTGGCTATTTAGACAGCTGTTTAGACAGCCTACAAGCTATTAATACTAATAAACATGGAAGAATTTTAAGACTTTTAGAAAGATTACTAGTGAATGGGGAAAATGGATAGAGGAAAAAACTTAAGCAGGAGACCAATGGCTATAGTAATGTTTCAGAAATTGTGAAGCACTGATTGTCAGTAGAGGTATGGAAAAATTAAAGATAAAAAGAATATTGAAGATAAAGAATAAATATATATTCAGGTGAAAGAATGGGTGCAACTTGAGGACTGACTAGCTTTAGGGGTGAAGAACAAGATTAACTTCCAGGCTTAGGCAACCAAGTTAATACAGTACTATGTTCCAAGAAGGAAACGTAAAAGGATGAACAGGTTTGGAAGGGAAGACTAATCCTATTTACCTCCGTTTTAGACATATTGAACCTGAGTTGCCCACAGGACATCTAAATCAGTGTATTTTTAGTGAATTATATATATACACACACACACATATACAAACAGAGTAACTTGTCCAATTCTTGTACTACATTCTGATGAGCTCCCGATAGTGGCAGCCAGTCCGAGTTATCTTTGTGTTTCCCCCACAACATTTAATGCTTTTGAATAGGAAGCACTCAACAAGTATTTGCTGAATTAAACAAAATTTCTAAATTATAGTACAATTAGTCATGTTACTCGACTTTGCAGGTAAGTTTCTTTCACATTCTTTCATTTCCACTTAAGATTACAGTTCCTGACAAGGGGTTATTCTTTGTATTTAATTCTCCAGAGGCAAAACTCTCTAGATTTTTCATCTAAATTGGTTTTTTAAAAATTGTTTTATTTGGGAAAAGTGCTTCTTACAAAAGGGAAGCCGCAAAATACAGAGACCTCTGCAACAATTATTTGTTTTTTTTCTTAAAGTGAAAGAATGGGTGGGATTCAAGGAATCAAAGCAGTAGATGGACAAACCAGGAGCATCCCTGAGTTATTTCCAGGAAACAGAACATCAAAACACAAAGGTAAAATTTCCAATCAAGGAATTCTTCCAACGACTTAACTTTATCTAGTCTCGATTCCCAAACCCTCCCCTTCGGTGGAAAAGTATGACTTATTACTGCAAACCCATTAATCCACTACAATAAACACCTTAGAACAGAGTTTTTAATCACATCTGTCTACCTGAAAACTCAGAAGTGGAATGAAGCAAATACCCACAAAACAAACATAAAACCTGACAAGAAAATGCCCCAAATGAGGACAAAGGTTTCTCAGAAAGTGCCTGCACTGGAAAGGCTAGATCATAAAACATTAAATACAACTGTGCATCCAAGACCCAGTTTGTGTTAATATAGGGGATAACCAGGTAGTTTTAACCTCTACCTACCCTCCTGATTAGTTCCTCCACTAATGTCCATAATGCATTCTAAGATTTGAACACTGTGGGTTATGTATAGTTCTTTAAATAATCTAGGCTTTTTTTTTTTTTTTGCCCTACTTTTACCTTTTACACATGCTATAATACAGTTAAAATGCTTTTTCCCAACTTCCCCTCTGCCAAGTAAACAATTCAGCTCAAATGTCATCATCTCTACGAGGGTTTCTTCGATTCTACTGGACACAATTAATCATTAGTTCTTCTTCATTACATTGCTACAAGACTTTGTACATATTTCTACATTTAAAAACAGGGTGATTTTGCCTTCCAAGGGACATCTGGGCACTGTCAGGAGATATTTTGGGTTGCCACAACTCAGAGAAGTGGGTGTTACTGACACTAATGGGTTGAGACCAGGTATGCTGCTAAATATCGTACAATGCATAGGTCAGCCTCCCACAACAAATAATTACCTGCCCCAAAACATCAATAGTGCTAAAGTATTGTCATAAATATAGATCAGTCTGATCTACACTTAGGACACTGTATAACAACTCAGAATATGAGTTTCCACCATGGCAAGAAGTTGTCTTATTTATCTTTATATTCCTAGCACATTTCTTGCTACACAGAATGTGCTTGATGAATGTTTCTGAGTGAATGAAAGAAAGGAATAAGGAAAGGGAAAGGAAGGAGAGAAAGAGCAAGTAAAGAGAGGCACAAAGAAAGGAAGAAGAATGGGAGAAAGAAAAAAGGGAGGAGTTTTCTCTCCTTTCAGGAAAGCTATATAGGAGGATGCAAGTTGAACCCCTTTTCCACATATCCTAGCTAAAAGGTATCTTTACACAGTGTTTAAAGCCAGACAGACTGAAGGCTTTAGGCTTTATTACCTATTAGCTGATTGATCTTAAGCAAATTATTTAATTTCTCCAAACCTGAACCTCGTCATTTGTAGACTGAAGGAAATAATTTTACTCTCACAAGGTTGAGGTGAGAATAAAATAAATATACATCAATAAACTAGTAAAATACTTACATATAGTAAGAATCTATAAACTTCATTTCTTCCCTTCCTTCTCTAAGAATATCCATATAGAGAGGTATCAGTTAAGATTTTCTCAGGGTTTTTTATTTCAATATTTGTGCTTTCTACTTTGGTAAACCTGAATAGATTACTATCCTGGTTGTAAAATAAAGAGACATAGTCCTTTGGTTTGTCACAGGACATTTGTTAAATTATTTATTGTTTTAGGTGACTCAACCTAAAGAAACCAGATTTCTAGTCTTTACGTTTTCTTTAATTTTACTCACTAATTTAAAAAATTAATATCATGACAGAAAAAAGAAGCCAGAGCTATGAGTTCCAAATTTAAATTAAAATAATTCAAATTAAAACAATAAAAACTTTAAGTAAAACTGTAGGAAAAAAGTTTGGGGTAAATTTTATTTATAATCTGAAAATAAAACCCATTCTAAAGAATTCTTTACTCTTCATTTCCTAGAACACAAAAGAGATATATGATTAATTTATTTAAACTCAAACAGAGGTGTAGCTTATCTGGCTCACTGTCAGTCTTTCAAACCTACCTGGCCTGTTGCCACGTAGTCTTTCAAAGGATGAATAGTTAGGCAGAGAATATCATCATCATGACCCAGATAAAAACGCTGTGTGTTCTGCTGTCGATTATAAATGACACCCACTGCTGCCACATGGTACACAATTTCACCAATTTGAGTATAAAACAGATTACTTCGACAGTCATAACCTCTGTAACTAATATAGAAAACAAATCATATGTAATTAATTTTGGTCTTTTATCTGATCAATACAGAACATACAGGAGAGAAGTAGGTACCCTTTGAGTGAATCATTCAATTTCCAGTTTTACAGGACACTAAACAATTTTTTTTTAAAGAGATGGGGTCTTGCTCTGTCACTCAGGCTGAAGTGCAGTGGTGTGATCAGAGTTCCCTGCAACCTTGACCACCCAGGCTCAAAGGATCCTCCCACCTCAGCCCTCCAAGTAGCTGGGACTACTGCTGCATGCCACTGTGCCTGGCTAATTTTTGTATTTTTTGTAGAGATGAGGTTTTGCCATGTTGTCCAGGCTGGTCTCGAACTCCTCAGCTCCACCCACCTTGGCCTCCCAAAGTGCTGGGATTACAGGTGTAAGCCACCATGCCCAGCCTGAACAATTAAAAAATACCACCACCTCTGATCCAATAAGCTTTTATGAACTGCTCGGACTGCAAATGGCTAAATCTAAGGTATAACATTGAGTGAAAAAAACAAGGTAGAGAATAGTATGTATAGTATACTACTATTTACGTAAGTATAATACTAAAATTGTATACTATAAAATAAAACAATTGCTTTTTATAAGTAAAAGGTATAGAAAAGAATATATATTTGTAATTGTTGTATAAGCATTTCTGAAACTAATAGTGACTATCTGCAGAGAGGGGAAATGATGGCTGGGAGGGCAGAGGTGGGAGAAAGATTTTCAAACTGTACCCTTTTATACACCTTAATATAACATATATTCCAAAAATAAGTTTAAACAACAATTTCAAAATATCATATTCATCCGAGACAAAGTAGCCAAATCTTAAATGATCAAAATAAGTCCATTTATAGCAACCTTGCTTTGCACTTCAAAGAAACCCAATTCATAAAATACAACTGCATAAAAACTACTGACCATTTTAACACTGGAGAAAAAATACTTTTACTTAATAAATCCTTTTTAAAATTTTTGATAAGTATTATCAGTCAGGTAAGAAAATGAATGCTGGCTGAAAGGTAGAAAAGAGTCAGATTGGAAAACCTATTTCTGCCAAGCTGAAATGTGAGACCTGTCTTGACGGATGTTCTAAGAGAATTCAGAACCTGTATTTTGGTGAAATTAAAATATTTAGGCAAAAATGCTCATGCAAGAAGTTACAATATCATTCCAAATTAGACATATTAAGGGGAGATGATTATCTCTTACATTTTACTTGTTTAAAGAGGTCCATTTCCATAAATATGAAACTTTCATAAGATTTATTTTTTTATTTAATAAACACTTACATAGTGCTTATTATGTGCCACACAATGTTGTAAATCACCACTAGCATTGCCTTATTCACTCCTCATCAGAACCTTGTAAGGTAGGTACTTGATATGATTCAGATATTTGTCCTGTCCAAATCTCATGTTGAAATGTGATCCCCAGTGTGGGATACTGGGAAGTGCCCTGGTGGGAAGTGTTTGGGTCATAGGGGCAGATCCCTCATGAATGGCTTTATGCCATCCCCTTGGTGTTGAGTGAGTTATCATCTCCTGATTTACTCAAACAAGATCTGATTGCTTAAAGAGTCCAGCAACCCCCTTCCCTTTCGATCCCTTTTTTCTTGCTCTCTCTCTCACTACGTAACACACCTGCTCCCCCTTTGCCTTCTACCATGAGTAAAAGCTTCTTGAGGCTTCACCAGAAACTGAGCAGAGGCTGCTACCCTGCTTGTACAGCCTGCAGAACACTGAGCCAAATAAACCTCTTTTCTTTATAAATTATCCAGCTTCAGGTATTCCTTTATAGCAATGTGAAATGGACTAACACAGTACTATTATCTCCATTTCACAGACACAAAAAAAGAAGCAGAGAGGTTAAGTGACTTGTTTAAAGTTACAAAGCACAGACATGCCCAGTTGTCCCAACAGTATCCTTTATAATCATTTTAAAAATCCAGATATTTAAAAAAATATCTTTCAATTTGGTTTTGTCTAATGTCTCCTTATGATTAGATTCAGGTGATGTGTTTTCCCCATGGGCAATGTTGTATACTTTCAGATACGTCATTTCAGGGGATACAGTCAGTTCTATCATTAGAGATGTTAAGCTAGTAAGTGTGAACCAAAATTCAAACATATAAATGAAAGATAGTTGTTTTATACCCGTGAACAAAGTGTAATCGAATACTATTTCCCGGAGCCCGCTCTCTTCTTTTAGAAGTAGCACTTTTTTGTTTCTCTTTGCATTGTTCTTTAAGCTGAGGTAGATCTTCTTTGTAAACCTTTAAAAAATGTACATAAGTAGAAATATTCTTAGAATATATATTAATAAAGGTTTTCATATACTCTCAATATAACTTTCAGACATTGTCTGAAAACAACCTTTAATAATAGTCTTAAATGAAAAGGTAATTCATGAAATTTACTCCCTTGGAAAGAATAAGCAAATTCACATTTTCTACATACCACACTGACAAACAGATATTTAGTGTTCCAGGAAATTTTTATACTTCACGAACGAATACTGTTAAGGGAATAAATGTGAGTATACTATGACAAAATCCTATAGGCAAATAGAAGGCAAGCATACTTCATATACCAACCATTTAATGTAAAAAAATTTTACACAAGTGTACTCTAACACTGACAGTGGGAAAACTAATATAATCATACATTGCTTGGGAAATTAAAGACACAAAAGATAACAACAGATGATTAACGGGGAGCAAGATAAAGAAGAAATTGGACTTTTCAGAGAAAAACTGTGTGATATGGAAAATTACCTGTCGATGGTAGGTGAGCTGTGTCTCTTGTTCAATTTCAGAATCCAGCTCTGGAACATCAGACAGATCTGAATCTGATTCATCACTATGAGAGTCAGCCAGACTTTCTGTAATTTTTAAAAATGAAATGTTACTTGTTTAAAGAAGATTCATTTTCAAAACAGCACTGGAAAATTAATGATTAAGAGCTACGTCAGTTGACATGGAGACAAGCCATAAAACAATCAAATGAAATTACCTATTCAAGTGACACAGATGTCAGTAAACTGCACTACAGATTATCTTCCTCTCCACTCACTGCAAACTCAATAGCTCCTTTAAATCCCTTCACTGGCTCCCCAATGACCGCTACATCAAATTTAAATGTCTGTGCAAATATAAGTGAATATAACCTATAATTAACATGAAAATAGCTAAAATACTATATGCAACAGATGAATTGACATTAGATAATTTTGGTCAATAAAAGCATTTCCCAAATCTAGATACCCATCTCCCAGAGGATATATTCAATGTTTGTTTTGCTATTAATATAACTGTTTCTTCACTCATTATTAGACAGATTAAAATGCAATCAAAATGACTTTGTATTCCACACTCTATGACATCTAACTTTAAACATATAGAACTAATATTTTAACTTGAAATTTCTACTAATAACAAACTATACTGTTAGCTTATGAGGCTAGATTATACTTTAACATAAAATTGTTATTTGGGGGTTACTGAAGAATTATTTGACAGGGAAATTGCTTAGGTAATGTATACTACTCACCTTGGGGTGCTATGTGAAGAGCATCTTTCAGTTTTCTTTCAGGAATAAATTTCCACTGAAAGACAGAGTGATCTGCTCCACCAATAGAAATAACCCACTGATAATCATGTGACCATCTGACATTAGTTACGTGAGCTGAATGGCCAATATATTTTCTAAACTTGGCTCCTATAATAAAAATATATCTTTAAATTGATAAATGAATGCTAAACAAAATACCATTTCAAACAATTTTTATACATGAACCACTGTATCATCCTTCTATTAACTGAATTATGAACAAATGGGAAATAAGCTGACTCAAAAATTGAACAAATGAATGAATCTGTATCAAGGAATAAAAATATCTCCTCTGCTGATTCACAAGGAACCACAAAGGCTATGAGGCATTATCTTACCACTTTGAGAAAACCTGGGAATCAACTGTTTTATACTGAAACATTTGAATGTTTTGGCCTGAGGCCTTTGGGCTTAAGTGAAATTCAAAGAACTAATCAACTCAACCTTACCCCCATTATTCTCAACCCAAGCAGCCAGAGGATCCTTTTAAGACTTAAGTCATCAACAAAATAATAGCAAACTGAATTCAGCAACGCAAACTGAATTCAGCAACATATAAAAAGGATTAAACAACATAATCAGATGAGATTTATGCCAGGAATGCAAGTTAGGTTCAACATTAAAAAGCCAATCAATGTAATACATCATATTAATCGAAGTCAAATATGCCCAGTTGTTCCAACAATGTCCTTTAAAATCATTTTAAAAATCCAGATATTTTAAAAAATATCTTTCAATTTGGGTTTTGTCTAACACCTCCTCGTGATTAGATTCAGGTGATGTGTTTTGGGTATGGGCAATGTTACATCCTTTTGGATATGTCATTTCAGGGGATACGGTCAGTTCTATCATTAGAGATGTTAAGCTGTATCATTTGGCTAAGGTGGTATACACCCAATTTCTCCAATAATAAAGGAATCATTTAACTTTGTGGTTTTCTTAAAAATCTCTGTGGCAACAGGGATAGATTTTATTTATTTATTTATGACAGAGACAGAGTTTCGCTATGTTGCCCAGGCTCGTCTCCAGTTCCTGGGCTCAAGCAATCCTCCCGCCTTAGCCTCCCAATGTGTCAGGATTACAGGCATGAGCCACTACATCCTACAGGAATATATTTTTAGAATATATTCTCTATCTCCTCCTCCTGGTATGTGGCATTATATACATATTCTTGTTAAAGTACACAGGATACAATGATAGTTAGCTTCATTTTGATATTGTTTTGAACATTTTATATTAAGTTATAGAAGACTTGTATATCAGGATGCCAAAGCCCCATCAACAAAATTCTGGAGAAAAATTTTCATCTTGGTCATTAAGATAGCTATCAAAATTAACACATAAAATAGAATCAAAACTCATCTAAAGTTATAATTTACTGCTGCTTAATAGTAATACTGTTATTTTAGGAATAAATTTTTTATGTAGCTTAATATAAGTCACTAATTTAACTTCCCATATTTCAACCCAGCAAATACTATAAGGTAAGGGCTCTTATATAGGAATACATTACTTTCCTATCGAGAGAGCTTTGACTACTACTACTACCTTTGATGCAACCCTCAAGCACTCTTAGACATCAGAGAGTCTTAAAAGTTAAAGCCAGAAATTCAAACAAATAAAATTCCAAGTTCTAAGATCTACTAATTTGTTATGTCAGGGCAAATTAAAGAGTTAAAGCATCTACTCTGACTACACTGAGTGATAGAGAGAGGTACAAATAATCCTGTAAGTCCCTTCCCAACTTTTCTTTGAGACTTTTCAAAGACCCTCTTGGATAAACCAAGGCAATTAAACAAGAAAGTTGTAAAATAAGTCTAAGAGAAACCAGTTAATTGTAGTCAATGGGACTGTATTAATAATTTTTAATAACCAGTCTAATTTTTAATAATTTGTTCTGATAAATGGGTGTCTTAAAAGTGAACCTAGATATCACATCTTTCATGAAGTGACCTTGACTCACCAAGACCAAGTTACATCCTTCCAGAATTCTCTGTGATTACTCCTTGTAATTATACTTACATAACACTGAAATGTAATAGACTATTTACTTGTTCACTCCTCCATTAAAACTATAAGCTCTTTGAAGAGAGCGGTGGTGTCTTGTTTAATATATATCCCTGGTGCCTGGTATATAGCAAACACTCATTAGATATTTGAAGAAAGAGAAAAAGAAAAGAAAAGGAAAGATTACATTTCCTTTTGCTCTGCTTGGACATTTGGGTTGGAATGCTAGATTGTAATGGAGGAAAGAGTAGTGAAGGAAACTGAGGGCATGAAGATGATTCCAACCCCTATAATGCACAGAAGAGGGCAAAAGTTTGATGTAGCTTAAAGAATATCAGAATTGAAATCAAAAGACTAGTGCTTGAGCATCAGTTTGACCATTTAATAGCACAGAAGTGTGAGCATTCCACCAAACCTCTTTTGGACTCCATTTCCTCATTTTGAAATGTAAATTGGATTATATGCTCACAAGGTGCCTTTTGATTATGAAAACTATGATAAAAAATGATTCAATAATAAGAATAGTTAAGGCCTAAACAGTATATCATCAATTAGGACGAATATCTCAGAGAAAAAACTTATCAAGACAAGCTATAACGATCATAGAAGCTTCCTATTTAAAAGAAGATGAAAATTCTTGGTAAGGATAAAGAAATATACTAAAATACTTGTGTTTCAATGACTCCATTTCTTTCCTAATGTGTTTTAATGTGCATTTTCACACAAGGGTAATATGAACTAAATATTTTCAATATATTGTAGCAATATGACAAAAGACTTTTTCCATTTAACTATGTTTTAATGACATTAAACTTCTAGATATGGGAATATATAAATATATGAAAATATCTTTCTGACCCTAGTAAAAGCAACAATTTCTTAATATACAAATCTACACTACCTATAAGAAAAGAAAGAGAAATAGACTTAACTACACTGAAATTAAGAACTGGCCAAGAAAATACATCATTAAGAAAACAAAAAGGCAAGTCACAAACTGGGAAAAGATATTTGCAAACTATAAAAATTACAAAGCATTTGTATTATAAGAGTATATAAAGTAATTCTTACACATCAATAAAAGAAATAACTCAATAGAAACACAGGAAAGAGATATGAACCCATGTTTCACAGAGAAGAAAACACAGGAGACCAAAACATATTTTAAAAGATGGTTAACCTCATTTGTGGTCAGACAAATGGAAATTAAGACCTCAGTGTGACATCATTTACACGAACTGGATTTGCAAAAGTTAGAAAGTATAGCAATATCAAGTGCTGAATCAACAGGCTTTGTAAAATTGTATAACCAATTTGGAAAATAATTTGGTATTTTCTTATAACGTCCACATTCTCCATGACCCAGAAATTTCACTCCTAGTTATTTCACTACTTTAAGAAACCTGATTTAATATCAAAAGATGGGAAATGACCCAAATGTACAATGACAGGCAAATAAATGCATAAATTGCAGCATAAACTTACAACACAATATTTTGCAGCATTAAAGCTACATGCAACAAATGGAAAACAGCACTGAATAAGTCCCTGTTATAAATTTGTTGTTGTTGTTGTTTTTGTTGTTGTTGTTGTTAGATATTTGGTTTTTCCTATGAATTTCCTGGAATCTAAATGATATTTTCTCCAAATATAAATTTTCATTTGCCAACAAGAAGTACAGAGAGGATCTTGGCCATTATTAACAGTGATGGAGGTGATGCCCTCACCCTGACCTCACCTTTCCGTTCTCCCTGACCCTGATCTGCTCACCATCCACCAGAGCCCCTATGCTGCTGCCTAGAAAGAGTCCTGGATTCTTTCAGAGATTATGGTCAGGAGCAGGTGAAACTAGAGAAAAAGAGGATGATAATGAAGAAAAAAATATGAAGGGGGTGGAATGCTTTGGGCTTCCATTTAGAGTGCAGTAAATGTAGGGTATATGTGGTTCATGCAATCATTCTCTCTTTTCGCTAACTTCATATATTTTTTTGTTTCAATTACAATGATTCTATAACATAAACTAATTCTATTATTTAAAATCCACATTTTGTAAATGCTGCACTTCTAAGAAGTCACCTAATGAATATCACCTGAGTGGATATGTAAAATACATGAATACATCAGCTCCATTTTTCTAACCTTAACTTGGACTAGCAATGCAACTTAATAATTACTCTAAAAGAAAGAGAATACCTCTTTCTAGTAATACTGCTAACTTCAAGGTATGTAATTATGTGAATTCAATACATACCTAATCTTTTTTGGCCCAAGTCGTCTGCAAAACACAAAATCTTAAAATACTTATATCAATATTATAAAAATGCAGTAGTCGTATTCGGTCTTTCCCACTTACCTAGCTACAATCTCAAGCTGATTCACAAGTGCCTAGAAATAAAAATCATCCTTACTAGAAAATAAATTACCAGCAAAAAATCTAACAAAAGGGAAACAAAAAAGAGGAGCAATTTGTACTTATATCTTTGAAGGAGTGAATAATCTCTTAAAACAAGACTAATTTTCTTAGGCTTTGGTAAAATATTCACACAGCAATTCAAAGAACTACTACACATTTTATAAATGAAATAAAATTACTGTGCAATAATACCAACTTCTCTCTTGCAAATGATAAAACAATCAATAAATCCTATTCACTTGACTAAGAAAACTCAGAAGATTAAAGCATTTTGTTTTTGCATAGAGGGCAGTATGTGAAACAATTAAGTAGGAGCAACGTCTAAGAGTAAGATCATCATGACTCTTACTGAATCTCACACTTTATAACCAAGCAAGTGCCATCTTAAAATTTGTTGTGCCTGGTGACTCTCATGTCCTGGCTATGTGGTGGGACTCAGAAATAGGGTACTTTAATTGTTAGAGATTTAACCAGCCTTTTGATATGGTTTGGCTCTGTGTCCCACCCAAATCTCATCTCGAATTGTAATCTCCATATGTTGAAGGAGGAACCTGGTGGGAGGTGACTGAATTATGGCGGCAGTTCCCCCATGCTGTTCTCGTGACAGTGAGTGAGTTTTCATGAGATCTGATGGTTTAAAAGTGTTCAGCAGTTCCCCTATTGTTCCTACTCTCTCTCCTACTGCCATGTAAGATGTGCCTTGCTTCCCTTTTACCTTCTGCCATGACTGTAAGTTTTCTGAGGCCTCCCAAGCCATGGGGAACTGTGAGTCAATTAAACCTCATTTTTTAAAAAACAAATTACCCAGTCTCAGGAAGTTCTTCATAGCAGTGTGAAAACAGACTAACACACCTTTATTAACACACTTAGTGAAGTATCTTCACACGCACCTAGGAAGCTGACATCTCACAGGCAGGAACCAACAACATGGCAAGCTGGCCAAGATCTTAAACTCATCACTTTACCTTAGAGGCACAACGGAAACACTAGCCTGGGCTTCTGGAAAAATTAAGCCCTTAAGTTTGACATCAGTAGATTATATATTTGAATCAAACTACTTTAGCTGTTTCCAAAAATCACCTTTACTAAGCTACATTTTAATGTTTGCCCAACGGCTTGTATCAACAAGCCAGGTGAAAAATCACTACTGCATCTGCTATAGGTGTTGATGCTCTAGGAATACACATTCACTACATCGAATATAAAGTTCCATACCTCAGGAAAGCTCCTCAAAAATTTTCCAAAGAAACTTTGATTTGCTAGAGAAGTAAGTATGCTTTTTTTTTTAAATGTAGAATGAAAACTATTTGTGCCCTGTTTTATTTTTGGTTTCCACGAAGCTCAGAATTAAATTTGATGTTTGACTACTGTCATTTTCTTTATCTAGTTTGAATATGGTACTTCTATTTATATTTCCCCTGATACTGATTCTCTATTTGTATAGTTACTTTAGTACTTATGGACTTGTTATGAGCTGACTCAAATACTTTATGAAATAGGCATGGAATAAATCAATGATACCTAATAGAGCATTTTATTTAATTATCCCAGGTCTATGAACAGAATGATTTGTATCATTTTAGAAGAGATCCAAGAAAAAGAGGTGATAATATAAAACATGTAGAAAATAATCAAATGATAAGACCCTGTATTAGTCCATTTTCAAACTGCTATAAAGAATTGCCCAAGACTGAGTAATTTATAAAGGAAAGAGATTTAATTGACTCGCAGTTCAGCATGGCTGGGGAGGCCTCAGGAAACTTACAACAATCATGGGAGAAGGCAAAGCGGAAGCAAGGAAACTTCTTTACAGGGTGGCATGAAGGAGAAGTGGGTGAGATCACAGGAAAAACTACCATTTATAAAACCATCAGATCTCGTGAGAATTCATTCACTATCACAACAGCAGCATAGGGGAAACTGCCCCCATAATCCAATCACTTCCCACCAGGTTCCTCCCTTAACACCTGGCGATTATAATTCAAAATGAGATTTGGCTGGGGACATAAAGCTAAACCACATCAGACCCTGCTCACGCCTGTAAACGTAGCACCTTGGGAGGCTGACGCAGGAAGATCGCCTGAGGTGAGGACTTTAAGACACAGCCTGGCCAACATGGTGAAACCCTGTCTCTACTTAAAATACAAAAATTAGCTGGGCGTGGTGGCGCATGCCTGTCATCCCAGTTACCTGGGAGGCTGAGGCAGCAGGGTTGATGGAACACAGGAGGTGGAGGCTGAAGTGAGCAGAGATTGCCACTGCACTCCAGCCTGGGTAACAGAGCGAGACCCTGTCTCAAAATATATATATATATATATATATATATATGCACACACACACACACACACACACACACACATATACGTATATACGTATATATATATA